>NC_141228.1:10105000-10577500 GCF_054856515.1 Filicampus tigris
AACCGTTAAATGTTAGGCAAGCCCTGTCTGAACATTTTTAACACACACATTTTTATTCAATGGCTTTTGACTCAGTATGAGACTTGGTATTGTTGTAGTTTCTTATGGTGTCTGATGTATTTGTATTAGTAATAATTGATCAATTAATCGGTTGATAATTATAAATTGATTTTCAACTCATGTAAAAGTAACACTTGAGATCACACTGAACACACATTGCCCACTGTTAAACATGGTCTGGCGCTGCTTTTCTTCAGCAGTCAGTCAGTCAGAAGTCAAAAGTCCAGACCTGAATCCAATTGAGAATTTGTGGAAAGATTTGAAAACTCTCTTTCCAAAAACTCTCCATCTAAACTTACTGAGCACGAGTTGTTTTTTGGAAGGAAGAATGGGTAAAAAAAAATAGATATACATACGACAAAATACTTGCAGCTGTAATTGCAGCAAAAGGTCGTTTTCACAAAGTCAGTCACTCAGGGGTGCCCAATAATTTTGCACGCCCAACATTTCAGATTTTTATTTCTAAAACAGGTTGAAAATATCGTATGAATCTCGTTCAAAGTCATGATTATTTCACACACACACACACACACAAAAGAATCCAATTTAATATCTTTATATTTGAAGCCTGAAATATGGCAAAAGGTCCAAAAGTTCAAGGAGGCCGAATACTTTCGTGAGCCACTGTATTATCACATTTTCCCCTAACCCTTTAGATGCTTATTCAAATTAACATTGGCAACATTTAACTTTAAATATTTCCCTGAGGAACATTTGCAAATATTTTTTTTAAATGAAATACTCTAAACTTCAGCAGAGCAACATTGTTTATTTATTTATATATTTATTTTTTAATCATTTTTACGACTTAGAATGTCGGAATTCTAACTATACATAAATGAAAATATAATCTTGTTGTTGAACGACCTTTTTCTGTGAACTAACGCTCATTGAGAAGTTGGGAAGTCGTGAAAAGAATCATTTTCATTTGACAATTTATTCTTTCCTTTTAACACAAATGTAATAAATAAAGAACAAATAATGGGTCACACCATGCAAACACGACTTTCAACATAAAAGATTATTTTGCAACCATCACACTGATTGTGTTTCGGACAAGTGCGCTTGTCCTCATATGTATGATGCTGTGACATGAGCGTCGCTAATTTAACATCACTGTACCTGTTTGAGAAAACAGCCTATTTTGCAGTTGTAGCCATATACACCGTCATACAGTACATAATTATTGGGGTACACGCAATCTGTCAGCACACCCTTTCAGTTAAATTCTCAAAGTACGAATAATGATTGTTACATGGGCAGGAGTCAAGAGCGGTCCAAATCGAGGTGACGTGAGGAAGAAAGAAACATGTTTACTATTGTGGTTGATGAATAGCAAAATATTAGAAACAGCTTTGGGTACAATTCAGTGCACTTCTCGACCGCGGCCGACTACAACCAGATCGATAGATACTTTAATATAATAATCATGTGAAATTAATACCAATCAAAACAACAACACAGTATTTGTATTGATGCTAAATAGTCAGGTGTACCCATTGCTGTGGTCAAAGTAAAGCAGAAAGATTTTCCTCTTAATCTATTAGTTTTATTACAATACTCTTTGTTCACTATTTGTCCAAATTACACACAGACATGCTAAAGTTTTATTTTTTTTTTCCACCAATGATATTTACACATTTAAATAAAGTGAACTATTTTAGTAAAATCTTTTGGAACACGTACTCAGCTGTGAAAGGTGAAAATGATGAAAACATGATGTGGCAAAGACATGCACACACAGGAACACATTCGCACACACAGATGAACAGAAAATGGAACATGAGGATATTTGTATGGACTTTGGGGATATAATCAACAAGTGCTTTCTTAAATTCCAGTCCAGCATGAAATGATTCTTTAAATAATAATGTGTCCAGGGCCACAATTGACTCTGTCCAAATGGTGCCATTATGATACATGGGGATCCAATGTGATGCAAAGCTTGAAGGGACAGCACAAATACTTTGGATCTTTAGTGCAACTAAACAAAATGAATGTTCAAAAGGGGCAAAGAGCCACAACCATGCAGCCTTCTTCTGTTTTGGCTTGGTTTGTTGTCTTCCTCCAGATTTAACTATGGGAGGTCCTGTCCAACTCTTGACCTGGACAGCTCCCCCCCAAAAAAGAAAAAGAAAAATACATCCCAAGAGAAAGTCTTCTGACAAATCTTCCTTCTTTTAAGGTCCATCTTTCCATCAATGTCCGAGGAGGTCAAGGAGCAAAGGTGTGAGTATTAAAAGCAGATGAGTGGGCTGTGGGTGACGTTTGCGAAATCCAGCAGTCCATGACGGTCAAATTCTATTAATCAGTGCATTTCTTTTTTTCTCTGAGCGAAACATTGCCTTTAATTCTGAACAGTTCTGTGAAGCAGAGTGGCGGAATAAAGAAACATGAGACAATCAAAATTAAAATGAAACATTTGGTTTTATATCGACCAACCTACACAACCTGTGTCTTTCATTTCTCCTTGTGTAGTGCTTCTATGAAGGCCTCAAGTTTCTCCTGGATCTCGCGAACTTTTTCTGCAAAGAATCACAAAAATCACATTTCGCTTAGAGACACAGTCAACAGTCACAGATTGAGAAAAATCACCAATCCGCTTTAAAGGGCGGGTCAATTTGTACCATCAGGAATAGATCTCTTTTCAAAAGCAGGACGAGTCCCCAAAATAGTGTTAAGTTATGACTCATGTAGAGACGAATGTTGTGTAAAGTGATACTTTGACATAAGAGTGCCGCAATTTACGCAACTTTTTGAGTTAAGAGCTATCTCTTGTTCAATTTTTTTCTTATTTTGTGTTGTGAGCCAAAAACGAGTTAGGAGCGAGCTTGATGTAGCACATACTATAAGTAAGACGACGTCACAAGAGTCATTATAAATATAGATGCTACTTACACTACAGCTGTGTTCCTCCATTATTGTTTTGGCTGTGATGTGAATGCTCAAACAAAACACGCATGCACGCCCACCATTTTCAAAGTCAGCATTCACAATTGTGTCATTTCGAGGCCTGTTTGCAGGTTCCTAATCAGTATTGTCATCAACACGGAATGAACAACATAACACAAATGACATCATGTAAACACTCCTGCAGATGGAAAGCCTTTTCTTCTTCTCACCAGGTGGAAGAAAATTCAAAATCCCAACCTTTAATTGTCTGTTAACACACTCAGACAAGGTGGCAGGGCATTAAAGTGGGATTACGACACCTAATGGAGGCATTAAGGGAGCCTGTGTGGGGGCACGCTGATAAGTCAAAGGAGCAGGTGCGGGCGAGAATGAAACATGACTTGAGCGCCGCCTCAGCGGCACGCGGACCTCCGCGGGCTCGGCTCAAGTGCGACAGAGTGATCCGAGTGGGACCGTATAACTCAATCTGGATTTCCAACATCTGTCCACAGGGATGAAAAGGACTTTAGGAGGTGTAAAGAAAGTAGGCTGCCGGCTGCGGGATCATCAAAACACCGGAAAGCCCCCAGCTCAGGCTTCAAAGTTTAACCTGTTCTGATGTGGCTGACGATAAAGGTGTTACACAGACTCTGTATAATAGTGACATCTTGTGAGGATTTGCAGTGAAATCATCTTGCACATTAGCTGAGTATCTTCAAACTCGCTGCTTCCTTAAACATTGATGCCATCTATTGGCCACTTGGACAACTTCTGTATTTGTTGCAATGGTACACCCTTCCAAAAAGTGGATAAACGAATTCAAATGATGTCTTACTGAGATCCTCGGCAAGTTGGACTCGGCGGCCAGTGATGAGGTGAGATTTCTTCTCCATATCCTCTCCGAAGTCCTCCAGCACCTCCTTTACGTTTTTCTCCAGTCGGCGCACTGAGGAGAGTAAGTATTGAGCAAAGAAGTACTAGACACACCCATAATACATACGTACATATTATCATCGCTAATATCTTATGTATTGTGTCAATCATTTCAAATCAAAGACTAATTGAAGAGTAAAAACAGCGGGCATGGAATGGAGCCCAATATCCAGATTTTATAGATTGGTCTTTACCTTCAGTGTTGGTGAGCTGCTGTCGTAATGTGTTGGCTGTGATGACCAGCATCCTCTGAATTCTCCAGAACAGAACGACGTCGTTGCACTCCAACTGGGGAAACGCGCAACAGCCACTTAGAATGCAGCTAAACTGAAGGTGATAATGACAACCTGAAAACATGTCTTCTCTTCTTTTACCTCAGAGTCAACAAAGTGCCTCTGGTAGTAGTAGAAGCCCCTTTTGCAGAGGTTACAGTGGGACAGAGCTTTTTGCAAAAAGTGTCGTCGATATAGCTGATGCCATGTGTCTTTGATCTGGAGTGAAAACCAAGGCGTTACTCAGTGGATCACACGATTGAACAATTATTCAAGTACAATAAAAAGTCAGCATCGTGGGCTCACAAGCACTGGGTCTACTTCCACCGCTCGTCCCTCCAGGTTCTTCCGGACTGTGGTGACCTCGTCGTTGGCCAGGTAAGCCGTGTGCTCATCGTGCAACTTCAGCAAGCGCTCAAGCTCTGTTTTTGTTTCATTCCGGATATGCTGCAAAGTGAGTGATATGGGTTAAGCATAAAAAATATAGTCTCAGAAACTATCATGACAATTATACGATTGTTGCTGTTTTATTTCAATTAACTTTTAATCCATAAGAATATTTAACATAGGCATTGAAATATAGATCAGTAATTTTTTTTTTTTAATAAATGAAATAACACAGACTCAGACTGTTCACAAAAATTGCATTTAAATATTAACAACATATAACATATCTGTCGTCGCAGAGTAACACCAAAATGTCCTCTTTCACCTGTGTACAAAAATGGGGAATTTTATTTATTTATTTATTTTTTTTAAGTCAAGACAGACCATTATTGTATTCAAAAGTCTGTGGCATTTCTTTAAATGCTACTTTCCCAGCAGTGCTGAACTTCTGCATCTCTTTCGCTATAAACTAAGCATGTAACGCTACCTCTGAGGTATTATACTTTGTAACTGGCAAGCCGTCTGGAAATAGACGGCCCTCCATATCCCGCCGTGTTTTTTGTAACCAGTTGAATTAATTGAGCGGGATGGTGTAAAAGGATTTTGTGGTTTGTTGTGTTGCGACTTCATACAAATGCGTTATACCGGCTCACTTATGTTAGCGGCCACTCCACATTTAACTGGCCTCAATACAAAATGTTCCCACAACGGCACTGTAGCATTAGGCGTTGGAAACCATTTATGCCCCTCAAATTTCTGTAATTGTACAACTACAGCCTTCGGAAAACGCAGCTGCAAGTACGCAAATTCGTTCTCTCTCACTCTGCTTCAACGCTGTTCGCACCGCATGTGTGTGTGAGGTGGGAAAGAAGGGCGACAAAATGTTGATGATGCATGTAAACAAACACGCATCGAAATGACAATTTATCAAGTCTGGAAAAAAAATAGCGTGCCCCATTTAGTTATCGAACGAAAAATCGATATAGTAATCCAACTGTCCTTGCAGTTTAGCGGGAAAAGGCTTACGAAAAGAAGACAGTACTTATTCTGATAGGCCTAGGTATCTATAAAACTGAGCTACCTGATCTGGTGTTCGATTCTTCCAGTTCATCCACCTCTCCTTCCAGTCTGGACCCACCATGTCTTTGATTACAGCTTCAGCTGCAAAATACAAAAACAATAACAAGGAAGATTAAATCACATATGTTTTTGGTACAAACTAGTCCAATTCATCCAGTGTCTGCATAGCATTCCACAAAGGCGGTCAACTTGTCACATGGTTAATGGAATAGAGCTTCCAACACGAAGCACAGCACATACTGTCATTGAGGCGTGACTGCAAGGTTTGTTCCATGAATTGAATTGCTGCATCCCACTGAGGCTTGTCCGTGATGGAACGGTCTTCTAGGGCATTGTGCTGGATCACCCGCTGATGACACACAACGCAAGAACATTACAAACGCCAGATGACATAAACGACCTTGCATTCAGTTAGCCTGAATATGTTGAAAGCGTTTTTACCAGGCTGTCCATGGCCCTCTCGTTCCACTTGTGCCTCTTGATGCTCTCGTCCTTCACGGCCTCCTTCAGCTTGTCAAAAATGTCATCCTGGTCTTTGCCTCTGTACTCAGCCATGAAGCGAGCAAATTCCTCCTGCAGCGTCTCCCAAGCAACCTAAAAACAAGATCAGCGTCGTTAATTGAGGCTGAAAAAATGAGGACGTTGTGATGAGGTAGTTTGCTTTAATAGACAGATTTTAGTGATCCAACAAAAAACAATATGAATTGGAAATCGGTTTTGATTTGAAAGGTGCGAGTCGAATCGAAGCGAATAGTTCCACTTTGAAATATATCAAGATATGTATCGAATCGTAAATAATTGGCAGGATATAGCTTTGCAGGAACCAACTGACAAGTTCATTCCTATTATAAAATGACAATTAACAAATTGCATCATACCCTCTCGAAATGAGTGGTACCATATCGAATCGTAATCCCACTGAATCGAACCAAATTGTATAATGTATAATGCACCCCTATATACTGTATTAGTCCCATGAGAGGCATTAAAGGACATCTATTCGTGCATTCGTGTGAGCCATGTTACCCGCCCACAGAGAGACGGCCCATTAGAACACATTTTTACACAATTCAAATTAAAATCCATATGCCAACCACTCAATCATCGATTACTTTTAAAATTTGCATTATACTGTACACAAGTATCCAAGCATGGCTCAATGAATGGATCGACAGCTTAAAATCTTTTACCTCAAGGGCTTTGTGTGGAAGCTGCTTGTCAGTCCACTGCTTCAGTTTAATGTCTACAGTGGTGTTAAAGGTCCCCGAGTCCATTGTTTGTGCAGCAGGTAGGTAGATGTTCTCGATCACATGTGTGGAAACGCGCTCCCACAGCTTCTTCTGCAGGATGGCTTCCCTGTTACGGTATAAAGAGAAACATGCCAACTTCAAGTGACTCAACATACGCATTCAGCATTCAGTTATGAGTTGTGGTATTCGGTTGTTACAAAAGCAGTCATGGCATGCGGATGCTGAACCAAGGCTATTTGTAAACAAGAGTAATTGGCCAAAGAAGTGTCTGCGAGAAAAGAAGCGTCAAATACTTTCTGCGGACTCACTTTCAAGTGTAGAGGTGTGATTGCACTTGACTGTAGAGTCCAATACAGTTTCATTATGACACTGTTAACGGTTAAGTCTCCCCACTGTATCACCTCATGGCAAGCTGACAATGGAGCAATAGCAACATGACTTGTGCACCATGTCCCCATGGGACCAAACCAGAGCTATGACGCCCATTTATCATAAACGGATGCTCATATTTCAATATTCTTCCCTTTTTTTCCTGGATTGCCATTCGCACTGTCAATAAGCATGGTCTTCAATACCGCCGCGGGTTGGATAACCAGGCCACCACTGTTCATGTCCATGGACCATTCATCAAGAATATTGATTGCAAAGAAATGATGGCAAGCATACTGGGCTCAACAAACCAGTATACACAGTTCCCTATCCATTCAATCCCTCCTTACATAGATTTAAATTAGTTTCCCTCTTATTGAGTGGAGGCACCATTTCTATTAATTCCATGGTGCATATTCCAATTGTCCAGAGCATCTTTGGAGAAAAAAACCCAACAACTGCCAAATAAAATAGCAATCAATCATCAATCGTACGAGATGGAAAAAATGGAGGTTACTTTGTCTAGCATCTTTCTTCTGCCTACACATAAGACACGTTTAAGCTGTGAAAATATGTCTGCTTATTAAAGCTGGTGGTGGCTAGAATACATCTCATCGAGTCATTGCATGTAATGTTTAAACAATCAATCCAAAAGGCAATACCTGAGCAACGAGAAACACCCTTCAGTCACGTTCCAAACTTTTGCTCACTTGGAAAATGGGAGGCTTCAAACAAAAAGTGCTCTGTCCTGAGTTGGTTAACACTTCGAGATCTAAATACCATGAAATAAAAGTTGGAATATTGAACCTTTGTCTTATATTCATCTTTTGAACTGATACCCAAATGTCTTCAGTATACAACACAAGTAAAAGAATCCAGAAACAAATCTCTTAATTCACCATACAGGGTCTTTAATCTCTACATTTCTCATAATCAGAATACTTTGTCCAGTCAGTTTTTACTCCCACTGACCTCAAACTATGGATTGTCACCAAGGCTGGAAAAAAAGTTGTCTAACTCAGTTAAGTTGCAAAATATTTTTTTTTTTGTTGTAATATTAAATTATCTTACCAGTGCTGTGGGGTCACTTGACTCAAACTGATGACTTCATCCAAGATTTCATTCTTTGCTTTTTCATAGAGTTCATTCTGAAAAAAGACATCAGCATAATGAGTCCAATATCAGATAAGAAATCCATTCAGTTTATCCATTAAAGTGATGAGGCAGTTCATACCAGAGTGGCTGTTTCTTTTTCGTGCTCTCGTGTCAACAAGTTGTGTTTCAAGGGAATATGTTGTACTATTTAAGAGGTACAATGTGTTTTTTTCTTACCCGGTCCAGTTCTCTCAAACGAGGGTAGTTGTTTTTCCACTCTGTCTCCAGGTTGAAGCGGGATGCTAGAAAAAAACAAAAATGTAAGGAAGTGTAAACTTATCAAGGTGTAATTTTACAAACGTTCCTGACTGGATGGTGATCAAGGTTGAAATTTTGAGGTATTTAGATTTACATGAAGTAGTTGTAAATCAACAAGCAAGGACAGCACAGATTTGACATGACCTTGTGTGTTTCACGCATATGATGTAATACCGACTCCTAGACTGCTGCTAATGGTACCAGTTAAGACTACAATCAGGTGATGACTTACACACTTTACTACAAAGTGGAGATTGGGCTAATTGCTGGGTTGTGGTGCCACAGTGGCTCTGAACAGGGACAGAGACCGGCTGAGTGTGATTTGATGAGCAGTGGATCGATAAAGCAAACAATAGGCCTACGGGAACTGCAGGAGCACGGCCATAAATCTTTGGTTCTCTTAGCCTGTGATTGTCTCAACTAATTGCTGCAGGAGGGCATAGCTAATGTGGGGAAATTGGCAGGATAGGAAATGTATGGCCAATCAAGTGGGATGGAAAGGGAAATATGGACGGGTAGAAGCACCTGTTGTTCAGTTGAGAGATGAAGTCTGACTAGCACTGTCAAAACCAATGGATTAAAAATACCTTAATGAACAGTGAGCTGATGTTAATCAGTGTGTCAGTAAAAACTATTGAGGATGAATTAATTAACATTTCTGAGTTTTTACTTAATTACTTTTTATAAATATACATTTACATGTACTAACCGTGTAACTGCTAACCCCAAATCACTGTATTTACTCAGATTGTGGCTGGAGGCATTTATTTACTGCAGCGCATACGGTACTTGGGTCGGTTGGCATTTATTCTGGTTACCGATTTATTTGTACAAATATATTCTCAGAAAAATGTTTTGTGCTCATCCCGTGGATACTTTGAGCAGGGAGTCTCTTGGAGCGAAGGCCACAATTTAAGAAATATACAATTTAAAACATTTCGAGGAAGTGTCTTTGTTGTCTTAGCAAACAGCATTGATCCATTAAATATGAGAAGAGTAAACTAAAAATGTGCAAATCCCCAGAGGTTAAATGAATGTCATAAATCAAATAACTACTGTCTGGTTGGGATCTCTGGTGCTGCACACAAATGCTTGTGAATATTCTCACTATCCAGGTCATTACATTTTCAGGGCATTGAATCAATAACAACTGGACTGTTCTGGTTGTCTTAGAAGATGCCTGGCCTCTCATCCAAGAAGGCTTCATCAACATTCACAGGTTCATGCAACAAGGCTTGGTTAGGACTGCACCAGCCTGAATTGGTGTACAGTATTTTAAGCTCCAAATTGGAGGCAAGCCCCAAAACCACAAATTATATCATTTGACGGCATACAAAACGACAGTCGTTAAGTTGCCCTGCAGGGTGGCCTCTTTCTGTCGTCGGCTGTTTAGAGGTAAAAAGGTAATGGAGCTACCGTGAATGTGGACTGTCAATTTGTTGGTGACAAAAATCAATGAGTTTCTTTGGACTGGATGAATGGACGGCAGTGAGGGATGGGTATCTAAACAGGCACCCCCTGTTTAGTGTTGGTCTTTCCACCTTCACGTGGATGGACTCTTTTACTCCTCTTTCAAAGCATCTGACTTCTCTAGTAAGAATATGTATACTTTTGTCATTATGAGGTGCCAGTCGACAGCTAAATCTTGACCTAAAGAGCCAACTCATTTAAGTACCGTACATAGGAAAGTAAATGACAAAAACACAGTGACAGAGTTCCTACCTTTAAAGACATCAGCTTGCTGCTCCACAGACTCTCTGACCATTTTCCAGAAGCAATCTGAGACAGCCAGACTCAAGTTCTTTGTGGTCACCTGGTGGGCCTTCAACATGCCGTCCCTAGTGACATAGGACAATTGATGGTCACTGCAACACTAATGAATGCCATGAAACATTTCATTTAACCTTCTAACTAATGTATAAATGCAAGGAATCATTGCATTGTTTGCGCTCACCGCAATAATCTGGAGTTTTGGAAGAAGTCCTCCTCATAGTCCTTAATCGAGTCAATGCTCTCACCACTGCTTCCTATACATGGACCGGCAGCGGGGGAAATTCAGTCATTTCTGGAGTAATACTAAATTCAATCACAAAATAACTCAAAACAAAATCAAGGAAAAAGAACATCTGATTGACAAAATGACAAAATCAGTTGATTGATATTATTACCTTTTCCTGTCACAACAGCAAAGTATCCCAAAGCCTTCATGGGAAACAGCTTGCCCTCAACTATCTGTTGGATCTGAAATAATAAATAGTTGTTAATTTATGCCCTGCTACAGCAATCTATGAGCATCAGATTAAATTAGGGATGTGTGCCCTCTAGTGGAGGAGCAATTTATAGCTTCTATTTCCAGACCAGATATTTCTGTTCTCCCCCAAATATATTTCAAATGACTTGTAGGCAATCTTACTCTACTCGGGCTGGCCAGGTTCTTCTCGGCCAAGTCCACTTTGGTCAACACAAAGATGGTCCTTTTCCCGTGGGGGTCCATTTGACTAACCAGGTCAGTTACAATGCTCCGTTCTGCATCTACGCTGCCGTCTGGATGGAGACAGATTTGCAATAAGATTTACGATGCTACTCACTGTTACCTGCTGCTTCAATATAGTCATTTTGATTGGTGATGCAAGATCACAGCTCACCTTGAATGCAAAGAATGATTGCATTGGGGTTCTGCATGTAGGCCTTGCTAATACTGAAGATGGTCTCCTTCGTGTCTGACGCCATGCCTGTCGTTACCGTCTGGGAAGAACATGTAAAAAAAAAATAAAAATAAAAATAATGAAAAGACAGTACTTAAATCAAGTTCATGAGTTGTTTAATAAACGATTAAAATGAGATATAGACCACATTAAAAAAATCTCTGTAATTGGAAGCAAAAGTAGCAAACATGACTGAGTATGAATGGATGTCTATGAGGTCTGTGATTGGCTGGTGACTAGTCCAGGATGCACCGAGCCTCGTGCTTAAAGTCAGCTGGGATAGACGCCGGCTCATTCAAAACCGTATTGAGGAGAAGTGGTACAGAAAATTGATGTGTGGATAATAAAGACGGCAGACAGCTTTACTTACACTGATGACACCTGGTAAATCAACAAGGACCATTCTCTGGATTCCTGGGCCTTTGACACTCAAGGATATTGTCTGTCAATTAAATATACAATCAAATTCACCATGAATCAACAAATTCAGATGTTAAATCAACAATCCATACTTTCAATTCAAATGGGAAACTAACGTACAAACCTCGCAGCTGACAGTTTGCCCTTCTTTCACACTCTTTCTCATCCTCAGCTCAATTTCATGCCTCAGAGCAGCCAACTGCACAGCACAAAAAAGAAAGGTTAGTTTCTGTGTATATTTGTGCCAGACGGACAGAAAAAGCAGGTTTGTGTCTTACATCTTCCTCCTTTGTCAGGTCAAACTCACGGCCGCTGTCCTTGAACAAAGCCACGTGGTGGGGGCCTTCACTGAGTGTCACCTGGAGAAAGAAAACATACTCTGAAATCTATCAAAATGATGGTATTGCACACTTCGTTTTATGAATATACTCCTATTCCCAGATTATATCATTGTAATTGCATTGATATGTCATTAATACATTTCTGGGATATATATCTTTGTCCTTTTGTCCATTTATTTACGAAAAAAATAAAATCTCAACCCCAATCACTCTGGTCCCGTGTACCTTAACAGGAGAACGTGTCATCATCTCTCCAGAGCCTCTGGGAAAAATCCTGGCCTGTGCGATCATCTCCAGCACACTTGTCTTGCCAGCACTCTGATCGCCCACCACAACCACCTTCAAGGACAGTAACGGTGGGGGAGGAAATAGGATGCACTCCGGGTTAGGATAATACAAAAAGCTAGATTGACTGATTTTGAAAATAAAATAATTTTTTTTTCCAATTGCACACAAATATTATTCAGACTCACAAGTTGTGAGTCACAACTATGAATCTCAAAGAAACTACAACAACTGATCAGCCAATATTCACTCAATCAGTCATGCAGTTTACCAATGAATGCTACTTACCCTGGGTAAATGATCCTGTGTGTTGTAGTTGGCGTCATAGTCAGACAGAATGTCCAAAACTTCAGAATACAGATCAATAAGGGATTTCTACAAAAATGACAAGGTGAGAAATACTTTGTATTACATGTTGTTTTTGGTCTAGTAACAATTGTCCATTCTTCGGTTTTGGAAACGATGGAAAATATTTCATAAAATTGCTGTATTTCAAGCGGTGTGTTTCTGGTGCAACCAACCTTCACTTTCCTTTGGTGAATCCCTTTATCGTCTTTTTGCAGAACCACTTTCCTCAATTCCTTGTTCTCTTTCTCCAGCCTCTCCAGCATGCGTTGATACTTAAGCTATGAGCAGACGACAGGAAACGGCAAGTGTCAGCCAGGTCCCTCGCTAAGCAGATACTTTTTTTTTTTAATATACACAATTGTAGCCAAAAGTATTATGTTCTACAGAATTTCGTCACTTTATAATCATCCCAATCAGAGTGAGTCAGTTGAAATGTATTACTTTTCTCATAAAGCATGAGCAATACACAAAAAACCAAGAACTATTTAGCAATTCAAATAACTGTAAATAATTCAGGACCACAGAATCACACTCAAACCTGAAATAGTGTATTCTATGTTTAAGTGTGTGTCTACCTGGGTACGAAGCAGGTCCTCTTGGAGCTGATCTATCTTTTCTTTATCTGTGGACTAAAAATGAAAGCAGAGGAAAAACACAAGGACCAATAAAAAAAAAAACATTGAATTAATGCTTCTTTGCTGCAGGACTTTGGGCCTTCAAATGTGCACAAGCATGAAATCAGATCATTTCCCACAACAATCACGTGTTGCATGCATATCGTGATAAGAATAATTTAAGTATATAAAGAATAAAGAGACAGTCGGAGGGGAAAAAAAATTAGGCAAACAGTCCTTATTCTGCACCAAATGACAAACTCTTATATTGCATCAGAGATCACAAAATCCTTTACAGGCAAATTTAACCCATTAAGCCCGGGAGCGCATAACCGCGTTTCTACCACTAGAGCCGGGAGCGCTGTTGCGTCTCTCTACCTTTCAAACCGGGAGAGCGGATACGTCACTGTCCTTTTTTAATCCAATTCTCCTTCTCTTAGCCGACTTAATGCATCAGAATATACACGTGACGTGCCGCGAGACCGCGGAGGATGTCGTGGAATTTTTTCGAGCCGTAGGTAGGCTAATGGCGGACGCCGTCACTCGCCAGGAACTCGGATTAAAGTAAGTAACGGCAGTGATATATAGACGACGTGCAAGACTAGTGGAACCAGTCGAACGTGATATGATAAGGTTTGTCGACAATTACGATATTGACGTCTTTGTAACAGAATAGAGGATGGTAATTACCACTTTTTTTTTTAAATTAAAATAGTGCTTCTCTTGCACTGACACGTTATTTTTACATCTTCGATTGAAACAGTAAATAATAAATTCTGCTTGTGTGAAAGCCACGTCCAAGCTCTTTAATTATTTTGGAATTATGTTTCTGTCTGCTACAGGGGCTGAGATATTAATCATTTTGTAAGTGTTGAATTTATGGGAGAACTTCAGGTTTTCAAGGGTAATTCCAAAGGCGACCTTAGGTTTTGGGGAGCTGTTGAGAAAGGCGCTTTAGGCCTTAATGGGTTAAGAGTGATTGCGCATTCAAATCCCAGACATATTTGTACATGTGCAGCAGATTTGTTTAAATGATCACCAATAACACAGGGGAGACGGCTCACAGGAATAAATGGGATTTGATAGGAAGAGTGTTAAGACAAACAAGCGATCAAAAGTCTGTAAAGTCTTGATGAAATGCACAGTGTTAGATTGTTGGAATGTTAATAAATAAGAACTAATTGGATTTATAAGCGATAATCCTGCACACTCCCGAACTGCACCACAGACGTTTCAAAAAGTACAGCTCACACCATGCAGAGGCTTTCCATTCTTTGCCACATGCTCCCATACAGACAAAGGAGCGTGATTGTGCACAGTGAGTGGCATCTGGGACCAGACAATGAAGGTCCATGTGTGGCCTGCCATCAAGCTACTTGCACAGCAATTTGTAGCCAGACAATATATAGGTGAAGGGCGAATGGGCATTCATTGTAGGGGATTAACTAATAGTGTGGATTTTATTTGTAGAAAATAATGCAAAGCAATTAAATATATAAATGAGAATTGTTGCATGTACGCATTTGCTGCAAAAGAAAGCACTTCCACTTCAACTTGATACTAACTGACCACTTAAACTTGTAATGATACGAGCTAACTTAACTTTTAGAAGAATTTAGGGCACTACATCAACTGAAAGGTGTTTCTAAAATTCTGGATCTCATTTAAATTTAGCATGAGAGTTCAAATATAAGTAGTCTTGTGGTCGGACAGTTTATTCAGTGGTACTTCTACTTACAAAATTAATTGGTTCTGGAAGAAATTTCTTAAGTAGAAAATTTTGTAAGTAGAGACGCGTTTTCCATGTAAATGCCCGAATCCGTTCCAAGCCCCCCCAATATTCAGACATAAAGGTTTTATAAAGCGTAAAAATGCATCAAAACATGTAACAAATACATGTTACAATTAGATTATTTCACGCTAAATGAGAAATGTGCATAATGTAAAAAACAAAGAACAGATTAAAGAATAAAAATGATGGTCGTTTACCTTTTAATTGCTATCCTCATCGCTTTTTTCTCTCTTTGGTTCATGTTCTCTCTCAGTAGTGGTTTTTGCCTGGCATTTTGTAACGAACTGATTTAATCACGTAGCGACTGTCGATACATTATGGTCATATTCTTTGGCAATATCAACCAAATGCATCCCTTTTTCATACTTTTCTATTATCTCTTGCTTTGTATGTATGGGGAAAAAAAAGAATTTTCTCCTTTTTTTCTTTTCCTCGTTTCTAATTCACGTGAAACTATCGGAACACCTCATGGCCCGAGGGGCGAATGACGAGGACGCTGCATTGGCATAACTATCACATATATATCTATCTACCTGTCTATTCTAGACACATTCGGAAGAGGTTCCTCTTAGCCAATGGGATGCCAGGAAGATGCTAGGCTAGCCAATGGCAGATCAGCTATGAGTATGTTGCGTTCACGAAACTCTGGAGCTGTGAGTAGCAGCCCATACTGCGAGTAGCTTTTACTTTTCGTATCCTGAAATTTCTTTCGTAACAGGAGGCAATACTTTCCTGTTGAGGCGTTTCGTAAGTAGAGGTACCACCGTATGTAAAAGGTTTTCTGGGGTGTGGCAATACAATGCAATGTTGGGTTTGGTTACAGATCAACTACAATACTGGTTTACTAAAAATCTTGTCTGGATTTGAACTTTAGCTCCAAATGCCCAATTACGATTTAATGGCTAAAGACCCCCAGCAAAACCTGCATATCCTTTTTTTTTGTTTTCTTTTTGTACGTATACTTAAGTCATTTGGGCTTCAGATCAAAACATGAATATGAGAGAAAGGTTCACAAATCCAGCTTTTATTTCATGGTGTTAAAGAACTCAGGAAAAGAACACCTTTTTGTTTGAAGCCAGCGACTTTTCAAGTGAGCAAAAGTATTGGAACAGACTATTAAATTAACTTTAAGTGAATAACATTTTATATTTGGTGACATAACACTTACTTGCAATAAGTGCATCAAGCCTCCTCAACTGGAGCCCCTTAAGTTCTTTATTTTTTTCTGGGGGTTTCTCCCTTCATTCTCATCTTCAGGAGGTGAAATACTCTATTGGGTTAAAGTCCGGTAGGGCCTGTTTATTTCTCTATAAGTCTTCTTCGAACAGTGAATTGTGATACCTTCATTGCTACCCTGTGGAGGTTGGCGGTGATGACAATGTTGTCTTTGGGTGTTTCTTCACAGCGCTCACAATGTTTCTGTCGTCAACTGCTGTTGATACCCTTAGGTACTCTGACCTGAGTTGTTTAACAAATCTAGATGTAAGTACCATGAAATAAAAGCTGGAACTTTTGTTTCATACTCATCTTTCAATCTGAAAACCAAATGTATATCAGATTTATACATCTATTGCCACATACATTTCAAGTAACACATATCCAATATTGCAGTGTACATTCACAGAACACACAACAACCTGCATGCGCAGATGCCCAAACTGCATATAAATAACTGTGCAAGCATCAACGCTTGGCAGTGAAGTACAGTGTGTTTCAAATATTATGCAAACTAGATGTTTCTTTTATTTTCCTAAAAAGTCGATGCAAATACCATGGAGTATAATTAGCAGAGGTTCAACAAATCTCAATTCCAATGAAGTTGGGACGATGTGTAAAATATAAGTAAAAACAGAGTACCATGGTTTGCAAATCCTTTTCAACTTATATTCAATTGAATACACCACACAGACAAGATATTTAATGTTCAAACTGATGAATATTATTGTTGTTGGATTTTGGGGAAAATATTCTCTCATTTCGATGCCTGCAACACATTCCCAAAAAGTTGGCAGAAGGTACTAAACAAAAGACTGGGAAAGGTAGAGAATGGAGCATCCCCAAAAGGCTCAGTTGTTCACAAGAAAGTATGGGATGAGATTCACCACTTTGTCAACAGCTGTGTGAGAAAATTATCCCACAGTTTAAGAACATTTGTCATTGTACAGTTGCAAGGAATTTTGCGATTCCATCATCCACGGTCCATAGTATCATCAAAAGATTCACAGAATCTGGACAAATCTCTGCACGGAAGTGGCAAGGCCAAAAACCATCATTGAATGCCCGTAAGCTTCAATGTCCAGGCGGCACTCCATTAAAGAAAAACCCATCATCATTGGGTTATTGATATTGCTTTGGACTCAGCAACACTTCAGTTTGTCGCTACATCTATAAATGCAACTTGGACTGAAGCACAATGGAAAAGTGGGCTGTGGTCTGATGAGTCCATATTTCATAAATGTTTTTAAAATAGTGGATTTCCTGTCCTCTGGGATGAACAAGAAAAGGAGCTGTCCTGTGAAAAGCACTTATCTCCAATTTTGGAAACTTTTTTAATTTTTACATTATTGCGATGTCTGTAACGGGAAAACACCATTCATGTAAAAATAAGAAAATGAAAAAAATGAAGATAAGTGTTTTTCACATGACAGCGACGATATGGATTACCGGTATCAGGACAAAGTTCTAAAGCCAGCATCTGTCATGGTTATGGGGATGTGTTAGTGCCCATGGCCTGAGTATATCTGACAAGGCACCATTAATGCTGAAAGGTACATGCAGGTTTTGGAACTACAAATGCCATCCAAAGAATGTTTCTTTCCAGGGACTTTCAGCTTATTCCAGCGGGACAATGCCAAGCCACTTTTGGCATGTGCTACAACAGCGTGGTTTCATAGTAAAAGAGTGTGAGTACTTGACTGGCCTGCCAGCATTCCACACCTCTGCCCCATTGACAATGTGTGGCACATTATGAAGTGCAAAATACAACAATGGAAAAGAATTCCAACTACAAAGCATAATCAATTAGTGTCCCCTTTTCCCAAACGCTTATTAATAAGTGCTGGCAAAAGCAAAGGTGAAATAATACAGTGGAAAACGTGCCTGTCTCAGGTTTTATGGAGTGTTGCAGGCATCAAAGTCAAAATAAGTGAATATTTGAAAATGTTCGTAATTTGAACATTTCATATCTTGTATTTATAGTGTATTCAACTGAATACAGGTTGAAAAGGATTTGCAAATCATTGTATTTTGTTTTCGGTTGGTAAATGAGGGTGTAACCTTTGCATTCCTCGGCATGTCACTATCTACGATTATGCTGTTTATTTAACAATCGACCCAACTCTAATGAAACATATTTAGACCACATTTAATTAAATGTCCAGTGTGTGTACTTTAAAGTGTTTATTAGCATTGTTTTGGAAGTAACGAGGGTTATATTCCAATGTCAAGCTGCGCCTTTATGATGTACCCACATTGAGAGATATCCAATATGCATTGTATTTTCATGCATTTTTGGTAAAAAGCCTGATTCTCATCTGAAGATATGCAATTTTCTCTTTATGCTTAAGCACACCCAAAAAGAAAAACAGAATAGTGTCACTATAACCATGCAGTGTAAATCTATCCCATGTTAATGGTGTAATTTTAATGCTTTCCATCGATGAAGCAATCAGCCATAGGTTACAAGATTAGATTAGCTGTGAAGTTTTTAAATTTTTTGGGGGGGTTGATAGGGTGGCTCTAGGCATGGTGGGACCTTCACCTTGCGTGCGTGATGAGGGGGGCTGGGGTTCGGAGGCGGAGTGGGAGCAGGCTCTGGCGGTGGGGGGCGCGCATAATTGGCAGCAGCTGCCCGCCGGACCTCCTCCTCGTGCCGTTGAATCTGCTGCTGAATAAGAATGAGCTCGCCGAGCAGACCCTGCCGGGGTATGTCATAGTGAGATTCAGGCAGGAGCAGCAACACAAACAGCAACCAGCCCACAAGGCCATTGCTGTATCCCAACACAGGGCTGACAAATAGCGCACCATTCACTGGTACTGTTGGTGTTCTAGCTTGTGAATGATCATTCGGTCAAGGATTCAGCTATGGGAATCTTGCCACCATCATCAGTGCAACACAACAAAGTATGAGGCCAAACTTTGCAGAACTGACGGCAGGAGAGGTGACTAATATAAGTACCACAATCAGCACCTCCCATCAAGTGGCATCATTCTTTCCTCCTTTATCACCATCGCTTATCTCGATAGACGAGCTTCAATACCATCAAATCTTACGTATTATTGCAGATTAAAACCACATTTTCCACAGAAAAAAACAATAGGTGACAGCTCCAAACACTGAAGTATGGGAGTGGTGATACTAGAACGTAGCTCATGAAATATAGATCACTCCACCCTCATCATGAAGTAATTGTGCAACATTTAACATTGTAAATAGAGCTGATGATATCAATTTATCATCACAATATGGACAAAAATCTCGGGGCCTCAATGAATTAATCCAAATTTTTGGACACTGATAGGCTTCCAACTTTGTGAGACTGTGTCCCTAGTGCAAAAAGCAAGGGCTATTCAAGTATGCTTGGGTGAGGTTGACGTAGAAGAATACAAGCAAGCATGTTTGTATGAACTGAATGATCGAGTCAAGCCCTTTCATTGAATGTCAGTGACCTCATTACATCATATCTTGAAGCATCCCAACTACATTTGTGGATTGCATGTTGAGTTGTGCTGTACACTAGTTTATGCGTTACGTTGGAGATGAGTGCAGATGGGAAGAAAAAAAGGTGATCAGGGGAAAAGAGCAATATTTTACAACCATTCACATACAAATACATAAAACGAACATGGGGGGGAAGGCACTAAGAAGATGGTATGAAGAAAAGATGACCAGACATGAACAGTGCGTATAAACAAATACTGCCGCACAGTGAGTACAATGACATATGGTCCTCGGTTGACAACAGAGTTCTGTTTCTCCAGCGGGTGCATAAGTTGAATATGTACGCAAGTCGAAACACAGTCTATCACTAACCTACAGGTACACTAAAACAGTAATCATGTCATAATTACAGTATACTGTAAATTTGTATTAAAAAAAAAATAATAATACTTCCAGGCTATGGATATAAAACAATAAACAGTCAATACTGTGGTAACTGAACATGCCGTTTTTGTCCTACATGATAATGTCTTCTCCCACAGCTGCCCAAACTAGTTCATTGCGCGCTGTTGAAAACCTTGAATGTTGGGACCGGCTGAACCGAGGACCCTATATACCGGTAGCTATCGTATGTGCCAAATGCCAATATTGAACTGATACTCTTTTACATTGATTTTCACATATTAGCCAATGACAAGACTAGATGATATTGCCGTAAAATAAAATCCCTGAGTAACCCCACTAACAAAATTAAATTTCAGATTTTTTTTTTAATTTGCTGGTAGGTGTCTATTTCACATGCTGAAATAATTCGGGTGTGACACGCGCTTTGGTTTAGACAGCCTCTGACCATACTTTGCGGTAGACCAGCAGAATGCTGTGTTTATGACTGAATGCATGAAGTCCAGCAATACAAAAAGGGGGAATGCCTGTCATTCTAAACATCAGCGGTGCCCTTCGACCTGTGCTTGTGTCAAAGAACAAGTGAGTCATTATAAAGTATTTGACGACCAACATAGATCAAATACAAACAAATGATTGAAAATCTAACTCAAGGTGCTTTCAAACGCCAAACTCCATCAGGATGTTGAAGTGCTTAAAAAAAAAAGTCGCTTGCGCCAAATTCTTTGTTCATCAATTAATATGGGTGTATATGGGCCAGGTGTGCCCCGCACAGACAGCATGAGTCAGTAGATACCCGGGGCGTCATAGTCACCCGTCACAGCAGTGACTGAAAAGGCGCAATATGAGGTTTAACCCTCAGGGGGCAATAGAGATACAATAGCCCGCAAGTGTCAAACTCAAGGTCCATTGAGCAGATCTGGCCCGTCGCATCATTGTATGTGGCCCGCAAAAAGCAAATCAAGCATGTTAACTTCCATAAGTCTTGCTAAAATCTGGACTAAAATTGACATATCGAATAAATAATAATCTAGAGATATTGCAAGCATTTTCTTCTTACATTATTACACTAACTTGAACAATAGTTGAACAAACTATTTTCTTGACTTCTGATTTCAAAACTAGTTATTCATCAATTTCTTGAGTACTGTATATGTACTAATATTAGGAGGTGATTAAACATAACGGCATTCCGGCGGAAATTAACTACAATGTGGCCCGTAACAAAAATGAGTTAGACACCCCTGCAATGGCCTCTGGTATGCACAAGAGGAAACATGCTTAAGTCTTCCGGAGCTAGGAGAGACAGGGAACGCCCACATATAAACAAAATACTATTGTGTTTGCACAACCCATCATGGCATTTAGGTGAGCAGGAAGAGCCAAGTAGCAGAAGGCAGATATGTGAGGCTGAGGGGTGAACTTACCTTTTTGTAGTGCTTGTCATCTTGTGAGGCTGCTGTAGAAGCATCTGTGGCTTTTAATGGCGGCTCACCTGAAGTTTCTAACAGAGAAACAACAGCATTAGATATGTTTCAGAAATATTGTCTGCATAATGCATACATTCCTCAGGTGATGATGTCCATTGTTAAATGTCAAATGTATGGAAAATCCTCCAATGGTGTATCCAATGTATTTTTTAAATGTTAAAGCGGAGTCAACGCAAACATATTTTTTTTCAAGAATATGTTCCCAGCAGGCCCACTAGTTGAAACACGGCATTCTGATTAATTTTGCGTTTGTGGAATATAAATTCAGCAGAAAAATGCACTCATTTTTATCACGGCTGACCTGTTTTCTGAATCTGAGCTGTGATTGGTCGTTGTGAGCAGTTGCGATGTAATTTTCAGCCGACAGAAGACAAAATGGCCGCGCCCAGAGATGGCTAAAAATGTAACATAGTGGGTTGTGTCCCACTGTGACTTAATTGTTTGGCTACCTTACTCCACTTCAAGAAACTAGTAAAAATTAATTAAAATATAAAATAAAAAATTAAAACATCTAATCATACAACATCTTAATGCAATGTAGTTGTTAAACAACAAGTGCAAGAGAAATCAAATTATTTTTGTCATTAAGTTGAGCACAAGTTATGTTCACAATATTTAAAACCCATTCGCAAATATAAACAAATCATGAAGGTGTAATGTAATGTAATATTCTATGGCTATGCGCGGGGGAAAAAATTACTGATGCAATATTAATAATAAATGAATGCCCTATAGACAAGTCACATGCAATGACCAAGAGACAATTATACCAGATTCCTTTTGTGTTTTTATGACGCATAGCAAAGATGTTATCCACTGACATTACATTTTTTCTGTCTCGCTACAAATGACAAATTCACCTCAGAAAGGTATGTGAGTTTTCCAAACATCTGAGTATTAATTAATTAAAAGCAGAGAGAGATTGTGCTATTTAAAACACAACATACTGACCAGGGGATAGAGAGGGTGGAAGTCAAAGGAGGCATAAATATACTAACGGTAATTGGCAAAGTTTATTTTTAAAAAAAAAATTTTAAAAGAGAGAAAAAAATAGGGGGAAAACATTATGTGTTTGCATTGAAGACTTTTTTAACTGAATAAAGATAAGCCATCCATGATTTACTTTGAACATTCAACAGCTATACTAGGCGCAGTGAGAAAACTACTGCACACGAAATTCTGAACCTGCATTGACTGATGATAGCAGCAAAATAAAAGACAACATCTTAGTGTGGCAAGGACTTCCCAAATGGACCAAACCACACAAAATGCTGGTTAAAAAAAGAAGAAAAGAGGAAGGTGGGTAGCACTTTTGAGTTTTGGTGTACACACCTAACAACAGAAGCAGACCAGAAGCTCCTTTGACTTCACTACCCAAACTCACACCTGCGAATAATGTGGAGGAGGACAGAGGGGCAGGGGAGCAGGAGAAAGGAGGAACAACACAAGAAACAAAATAATCATGAAAGACAGAAGCATAGGGATGATGGTCAATGCAGGGCCACATTGAAATGATGTGCAAAACAAAACATGCTTTCACAATGGCGAGGACGAGTCATCTAATGGAATTAAATTATGCGTTAAGTCCGAAACACAGTATTCTCATCAGTCTTATTGGCTTTGTTTCATACAGAATAAAAGCACAAAACGTGCTGCAAAGTGCATGTGCAGCTGGAGCGGTCCGCATGTCCCCACAACTTGACTACACTCTGCGTCTGCTGGTTTAAGGTTGTTTCGAATTTAAAGTGTGCGCTCCTTCTTTGTGGATTTCAATGACATTCACAAGTCTCATATGAAAGATCTACATTTCCAGGATGTTAAGAAAGGCCTCAGCTGTCAATGAATCACACCTTCATTCCCAGCCTGTGTGTGGTGGCTGTGTCATTAGTCTAGCCATGACAATACACGCTGAAAAATGCCTCACGTGAAAAAAGAACTTCCGAATGGGTGAATATGGTGCTAAAACAGCAGTAAGAACAAAGCGTTTTTTCCCCTTATGTATGGGGGTCTCTCACATTTTAAAGATGTTATAAATGGGTATGTGTGTACCCCACCTAAGCGTGAAGACTGTACAGTACAGCACCAGTGACTAACCAGCTGCTATTGTGTCCTTACTTGTTCTACCAGGTGGAATGGTTAACATTATTTAAAGAGTATATTAGAGGCTGCCATGCATACTAAAAGTCACATGCACCAGCCATGAATCACTTATTAATTACCATATCATACCAGATTCCTTTTGTGTTCACGGCACAGGTGTGGTCCACTGACATTTAAGTCGTTTCATATATTGCTGGAAATTATGACAACTTAATCGCAGAAAAATGTGCTTTGTATGTGTTTTGGGGTAATACCATATTTTCCGGACTATAAGCATTTTTTTCATAGTTTGGCCGGGGGGTGCGACTTATACTCTGGAGTGACTTATGTGTGAAATTATTAACACACCTGTATATCATTTCATGTTATTTTAACCCACATAAAGAAACATAAAGGTAAATCCTAAAAGCTATTAAAATGCATGAATAATTTAAACGGTTAAAATCTAATATTGTGTTCAATAAGTAATTAAAATAGTGTGATAAAAAGACAATTTGACTGTCTATCAATCCATCTATACAAAATAGTGTACTGTTACTTTAAAAGGCGCTGTGCCTGGCAGTGCATGGTCTTGCATCATCAGCCAGCCACACACACGCACGCACGACCAAATACAAAAATACTTTTGGAGACTTGGAAACATTCTACATCGTCGGCGATAAATAAAAGACTTATTTAATCTGTTTTGATGAGTTTAAAGTTATCTTACCATAGCTTTCTTGTAATGCGACATGTGTGGATGTTATCTAAATGTTACCATCGTAGCTCGGTGGAAATGATGTGTACTAAGTGCACAATTTTATTAATTTGATTTATATGGGCATATTTATTTGCGTTATGCGACAGAGACAACCAGGATTCAGAGAGGGTGTGGGGGGCGACTTATATTGCAGTGCGACTTATATATGTTTTTTTCCTTCTGTATTATGCATTTTATGGCTGGTGAGACTTGTACTCCAAAGCGACGTAGAGTCCGGAAAATATGGTAGCGTTTGCTCGCACATTCCAGAAACATGCATGTTAGGTGCATTGGAGACTCTAAATTGGCCAAAGGTGCGAATGTGAGTGTGAATGCCTGTTTGTTTCAAGCACTGTAGAAAATAAATGGACGGACATTACTGTATACTAGTGGTTATCTTTTAGCAGAAAACTAATAGTAAACACTCTCATCATTGGTCATTCAAGTTAGTGTTTTAAAATATCAATTCATGTTTCACTTGTTTTTGTTTTGTTTTTTTACATCTGTGTGCAAAATGTTACTTAAAACAATGCGTCAACACTTAAAAAGGTTTCATGATGGTGACAATTTGTCCCAGGAAGAGATCATTTCATTGCTTCCAATGCGTATACCTGGTTTTGAAATGGGAACAAACTGGAGGTCAATCAGTATTACGATGGACAGCTAAGCTTCTACTGCATATCAAACTGGTTATGTAGGCTCATTGAACAGTTTGCCACCACACCCGTAAGATAAAGTGTTTGTAGCTAAGAGGACTTCCCATTTCATTTTAATGACGTAAGCCTCGGCACAGTGCGCACCATATTGCAACGGCTAAAACTGCATAGTACTGCAGTCATACACAATCTGCTCTGTTGCACAGGCTAACTTCCAAGTTGTTCTCAGTTCAAACTCTCTAAAGTGGAAATAATATTGAAGTGCAAAGTCTGACAGGATTTATTTCACATGATTTCGTGCATTTTGGCTGTTCAACACCCAAGTTTTGTTTGACTTTTTAGGAAGATGGATGAGGCATGTTTGAGGTGCTGTTGACTCACCAGAGGACAGGAGACTTTTGATGAAAGTGAAGTTCTCTCCTATCTTGTCGAAGTCTGGCAGTAGTTTGGCTATTTCCTCCATCTCTGGTAGAGCTTTGGTCAATTTATCTGAGGACAAAAATATTGACAATTCAGTAATGAAATGCAAGCATAATCTTGTATGAACACGATTGTTTTCGTCTTTCACTTTAGGGCGGTGTTTCCTAGCCAGGGTAGGGGTAAGCAAACAAACATATTTCAGGGTGTATGTGGAAACGTTTAAAAATGTAAATATTCCCTGTCATCTCATAAGCTCGCCAATAATATGGTATTTGTGCGCTACAACTTGTTTCCCCGGGGAGACGATAACCTGTGGCACAGCCGAGACAAATCCACAACAGCCGTGTATCAGCTCTACTGCCTCATTAAAGCTCAGATGACTGATGAAAAGAAAGTAAAATTGCTATAGTGGGTCTGAATATACTACAACATCTTGTTAAGTGTTTTCTCATATTTAAAGTTTAAATGACTGTTTAAAGGTGACTTATTCAAAGGGGTCCAGTTTTTGTGGTAAATGTTATAAGAGGTACAGTATACATAACACAGGCATGTTTATTATTTATTTTGATTTATATTTTTTTAATGTATACTAATTATTTTTAAGGCAACATATTTATTTTTATGTTCAAGTTGCCTTAAAAAGAAGAGAATGACTGAGAATTGGTCAAATTTAGGAGACAAAATAAAAGTATTTTCATTTAATAATCAGTTATTTTAGATTCCACCTTTGAAGAATCATCAAGATCAAGTGAGGGGGTTATTCAGGCTATGACAAAAATATTCAGGGGTACACAAGACAAAAAAGGTTGGGAGCAGCTGCTTTAGGGCACACCAATGAAAACACTTACCAAGATCTATTTGTTCGCTGAGTTCCCACACAAAGTCAGGAATGACCCAGTTGTATTCACTAAAATCGGGCAGCATGTCCTTCCACTCGTCATAGGTCTGTAAAGTAAGTAAATTGACACGGGTGAGCAAGCTTCATACTAAAACACAAAACAATAACAATGTTAGCTTTTTATGTCTTTTTGTTTGTGGGGGGTGTAGGATTTTTATAAGTGCATTGATTCCTAAGTGAGAGTTGTAGACCTGTTCAAAGTGGGTTGTGGACAGTGAAAAAGTCTCCGTAAGAAACTATAAAAAGGTAGGGGACATGCTATGAAAATATAGATTTTTGCATTGCATTTTCTTGGCTAGACAGGTTAGCTTTAGGTAACAGCGTTCGCTTCAAGTAAGTGAAAAAAATACTTGATTACACGATGACATTATTGATTGATTGATTATTGAGTTCCAGTGCAGGGGGCAGGGTTGTGTTTGTTTGCGCCTGCTCATGTCAGATACACGCATTTAGTGGATGACCTACTGCCTCCATTACAGAAAATGCTTTCATTGACTTTAAGGGCACTTGCATTTTTACAGAAGAGATTGTCAAACGCAACTCTGTCCATGGTTGTCATTATACATACATACATACGTATATATGCATATACACACACACACGCACGCGCGCGCATGCGCGCGCGCGTGACACACACCCACCCACCCACCCCCTCCCACACACACACACACACACACACACACACACACACACACACACACACACACACACACACACACACACACACACACACACACACACACACACACACACACACACACACACACACACACACACACACACACACACACACACACACACACACACACACACACACACACACACACACACACACACACGCCCACCCCTGGACCGAACGCATACCTTCTTAGCCGTGTATCCTCCTCCCACCGCACTGCCAAGCAGAATGTATCGCAGCTTCAGGAGCCTCGCAGCGAGTCGGGCCACCCAGAAGTTGCGCTTCTGCTGGTAGCCTCGGCCCCCTGATCCCGGAGGTGGCTTCGGCGGCCGCATGGGCAACCGTGACATGGAGGTGAAATAGCGGGCCGCTGTGCGCTGAGGTGGACGCTGAGAGTTGGTGTTTCCATAGTAACGGTGGTGGATGGCACGGTACAGAGGGTGCAGCTTCTGAAGTGGTATGCGGAATCTTACCCCCGTCCTGGTGGAGACCAGACTCCTGCATGCCATACTAACATAAGAGAACAATTGGACATGATTAAAATCCACCGTAAAAATATGCAGTACAAGGTTTAAGTTTGGACTACAGTTGCACAGTATACTGGTACAATACTAGAATAGGCGTGCGATACCTTGCTGTGAACACCTCCAATATGGACAAAGTAAAATTTTTAATGTAAAAAAAATAAATAAAAAAGACTAATGCTAAGAATTTGACAACTCAGTGTTTAAAAACCAAGAGTGAAGTAATTTCAGAAAATGCCAAATGAAATCTAAGTATGGAAATTAAACATTCTACAAAAATAAAGCATGAAAAAATCATTTCGATTTCGTATATTTGACAAAGTAACCATTTCTCCGAAGTGAGAGCCTGGCGAGCTCAAAACCGGAAGTGTGACATTATTAGATGAACAATAGCAGCGCTCAATTTGGAAAGTGTACAAAGCCACTCAAACGGACTAAAAGTGATATTTCGAATTTATCGGAGGGGATCCAGGTGTTTGAAGAGGAAGAGGAGGTTGTTAGCATAATGCATGCTGGACAGTACGTGTATGAGCCAGATGCTCAGGATGATGAAAATGTTGTGCCCGAACGACCGGACATGGAGTGGAGACGAGACTCATTGACAGTGGAAGAATTGTAAGATAAATAGGCCAAAGTTTTTATTAGCCTAGCATTATTGTTTGAAATCCGATGCTGTACCGTGCTGTAAATTATGCACGATGAAATCATCTATTTGTTCCATTTATTCTGCTGGCACAGAGCCAGATAAATCATACTGGGTTGTGTCCCACATTGTCAAACTTGCGTTATTTTTTGTCAAATTGTGATAGTACTGGTAGGCACAACTAAGGTATATTTAATACATCATAAAATACAAGTGAATCTATAGTAAGATTGACATGATTGGCAGTTTTCCAAGAGGACATGGCATGTTCATTCATCAACAGTCATGCCAGCTCATGGTGTAGACGTTGGCTCCGTTGCTGCTGCTGCTTAAATAAATAACTAAATAATCAAACTTTAAGTCTGGCAGTTTTATTAACATGCTCACTACTGCAATACAAATGCACTAGAGTAAGATTAATACAAATGACTCAATTCACCTATTTGCTCTACTGAGTGCATATTCCACTGAGGCAGTTGTGAACTGTCCAAACATAAATCAGAGAAAAAAAAGAAGACATGGCTGCTGTTTGACTGCATTCTGGGATAATAATCTGTGAAGCTTTCCTTTTATTTTAAACAAGGCTACAAATCTCTGCAGCTGTGACAATTCTTTCTCTGCTGTTAATTTTTTACAATTTTATTTTACCAAAAGGGAAAAATATGAACGTTTGAATTAATGAAAACACAAATTTGAACTTCCATGTTTCGTCATCTATCGATCCACTGTTATTATTGATGTTTTCAGTTTTTGCCCAGATCTTTTAATCGGGTATAGTATGAAAGTCACACTTTTGACATTGTGACAACACTTCAAATTTGGACACCCTTTTGTCATGCTGTTTAATGAGAAAGTGTACCCAAAACCCGTACTGAGTGCCTACACAAAAACAAAATCTATACAAGACACGAAGTTGAAATGCATAGTCGTAGACAACAACTACAGTTAATAACTGTATGCATTGTGATGAAGGTGATGTACTGAAACGTCATTTACTCAAGCAGAATATATTGACTTAATTTTCTTAAGAGTCCAATCATCTATCTTTCTAAAGCTAGCTGGTCGTCCAACGAGGCTAACGACAAAATACACCCAGACAAGGCCAGCTCGCTGTCTAAAAAATGATACTCCACTTGCTTTTAAAGTATTAGCATTTATTTGAAGAGCCACATATGCATATTTACTGAGAAATCTAATAAGAAACAATTAACATGGCTTTTCTAGCCAGACAGCTAGGCTAGTTCTGCTTGTCTTTTACCTCATCGTAGACGATTGGCTAGTGTTATGATGAGCATTGCCCGTTTCATTAGTAAATGTAAACTTACCATGTAACTTTACCCCCAACGCGCAACATAGTGCTGTTGTTACCAGCGAGGTGACACAGATGCATTGAAATGTCACACATAAAGCATTGCCCAATGCATCTTTCAACAAGATACACAGCTCAACCGCCTGTCTCGTTAGCTAAAGGACACAGGCTAGAATGACAGCCCACTTCCGGTATTCCGTTCCTACATACAAATCGGCCCTGACGCAACCCAGCACAACATTAGTTCCGAATTAGAGCTCATACACACCAAAAGACCGTATGAGAAGTGTAACTATACTCTTCAACGCTCTCACGTGTCCCGAAATTAATTATTAAATAAATAACATATAAAAATCCCATGATGTTGAAAAAACATGTAACAAATTGCGTCGAATAATTGAGTGAAACATCTAGCATTTGAAATAAAACATTCAGTTCGATGTATTGCATACTTTTTACAAAATTCTTTCAAACTCTTTCGCTGTGATTTACATAAGTTCTATATGGGCAATTTTTTGTTTGATAACAATTAAAAAAACATTCAATTAACAGTGCCTACAGTATACACAGTGGGCCTTCATGACGTCCAAATGAGCGGCGTGCCAAAAACATTAGTTGCCGGAGTTACCGGCTGATTTTCTTGCCCCCCAAAAAATAATTTATTGACGAGGTTGAGCGGGGGGCGTAATTTAATGGCCGTAAAATACACAAGTTAGATGTGCTGTTCTGTTGATTGCCGGGGCCACCGCCCCACTCTCAGCTCGCTCCTGCGTCCGATACAAGCGGAAGCGGTGAGCTGCAACATTGCATCGGTTCAACTTTCAATACTGAGCATTGTCTTAGACTTAGTCACCGTATACTGTACCGATATTTGGTAGAGCTCTTGTATTAGAGCTCAGATTGCGCAGGCGTGCGAATTCATTGTTATCTAAGGTGCACACTGATAAAGTCGAAGTCCAACAGTCTCGTGAATAGTAATAAAACATTTATTTAAAAAAAATGATCTGCATCACACTGGTTGTAAAATTCTACTTCATGTTTCCTATCTGTACTCAAAAATTATATTTCATATCCTTCATTAATGAACGACAAAAAAAGTACTTGTAGACATGTAAATAATTGTTTGAAAACATTTATTGAAACAAAAAAGTCTAAAATGCAATTGCCAGGGGGGGAAAAAAGCATAAATATACAATAAATTATTAGGTAGAAACATTTCAACACAATGTACATCTCTGCTGATAAAAAAATATATCCAATGAGTCAATCACTGATGTGCAGAAGCTGTCAATAAAAGCAGATCCAATTAGCTGTACTGATAGTTGGTAATAACGACGCCTCTTTGCATTTGAGTATCAACTTAAATCATACTCTTTGTTCGTTATACACATAAACCCCTGAGGAAACATCCATCTGAGCATTTTCACTCAGTGGCTGATTCAAATGCCATTCAACCATTGGTCAACGAAACATGAGAATAGTAAACTAATCCTGTCAGCATATTAGTATTGTACCTGTGTTTAAAACAACATCTCTACATAAATCCAGGGATTCGATATTGCAGTCAGTCACAAAAAACACACATTTGTAGCGTATAAGAAATGTTAATATTTACACTCAGCAAGGTAATAAAATGACATTCGGTGTTAGAATTTAAATGTTCATTATAAAGGCGCACACAGTCAATGAACAAATTGTTACAAAGCAGTGGCAATTGAGTAAATTCTTTGAAATTAGCATTTATCAATTTCCCACTTTCTTAAAGTGGAAATCACCCAAAACAAATTTTTTCCATAATATGTTCTATGCAGGCCCATTAGTTGAAATATGGCATTCTGATTAATATTGTGTTGGTGGAATGTAAGTTAAATAGCAAGATGCACCCACTTTTAGCCACCTCAATGCTCAGCTTCAGAAAACAGCTGAGCCGTGATTGGTTGTTATCTGAGCCCAGAGCAACTTCAATGTCATCTTCAGTCGACAGAAGAGACAAAATGGCCCTCCTGAGATAGCTAAAAACAGGTGGATTTCTTATATTCCACAAACACAATACTAACCAGAATGCCTTGTTTCAACTAGTGGGCCTGCATAGAACATATTCTGGAAAAATAAAATTTGGGGTTGATATCCCCTTTAAACTTCTACAGTAGAAATTTGCTTTATCGTGTACATCATGGACCCAAGCCAGATAAATATTGATCCAAGCAATAGCAGCAACCTAATTCCAATTTTCAAATTACTAAATTCAACACTGTGAAAGAAAATGCCCGTGATTCATTCCCAAGTAAGATAAAGTACAAATGCATCCAACTTGATATGAAAGTGAACATACAAATAAATATAAAATAATGTATAAATTAATCAAACGCTTGATTGTTTAAAAAGAAAAAGTACCACAACACTAGCCTTTAATAGTCCAAAAACATACATATTTTTAGACCATAGATTCAAATTTTTATGCACACACAGAAAATGTACATCAAAATTTAATAGACTGAATCCAACTTTTCATATTATATTCAACTCTTGTTCGGTTCAAATGGGATTTACCGTGTACAGAATGTCGAAACATCTTATTCTATTTCTTAAATACCCAATCAAGATAATAGCAAATGTCTGAAAAGAGGAACAGCTTTGTATTAGTAGTGTGTTGTAGTCTTCACAATACATTTGTGCCTAGGTGATCTATTGATTAAGCAAATATTAAAAAGCTTGGGCACATTAGGTCCCCTTGCAAAATTTTGGGTCTGGTTTTTTAATCATTCTGCAAGCAAGCAAAATAATCCCATCCATTGTGACATTGCATACATAAAACAATGTACTTATTAAAACAGAACAGGTCACAGGTTTAATACACAATTAACTTAAAAACTTATCTGATATTGATGCATTAAAAATGGCTTTTAAGAGCAACGTCATCAGATTTAATGCCACTTATTTTGTGACGCTGCTTGTACTGGGCAAAAATTTAGTAAATAAGGTACACGTGACGTATGTAACAGCCAAATATGCACAATCCTGTTACATTCTTATAATGACTGTTTGGACATGGAAACCATGATAATACATTGGGCCGGCCACTGAAACAAAATGAATAGAAATACAGATGTCTGTCAACCTCAGAATTAACTTCTTCAAATATTGCAACCTACAGCTTTGTGTCCTTATTTTAGAGTAATGCTTGAGCCTAAAAATGACATACTGTTAATGCACTGCAAAACTTTCCTTTGCTATCAGTTTGCTATATAATGATCTAACAATCTACACATACCATCTGATTCTACCACACTGTTGGCAGCTAACCAGCTAAAAGGATGTACAGCCTCCAAATTGTATATTTATTAACAGATGCTGGCAAAAAAAAATCTTGGGAGCAGTAATTTAAAAATATAAGAGCACTGAAAATATTACAGAGCCCTTACATAAAGCAGCTTTCCGTGTGGATTTAAAATGACAAACGGTTTCAGTGTTGCACTAGGGTTCCCTCCAACATGGCAAAGCAGTGAGCTGATGAGATGCAGAATGCATTACCATTGCACCTTTAATCATTCTTCCATGGGAAGAGATTTATAGCTAAGATGAGCACAGAAATACATATTTTTTTAAAGTAAAAAACAAACAAAACAAAACAAAAAAAGGACCAGTCTCTGAACGACCAAATCATTTTGCCACTGAGAGGACTCCATATGTCGAGCTTCAGACTACATTAGTGATCACACTTGTGGTCATCAGCAAAATTACATGTGAGAAGCAGCAAAGCAAAAGCTATGTTGAAAATTTGGATAACACTTGAGTCTCAGAGGCAGGTTGCTGGTGGTATGGTATTAAAATATCAGTCACGTGGACAATGTCAATTGCTGGCTGGTTTCAAGAAAAGACACACTATCAGCCTTTCATTGTCCAGAAAGCCAATAGAGGTCTTCAGAGTTTGTTTGTTGTGCTTAGTTCTTGAGTATTTCATGTGGTGAAATCAATATTTTACTAGCCACTGAGATACTTATAAGTAACCAGGATGAATACAGAGCGTTAGACTTGTAACAAGAAATACAGCATGTCCCAAACATAACTATATACACTTCATTTTTTGGTATTTCATTTCAGGTATCATTCAGACAGATGTGACGCCATCAGCATATAACTTGGGCTTTGCAGAGTACCTGGCTCGCAAATTGACATTAGGGCAGCATTGCAAAATTGAAGCCTGGCAATTAGTTTTTCTGTCCGTGACTGCGGTTCTGTGCCAGTTTAAGAGGTTTAATGGGTGTCACACTGCTGCAACGTGTCATGTAATTCACTCTATCCGGGGCAAGTTTTTCAAAACTGGATTTGTTCTCAACAAACCACACAGCATAAAGTCTGCTGCTATTACCATCACCGACGAAAACACTAAATTACGAGAGCCGCGTTCGAGCAAAACCAGGGACAGTATCCGCCGGACAAGGCTGCAATGGACTGAACAGCAGTTGGTGACAAACTTGTCAGGCGGCACGTTCGCAATGTTGCTTCAATGTCAATTGGCGGGCCACGGGAAAAGGAGTGATACAATATGCTTACAAAAATTGCAACGATGTCATAAGACGATAGCCTCAGATCTGTCCAAATGATACTTGAAAATAGAGAGAAAAAAAAAGTGTATCGCGACTGTGGACACCCTGTATGATCAACAGGAACAAGTCATAATCATAACTTTGTTGTTTTGAAGGGCTTTTCCCCATTAAAATATCCCAAATATTTTCTGTATTTACAGTTACAAAGTTGACTGCAGCAGTTGATTAGTTCCAGTCTCTAACTACTCGCAGTGCATGATAGAGTACCTTAATTGGATATATATATATATATATATATATATATATATATATATATATGTATATATATATAATCTTAAAAGTAATTACATCAGCACTGTGGGAACAGGCAAGTTTTTTTTAACTGCCATTTATGAATTTTTTATAAATTTTTTGCACATGGTTGTTAATGACCACTACACAGTTGCAAGCAGGACATGCAGCAGAACATCTATAGGCACTCATCCAACCCACTTCATAAATACGGTAAATGCCCCCAAAAGTAAGATGGAGTGGCAGAACTATGATAAAACTGAGCAAACTAACACAATTAACCCAAAACTCATTCACTTGTTTCTAAAGAGAATGGCTCTCCAGTACCTTAATCTTAATTACTTTTAGTCATGAAAAATCTTTCCAAGACTCCAATACGGCACTGGACACTTTCATAGTCCGACTCCTAATACAGCAGTTGCCTGCAACCTTTCAAAATACAAATATATTCTTCAAGTTGCATCTCTAAGTTTTTCCAATATGTATGCGTATGAATCACAACATATTACCTGGACATAGCTTCTAAACCACCGGCAAGCTTCACTTCCAATATTAGGGTAAAACGATACCATTTCATTTAATTGATTGGAGACCTCAGCCTCCAAGCGGCTGAACCAGACATCATCATTCAAATGTGTTTGAGTGGTTCATTTTCCTTGGGAGCTACAGTATTATACAACCATCAAGACAAGCAGAGATCAAGTGAGCGCTTCAACAAGTTAATGTGCAAACATACTCTTTGCTTTGATAGTTCCTGCATGAAAAGTGTTGGCTAATGGTAGGGGTTTTGGGATGCTAGGAAATGCCCTTAATTTGACAAGAGGAACCATTTTCAGGGCCGGCCTTGGCTTCAGTAGTAGTGGTTGGTTTTGGCGGCCAGTCGGGGTCCACGCTGAGCTCCTGGGCCAGATGCATGTAGCGAGCCTTGCGGGTCACCTTGCCTGGGCAGCACCGACACTTGTCTGCTGACATCTCAATGCCTTTCTGAAATGTCCACAATCCCACACATAAATAAAATCTTCACATTTATTTCAGTATTCATTTCAGAAAATGCAACAAAACGGGAGGATTTCATTCATTGTTGTCACACAATGTGGAGTTTTTCAAAAATATTTAAAATCACAGGAGACAAAGGCATACTCATTTGCATGCAACATGAAACTCTCTAAGGAATGCTCTACTCTCTAAAAAAAATATTGCCCAAAGCGATCAAAACGTACCTCTTAAGATCCAGGTGCATGTCAAAAAATTAAACTAGAAATTAATTTGTTTCAGCATTTCAATTTAAAAAGTGAAACTCATTACCGGTATATACCTAGTCACGACAAAGTATAATATGTAATTTTATTTTTGTAATTCTCAGAATAGCTTATAGCTAACAATCCCCAAATTCACCATTTAAATTAGAATATTACATAATCACCAAAAAAAAGTAAAAAAAAAAAAAAGTAGAATTCAAGAGGTTCACTTTTGACGTTGAACTACTGAAATGATCTTTTCCAGAATATACCAATTAACCAGAGCTGGGCAGTCCATCCCTGAGCCGGACCGGTCGGACGCCCATTTTTGGGGCGGAGGGGTGGGGGGTGACAAATTAAAAAAATGTCTGGACTAAGCATGGCCGGAAGTGGATTTTAGTCTGGCCCACTAATCGGCCCCCATGCGTGACGTGTTCGCGAGGCGGCCAAATTTCAGCTCAGCCTACTCGGTGAAAGGCTTCTTTTCAGGCTTCTTTCAAAACAAATTGTGTCCGGGAGGAAAATCAAGCTGCGCGCAGCACTCAAGTACGACACTGGCACATCATGCCAGGGTATCCAGGTCAAGTGTGGAGGGTCGCGGCTAGACGTGCAAAAAAGGGTCAAGTGCCCAGCTCTGCAATTAATTAAGATGCACGAGTCTATATTATAACTAGTTTGCAATGCATTGTGGGCCGTTGATGTTTGAGAGTCGCTCAGCTGTAGCTTGTTCACAGACAAAGAGAATCATTTGCTTTTGAAATCTTTTTTTTTTTTTTCCACACTTCATTTGTCTGCAGAGAAAAGACAAAATAATTGTTATTTTTTAACTTCCTAAACAAAAGCCATGTTCTAATTTATTGGATGCAGCCCATGCAGGCTAAAGGCACCTCAAAAAGTCACAAAATGTTTTATGGGCTAAGATCATGTGATTACAAGAAACAGTCACAAGTATAGTTTTCAGCTTTGCTCATTGTCTGAAGACCTTCAAAAGTCAGCAACCTGAAATGCATTGCACATTACTAAGATATCAGTCTTGATTTCTATAAATTGCATCTCTAGTAGATACTCGAAGCTATATGTTGGCAGATTGCGTTTTGTTTCCTTTTCTGACTTAATACATTTGTCACGCTTTAGGCAATAAGTGTCATACTGTTTCACGACAACATATTTGCATGCACTTAAGAACTAAATTGAGCACGACAGTTTGCTGTGAACGTTTCTAACACAACCCTTAAAAACGTCAAAAAAGCGTATGGAGTAACAGATAAAACAGTAGATTTTACACAGCAGATCTTCATATCTTAAGCAAATGTGTCAAATATGAACATATTGGTGAAGACATTGACAATTAAATTAGCCTTCTTCACGCATTTCACTACGGTAGCGAGATGGGTAACTGACTGTTGAGAGAATTAGATAAGCACTCGTAATAAGGACCGAACAGGCAAATACAACAAGTAGAGCTTTGAGGCTAGCAAGTTGCAACAGGAGAGGTAGAAGACTGAGGGAGCAGGGGGTATGTGCAATCATAAATTAGAGGGGTTAAAGACTTGGTAAGTTGAGCACCACAAAGTTATTACTGTTGCTCATGATGTGCCAAATAAAAAGAGGGAGGGAACACCACACAAAAGGAAAATGAAAGGGCTAGAATAGGATCAGTTTTTCCCAACCTGTGGTGGTGGGGCAGCAGGAGCGATGCCCTGCTTGTCTCTCACAAACTTCCATAAGACGATGTCAATGATGAAGGTCTGTGGCGCAGTGGGCAGGGGACAGAATTACAGTGAGCCTAATTTGATTGCATGTAGTTTTGATGTTGTTTGTTTGCAGGGACTCCTGTTTTTCCCCTTTTAACTATTGTAATTAAGTCATCATTTTGGACAAAAGCAAGATAAAACCAGGAGGGAAATGCACGGGTCTATTAGCTCACAATCAATGAGAATTAGTACAATTCTTGATTACAAGTCAAATGATTTTGTTTTTGTCAAAAATTCGATTGCAGTTAGCAAAACAGTACCATCTAGGCTGTGTGCTATAAGCATGGCGTTTATGCAAAGGCAGCCACAAGTGTTAGAAAGCTCTGTGAAATCTGCTCCACAGAGTGAAGCAACAATGATCATCTATTTTCATGCACTTGAAGATCATTTAATAATTCTTTCTACTGAAACGAAATCTTTGTGATAAACATTGAGGAGTCTAAAAAAGAACACGTTGCATTTTATAACATATTATAAGATCCTGCTGTCAAGACAAAGATGAGGACACTGCATGATAAACAAAAATAATTCTTCATGTGAAAACAACCAGTTGATACCATATTGGCTCATGAGTCTCACCTCTACCATTACAGACACGGCAGCATTGCCCACGATAATAAGCAAGAGTTTTAGTCTCCAATCAAGAGGAACGCAGACAATCTGTGAAGACCAAAATAAAAACGTTCAAACAAGCAATTCTCTGTGCAGTCTGACATTTTTCAAGCTTTTACCTGTAGAAATTGATCAATGGCTTCAGCAGGGTAGAACATGTTGGTGAGGAGGAAAATGTACAAAATCAAAGCAGTCAAGACAAACCGCCCTGGTAGGAGCATATAAAGTAAAGATACCGTTACGTAAATGTCAAATAACCGGCATTCACAATTTGCTATTTATGAGAAGCGCCGATCGTACAATTCTTGTAGCTTGGTTGCCTAAAAGGCTTGCCCTTTGAGAAGACAATGGCAACCACAAGGTACTGGAAGCAGGAAACATAGAAAAGGCTGGTGTTCTCATAATTTTGAATGTTGTGGTCATCAACTTCAGTTTCGTTGAGGTTAGACACATTGGCGCGTGACGACGAGTTGCAGGCACTGGAAAAAAAAAAAAAGAGCTCGCCACACTGAGCCTTTGAAGATCAAAATTGTAACATTTGCATAGTTTTACACATTCAACAATAAAAATAATACAAGACTGACAGTCATACTCTAATTCAAATTTACACCTTTAAAGCTCTTTCAACGTAACTTTTCCAGCACAATAAACCTGTGGTAAACTTCATATTTAGATCAAATATGCCAAGAAGGCACTGATCATGAGCGATGTCATGTTCTCACTCTGAAAGCGGTGTCCAGATGGTGTACCAGGGCTGGAGTTGGACCCAAAAAAATGCAAGCATCTGGAAGCCAAAGCAGATGAGGATCTGGCTCAGCACAGACAAGAGCAGAGGCCATGAGATCAGGCCTGATGGAGGAGGATGGGCAACTAGTTCTTTCCATGCTGAGTTCAGACTCACTGAAAAGGGAGAAATCAGCCACCAATTATAATCACTGTTTATTTTCTTAAATCGACTGTCTGCCAAACTTACTGGTGAAAACAACGAAAAGGATGATTGCTATGTCGATGAAAAGAAACTGGAAATCTCCAAGGTTACTGAGAATCTAAGGGAAAAAGAACATTTGCATTGTATGAAGTAATTCACCGCTTTCCCCATGACTGCCACAGGCAGGGGTACCGTAAGGGGGAGAAAAGATGATTCTAGGCGGGCATGGTTAACAGGGGCCCTAATATAGTATTTTCAATTTGCACCATTGAAGTGGTGGAACCACAGTGACATTTTTTCAAACAGGCGCCCCGAGTCCCTGGCGGCACCCCTACCTATAGGCAGGTGATTGTGAGCAGAACAGTACTACATACGGAGTATAGGAGAGTGACACTAATGTACTGGATGATGCTGTAAAGGGCCATGAACTTGAATACACAAAAGGAGGTGATAAGAGCAGCGCGGCCTTCTCTGTAAAAAGCCAGAGAGCGCTTGTTAGTTCGCTATTCCAGACATAAAGAAAAACCTACTTAATTCAAGTCGAAACATAAAATTTGAAATCCGAAACCCACCTGATGAGGCTTGGGACACAAGAAATATTGGGTGTTCTGGAGGTAAACGGAGAAGCTACAGAAGCCTCAAGCTCAGACAAAGAGATGCCACTATGAGCCCTCTTTAGAGCCTGAGACAAAAGCAGAATGGCAAAAATGTAGGTTTAGTAAAATGTAAGTTTATCATTGTCACTCTTATGTTCACTTATAAAGCAGAGACATACCCCGCAGTCGTTTGCGCCATCCCCACACATCCCCACAAAGTAGCTGTGAGAAAAAGACATTTTAAGAATGAGTCTGTTTCACAATGTTTTATTTTACACTATCATCAGATATTATTCGAAATGTTTTTATACTCACTCGACATCCTGTAGTGCCTCAACGAGTTGGGTTTTCTGATCCGGGGCCATTCTGGCGAACACTGTTCCATGTAGCACCAACTTAATATCAATAATCATAAAAATAAATATTAGATGTTAATCATCTTCAAATATCCGATAGTCCCTTCCAGTAAGGCCTCACACCTTTGGAAGCATGTCTGGGAAATGCTCCGAGATGACAGCAAATGACTTTCCGTTCATGGCAAAATGGTACTGCTTTTGCTGTTTGGGCTCATCTATAGGACATACATCTTCAAGGCTGATGTTCACTTGCTAAAAACAGTAGTTAAACATGGATGAACACATTTCACAACTTCATTGGATTATTTATATCAACACACAACTATGATTTACATTTTACCGTCCTTAAGCAATGACAGTTTTGACTGGGAATTAAAAAAAAGTCTCTGACTAAGCAGGTCATTTGTGTGTTTTTGCATTTGTCTTACCTCCAGATGTGCTGCCATATTTGAGTTGTCAGCACACCTCCAGGTGATTCTGGCAGTCTGTCCATCATGCGGGGGGATGGCATCTGAAATTATGACCGTGTCTTGTGGAAGGATCATTCCAGAATCCCGAGCCACAGAAATGGCAGTCAGCATGTTATCTCCTAAAGATGCAGAGTAAACGTTTCAAGATTAAGGTAGTTCTAGTAGTGGCATGTGGTTTTCATGTCATCTTTTTTGCATAAATTACAAAAAAATGTTAAACTGCAATGTTGCTTTTTTCCCCCTCTCTCTTTTGCTATGGTGATCTGTATAAGTGCACAGCAGTTCATAGTTACCGGTAACCATGACAGTACGGATGTTGGCTCTGTGGAGATCCTGCAGCACTGCCGGCGTTTCTGTTTTCAACTTATTCTGCATGATTATTAAACCCAGGAACTCCATGTTTGCCTCGATGTGATCTCTAGTTTGAGAAGATAAAAATATACATATTTCGACTCATCCCAAAAAATTGTTTCCTTCACATTAAATAAAGTATAACATGCTATGTTTCCAAGTACGGTATTAAAAGATGTTTGATTACTTATTTTTAAGCAGTACAATACAAATCAGGCCAAATTACAAATAAATATCCACAGATTGTATTTTCCATATGTTCAAAGTAAAAAGGCATTATACCTGTTTATGTTCTGGACCTTGTGCCACGTGAGTTTGGATTCAAGACGACGGTGAGCCAAAGCTATTACTCGGAAGCCCTGCTTGGTGTAGCCCTCCAAGACCTCAGCAAAATTATCTGGCACTACAAAAAACAATGTGATAATGAAGAGCATTGCTGTTTCTATTTAGGCAAAATAAAAAGGGAAAATTGTTTTTACTGTTTAGTAAAAGCTATTGACAATTGATAGCTTGCTTCAATAAGTTTTCATTATTACTGAACCACAGCAAAACTGGGCGCACTACGCTAGAATCTCATAGTACTTAAAATTTAAAAATGTACACTGACATGGAAGGGAAAGTTAATAGGGCTCACCTGTTTCTGTCTTGCAGTGGTGAGCCACCACCTCCGGTGCTCCTTTCATGTAGGCATCCATACGTTTCTCTCCTAACAGACGTGCAACCACACTCATCCTTTGGAGTGCAGAGGAAAATGGAAACTGCCGCACGATACCTATCTCATACTGAGACTACAAAAGATCAAACATACAGATTTTTCAAATTGCCTATGACATGTCAGAAATGGAGAGTGAAATGTCCTAGACCACAAATTACACTGGGTTGATACAAATCAATAATTCTATACAAATTACATCAACTCCCGAAATCTCTCAAAAATTCTTCAAATGTTCTCAAAAGTGAGGAACTCAAAATTAAACAAATCAGATTTCCATTACTTTATAAATTTAGTTAAATTATATCTTACTCCAGTCATAAGACAATTTATAGGTTAATATCTCCTGGAAAAAATAGGAACAAGATAACAAGAAGGCATTAAAAAAAAAAAAAAAAGAAGACTACTTACAGGCAGATCATAAAGTTCCTACAATGTGAAAAAGGACAGAGAAGAGCAGTCATTAGAAAGAAAAAGAAATGTGTTTTCTGCAACTGATTAAAGTTCAGCTGGAAAATGTGATTGACTCAATCATGCTTGATATGTCATAAAAATAGAGTACCGTTGTACTGTATTTCCTACGCTTCAGGGGCTCTTTGGGATCTGTCAACTTAACTATCTCTTAGAGAGTTGTATTACTTACCATGTCCTGCTCTGTTGACAAAGGCTGTGAGGGCAACAGCTGCTTTGTGGGTCTAACCACAGTTGGCATGATACGATTGTGGAGAGCCGTTTCTTCCTCAGTGGCTTCCTCCAGGATCTGGGGGGGAGGAATCGGAATTGATTATCTGGCCTTGAAAATAAATTTCTCTCAATTGCACAAGGAGCCATTTCAGGCCAGGATTTCAGCAGGCTATCCATTATAAACTGTGCACCAAAATAAGACGTACAGTATAACTATAAATATGAGGTACAGTAGATGGTCACAGAGGTGTTTGCTGTGGCATAATCATTTTTGTGTATTTTGTACTTTCACGGACCAAAATAAAAACAAATTACTAAAAATGTCACTCATAATTAGCTAAGCTTCAAAGAAGTGTGGCCATTTGGCATATTCCAACAAGTTTCATGACAGTGATGAAACACTGCAGTTGGCGTTTGTTTTTTCGATGAATAAAGTTGTGAGCGCACACAGTTGTCTGTGCATAACCATAACCTTGCTCTGAAACTTAGTGTCACACTGCCTTTGTTCCTCACTGATAATATGAATAGCAGCAAAATGTGTTAGCCTCAAGACGTTAGGTCTTGGCTGATGTTGGACACATCCGCTAGCTTCCACTGTACATGAGTGAGCAGTGACAGCCACCCACAATAGAATGTCGCATCTGTAGCGTGTTAACACGCATACATTGTAATTACCTACCAAGTTTTTTTTTTTTCTTGTTTTCAACCCGTTTGAGCAATATGACCTAGGGCTGTGCAATTAATCGAAATTTAATTACAATTACGATTATTGTACTCCACGTTTACAAAATTGGCACACTTGTAAAAAAAACTATTAATATGCATTTATATTGTATACACAAGGAAATCATACATTTGCACCTTTTTTAAAAATGTTGTAATAACTAATTTTATACATTTTATTTGGTCCAAAAGCAACTTACATAAATAATCGTGATGAATATTTTTTCCATAAATCGAGCAGCCCTAAAATGACCCATAACTTTTTTTTTTAATATCCATAACATTCAATGATACCAACATAACGAGGGCACATTCAGTGATATTCGCAACAAAATATGGACAATCTGTAACAGTTGGCAGGCTCTGAGTCCGCGTAGAACCCAGAAAATTATTCATTTTTTTGACAGCTTGTGCAAACTGTTATGTCTGTGATATTGTGACGGCGCTAAACTGGCAATTCAAATTTTGACTGGCATCAAAACCAGTGGACAACAATCAGCCACTCATGAAAACTTGTTGCCAACTCCCAGTGGGCCAACTGGAATATCGTCACTGTCCTGTGAAAAACAAATACGCCCAATTTTGTTTTTTAAAATGTTGAGGTTAATGGGGTTTCCACATTACAGATATCCCATTAACGTGCACATTTTAAAAAAATGAAAAAAAAAAATGGACATTAGTGTTTTTTTCCCAGAACAGCAACGATGTGGTCATCATAGGTAGTCTTATTCCTAGTAAGAAAATATTGTATTGAATTCTATTTTCTAAACCAGGAATGTCCAGCTCCGGTCCATGAGGGCCGCAGTCCTGCATGTTTTGTATGTCTACCTATTCCAACACCCTTGATTCAAATGATCAGCTCTGAAGAAGCCAGATAATGAGCCTGATCATTGAATCGGGTGTGTTGGGAGAAGGGAGGCATACAAAACACGCAGGGCAGCGGCCCTCGAGGACCTTGTTTGGACAACCCTGCTTTAGACCATTTTATGCTTGTACAGAACTTACCCAACCAGTAGCCTCAAACATTTTAAGGTCCAGTGGGTCTCCAGACAACTGACCCTCTATTTTGGTAAGAGTATGGCATGTGGCCATGCAAGCAACAAACTGGGACTTGACTAGATTTTCCTTGGAGGCTTTTTCATCTGATTGCTGGAAACTGAAAAGGTCAATAACAAGAAGGATCAGAAAAACACATTCACAATTTACACTGAATCTGAAGAAAATTAATTAAAGTTCTGGAAAAAAAAAATACACACATACAACCATTCACACACACACACACTGTATCAAGAGGGGTCATAAAATGGGGTCTGATCATCCAAATCACAAGAATAAACAGTCTGCTTAAACTAATACCACAAAAACAATTATATGTTTTCATATTTTTACAGCTCATAAAATGTCAACCATCACAGGAAAAAGTAAGTGAACCCTTGGGTTTATTTAACCTCCTTCGGCAGCAATAATCTCCTCCAAATGTTTCCTGTAGGTGTAGATCAGATGTGCACAACGATCAGGATGGATTTTGGACCAGTCCTCATCGCAAAACTGTTGCAGTTCAGCAAGATTCCTGGGATGTCTTGTGTGAATAGCACTCTTGAGGTAATGCCACAGCACCTCAATCGGGTTAAGGTCAGGACTTTTATAAAGCTGGAAAAGGTTACAGAAGTGTCTTTAAAAGTCTTAATGTTCATCAGTCCAAAACTGGATTAATTGCGAACAAATGGAGGGAGTAAAACACTGGTGCTTCTCTTCCAAGGAGTGGCCATCCTGTAAAGATGACTGTAAGAGCACAGCGCAGAATGCTCAATGGGGTAAAAAAAAAAAAAAATGTTAAGGCGTCAGTGAAGACTAGGGGTGGGCGATATGGGCAATAAAAAAAAAATCTCGATATTTTTTCAAAAAACCCGATAACGATAATTTGACAATATTCTACAAAAAATATTTTACATCTGCACTTGCTTCACAGACCAATTGTGGATAGATGGCGTTTGTGAACAACATCTCTTTTAAATTGCTAAATACAGCTTCTGCAAGACAATGATATTCTACGACAATATTTAACAATAAAAAGCAAAAAATTATGTATTGACTTAAATAGATTTCCGGGGGTACTGTATTTATGTCATTTAAATGTCTCTGCTGTTATTCCATAATGATGTGACATTTTGAGCTGCAGTAAGTACTGGTGTACCACTGCCAACTACTAGAGCAATCAGAATGAGAAAAAGGTGACAACTACAGCAATCTTGATACGTGACGTGTGACGAAGTGTCACCCAGCGAGAGAGAAAAAAAAAAAAGACGTCATCATGACAACACCCATTCTCATACAGTGGCCACCATATTCGGAATAAAGTTGAATAACGAAGCTGCAACTTGCCGAAAAGTGCATTTTCCCACTCATTCATCACTGTGATATGCAGACTTCTGACTTTATTCATGTTTGGCGGTGTGTGCTGGCGTCGCACTAATAAGCCGCCGTAGTTTGCGCAACATGCCTCAGGAATACGAAATAGTTATGAATGATGCGGAATAAAAGCATGTAAAGTGAATGTTAACCGAACATCCAGGCTGTCACGTTTGACTTGCTCGCTAAAGTACTGGGCGTGTGTGTGCATGAGTGCGTTTGTGTTTGTTGGCTCAACTCGGCGACTGTTTTCTGAGTGTGTGTGTGTTTACTAAGATTTTGTTTGACATGCTTGCGCAGTCGCCAGGTTTTGCTCGTAATCCATTTGGCCCGTGGTGGAACGGAATTGCTCTTCCCGGTGACCGTTTTGGCACATTGAACAAACAGAAGCAAATCAATAATAGAATGGATCATGAAAGGAAAACACATGTTCTGGAGTGGCCCAGTCAAAGCCCTGACCTCAACCCGATTGAGAAGCTGTGGCATGACCTCAAGAGAGCTGATCACAGCAGACACACAATGAATCTTGCTGAACTTTAAATTTTGTAAAGAGGAATGGTCCAAAACTCATCCTGATGGTTGTGCACGTTTAATCTGCAACTACACCAATCGTTTGGTTAAGGGTATAGCTAGCAAAGGAGTGTCGACTAGTTATTAATCTAAGGGTTCACTTACTTTTACTTTCATGTTATGCTCTATGAAAACATGAAAACATAACTGTTAGTGTAAGCAGATTCTGTTCTGTAACATTTATTCTTGTGATTTAGGTGATCAGTTTACATTTCATAGCAAATTTCTGCAGAAACTTAAGAAATACAAAAGGGTTCACATACTTTTTCATCACACTTTATCCTGACTTAACACTAATGCTAATGTAACATGTATTGCAGGTAACCAGAAGGGGTGCATATTAACATAAGTTGGTGTAGGATAGTATGACCTTACCTGCCATTCTCTACTCTTTGGACTCCCCATAAGTCTAAACCATCTTCAGTAAGAGTTCCTGTCTGGCACAAGAGTGAGGTACATGTAATCGACCTTTAGCATTTTAATAACGCACAGCAAGAGATAAGTAAAAGTCATAAAATAGTTATTCAGATAAGAGGTCTTGCCTGGAAGATGACTATGATGCAAATTATGTAAATTTAGCATTTTATTAACCCACAGCCAGAGATAAGAAAATATGAGACAATGAGAAAAATACAAAATAGGGCTGCCGCAAAAACAATTATTTTGCTAGTCCACTAATTGCCAACAGCAGTCGCAATTAATAGACTAATCAGATCATATGTAAATCACGGCAATCACAAGCAAGCAGCTGCTCTTGGACTATCATTATCTTACAGCTTGAATTATTTCAGGTATGTAAATGAATAAGACAATTAATATGAAAGAGCATTCAACTTCTATTAAACTTTGCAGCTTGTACCAGCATTCCTGACTTGTTTATAAATGATGGAGCAACTGAAAGTGAAGGTGATACTGTGACCTTAAATTTTTTTGCTGTAAATGTTCAGTGCATTTTAAAATGGAACAAAAAACTATATGTTATGCTGAATTGAACAAATACCTTGAAACTATCCACAAATACAAAAAGAAAGGAATGTAATTTGGGATGTTACGATCACGCTTTTTTTTTAGCACCCCAGTCTGAGTCTTGGTTTTAAGTATCTGCCAATACCGAGTCCCGATCCAATACCTTGGCAATGCATTAAGAAAAAAAGAGCATCCGTGTATAAGTTGTCGTATATATTTATACTAAATGGACCATTCCACCAAATTTGTGCCAATTTAGTCCTAGATTTTTTCCTCTTTTTTTAAGCACAAAATTTGATGATAGACATACTGTATTGAACAACTCAATGTGCATTGTTTCATCAGAGAATTTGTTTTATTCTGTCAATTTTTGGGACGGAAACTCTTAGTGGGTTTTAGCCATGACATTTACGCTAATTGAATGTTAACTTTAAACATTATATATCAATGCGCAGGACACTTAAAAATGTATTTTCATGTAATTGCCTGGGAACGCAAATGGCACCAATTTGGTTGAATGGCCAATATAAGCATTACCTCGTATAAGGTATTTCTGTGTGTGACACATTTGATTTAATGGTCACAATTGCTAACCTGTCCGTCAAGCTCTCAGCTGTATCAACTCTTTGACGATGCCGTTTTTAGCGAAGAGGCTTCTTTATATCAGGCAAGGCAGACATAAGGGAGCAACTTTTTGGCTTTTGGCTTTTTGGCTCTGTCTCTGCCTGCAGGACAGCTATACGCAGCAGAGGAGACTCGTCTGTGTGTGCGTGTCACACTAACGAGAAAATAAAAGTACATTGTGTAATATAAAACTAAGATATGACTATTCTATTTGGCAATATATTAGCACAACTGTCTTATTATGTAGCTTTGTGACCTTTAAATGTTCAGAATAAAAAAACATCTTTTTGACCCGATACTGGATCAGCTGAGAACCACGCGATCGGACCAAATTTCTGATCACATGATCGGATCATCCCTACAACTAATACTCAAATAAATGAATACATAAATAAACGACTCGTCGACTATTAAATTAATTGTCGACGATTTTGATTGCCGGTGTCGTCGTGACTAGTTGACTAATCCTGGCAGCCCTAAATACAATAATAAAAAGTGTAATGTTACAAAGCATTTATCATCCACTTAGCTTGGTACTCACCTTGTCAAAGCAGACCAGATTGATCTGCCCACAAATATTAATCCTTTGTGGGCTGATGCAAAAAATTCCAATATTTTTAAGGCGTCGTTGGGCATACACAATACCAGCCGTCATGGCTGCGGGCAGCGCTGGGGGAACCGTGATGGTAATGATATCCAAGGACTCAATGATGATAGTCTTGGCTGGCACCTGGGAAGCCAGAAAATATTCATGTCAAAACTAGTACTTAGTACATAACATATCATGCAATTGTATAAAGGGCCATTGAAATAAAAGTGTTAACAAATCCAAAATAGTCTCATAATTAACCCATTAAGGCCTAAAGCGCCTTTCTCAACAGCTCCCCAAAACCTAAGGTCGCCTTTGGAATGACCCTTGAAAACTTGAAGTTCTCCCAGAAATTCAACACTTACAAAATGATTAATATCTCAGCCCCTGTAGCAGAGAGAAACATAATTCCAAAAGAATTAAAGAGCTTCGACATGTGGTTTTCACACAGGCAGAATTTATTATTAGTTACTGTTTCAATCGAAGATGTAAAAATAACATGTCAGTGCAAGAGGAGCACTATTTTAATTTAAAAAAAAAAAATCGAGTGGTAATTACCATCCTCTATTCTGTTACAAAGACGTCAATATCGAAATTGTCTACAAACCATATCATATCACGTTCAACTGGTTCCACTGGTCGTGCACGTCGTCTACATATCACTGCCGTTATTTTAATCAGTTCCCGGCAATCGACGGCGTCCGCCATTAGCTTACGTACGGCTCGAAAAAATTCCACGACATCCTCCGCGGTCTCGCGACACCATCACGTGTATATTCTGATGCATTAAATTGGCTAAGAGACAGAGAATTGGATTAAAAAAGGATGGTGACGTATCTGGTCTCCCGGTTTGAAAGGTAGAAAGACGCAACAGCGCTCCCAGCTCTAGTGGTAGAAACGCGGTCATGCGCTCCCGGGCTTAATGGGTTAAACAGATTGGTCAGCAAAAAAATCTGAGGGCTAAGCTTTTCACTTGTATTGTTCCCAAAGTATGAAAAGCCGTATTCATGTCAATATTTAGAAACTGCACTGCCACAACATTTCGAACTTAAATGTTTTGTTTTATAGAAGTTGTTTCAGAGTTTGCCAGCTATACTGTGTTCACAAAGATTACCTTGTTCATGACGCTAAGGGCGATGGAGTAGACAAAGCCAATCCCAGCCACACCCACCAGACACAACATAAACAGGTAGGCATCACGGTACAGCTTGAAGTCTGTGGGTTTGGGGTATAGAATGGAGCGTACCAACTGTCCTTTGGCTGTGCTGAAGCCTAGGTGAGATGAGGTGAAGTTTATAGTGTTAAACCTGTCGATGGACACTTAAGTGTTATGAGCACAGACTTTGAATCACTTGTTCAAAATATTAAAACGTCAAAGGCAGTATGGGTTCATCAGTGGTTGGACATTTAAAAGGGTCTAAGGAAGTTATGAAACACCAGTTAAAAAAAAAGTATGCATGATTACTATTGATGGAAGAAAAAGAAGCAATACACCTGAGACACACGCTTACCTGTGCGGACTACTACAGCTTTAACCAGTTCACCAGTGTAAAAACGTGTCTGGATGACATTAGTGCCACAGAAGAGCGTGTGTCTCTTCTGCTCCTCTATGTTATAGGCACTCATAGACTCGTCGCCACTTTCCCCTTGCAACTGGTTTGGAAGGTTGGTTTTTGTCACTGGAACACTTTCACCTGTTGAAAGGTAGACCGATATTAGAGCATGGCATTGAAGTTTGCCAGCCACTTTTACAATACCAGATTCCTTTTCTGACCTGTAAGCATGCTTTCATTGACGATGCAGGTGCCGCTGACCAGCACGGCATCACATGGCATAATGGTCCCATTGCTGGGAATGACTATCACATCCCCAGGCACCAAATCAGTAGACATAGTCTCTTCAATATCTGCCACGAAAGACAATGCATGTGAAGCACAAATTAAGGGGAAACTTGAGGAAGATACATTTGTGTGTTACGATAGCAAAAGAGTCAAAATTAATATTAAGATATAATAATAAAGATATATAATAATATATATAGAGAAATAATTCTAAAAATAGTGGTAGCCGTATTTCGAATGTAAAGTCTACAACAGCACATACAGTAAAACTTCTACCAATAATGTATCAGGCTCAAGCACAGCTGCCAGAGATTATCTGATCATATTGGGAACATTTAAAAAAATACAAACCATTATTGGCTCGGCATACAGATACGCGTACAATACTGTGAGCTGCCACCATATCGTGAAGCATGACATATTGCTAGAGAATGAAGAGAAGAAAACATAAGAAATTGCACAATACCTCTTGATTGTTAAAAAAAACAAACAACCACAAAAGTGCAATATCTTTAAATATTGAGGATAAAAGTGAAAAGTATGATGACAACCATCCAAGCAATTGTTGATGGCGACCACACGAGTCCAAGTCCAATATTTCATAACATGAATAAGGCACGCTTGTTGTTCTTGGATTGAGTTTGATGCAATGATTATATGTGTTGTAAAATTTCCACATGCTTACCTTTTTGATGGTATATAGAGAGGTAGCTATGGATATAAATGACATGACAACAATGGCAATAGCATAATAGTAATATTCATCGGTGCACCACAATATCACACTGAAGAGTTGGAAGATATAGAAAGGATTGAGGACCTATGAATGAAGAAAGTGACAGTGTGAATTTGGACATTTTTGCAGATTAAACATTTTTAAAACATCCTCATGGGTCCTACCTCTTTGATAAGCAGCTTGAAAACAGAAGGCACTTTCACTTCAATTTCATTCAATCCAAAAAACAGTCTCCTAACAAACATAAACAAATGAAAAAAAAATCTAAGTTGAACCATTCTAATGCTCATGTTGTCATCAATCGGAATGATTGTTATGATAAACTGGTGAATAAAGGAAAGTCAAACTCTCTGCCTGTGTTTATATTTACTGACATATCGGCACATAAGTTCGGTTTTCTCTAAAAGCACTTATCAGTGCATGTTTTATGATGGGATCCCTGTATGGAGTATTGTGAGCCTCTCTAAGAACAAACTTCACTGTTTGCATCGAACATTCAGCGTCTACTGAGTGTCGTGAATCACAGAGGTCAGGTTTACATTTTGCTGCAATTATTTTCCTGATGGGCTTTTCTTTCATTTCGTTGTTCACGGTTCCGACAACATGATGCAGACATTGAGTAGCAATTGGAGAAAAATTTCATAGTCGCATTCCAACTGATAAAATGTGCATGTAGCGCCTATCCCAGACTGAATGGTACATCCGGATGCCACACACTGTGGCATTTTCACACTTGAAACTGAAAATGTATCCAAGTTTGGTGCGCTAAGCGAGTGGCAACACAAGATGGCCACCAGTGGCTTCACTTCTCATTAAGGCCATATTATTGACAATGAATGCCCGTTATATTTTCCTGAGCAGAACATGCATAAAGTGCGCATGTTAGTGGAAAAATTGAGCATCTCGCCACTATAGGTCCTTTAAGAAACTAAATGCCATTTGATTAATGGTCAGGAGACAACCACCAAAAGTAAATTATGCCACAGAGATATTACCTGTACTCTTGCTGGTTCCTGGTTAGGCCTTTGCTGTGCTCTGAGTGAAGAGTGGCAGCGGTAAGATTGAGATCATCCAGGCCACTGTCGGACAAAAAAAACAGCAGAATAAAAAATTGACTACATAGCAAAGCTACACTGAGTGATCAGTTCAAGTATTAACTGTCATGTTAAAAGAATGTTTATTATTTCACAAAGATGCAGATGACATTTTATACCATTGGCTTTACACACCCTGTGGTGAAAAAAACTCAACCAATTTGGGTGACTCCACATATCGCAAAAAAGAAGAGAAAAGAAGAAAAACCAAAGAATACTTGCTTTAAAACTTCAAAGTTCTGCGCTCTGTCATTCCAGTAATATTTTGTGCTGTGGAGTGTAAAATAACGCATCTGAAAGACACAAAAAGGAGGATTACATTTGCAGCTCATGTAGCAGCACTTAGTACATGTAAATGTCAGTGATTTGGATGGGTGATTTTATATCATGAGGTCTTCAGATTCCAATCACGCTTGACCTTATTTGTACTGGTTATGTGTATAAATGGAGTTCACAAAGAAGACAAGGGTTCGCCTTACCTTCGTGGGCTGGTATTCCAAATATCTTCTGAAGAGCTCCCCAGAAGGAATCCCATCAGAAGAGTGGCGTGTGTCTCCATTGGCCATAGATGAGGAGAAAGAGGAGAAGGGACAAGAAGGGGAGGGAGGGGAGGAAGGGTGAGAAGGGGAGGTGGTCTGGGCTTCCAGGTTGTGGAATGGGTTGCTTCCTGGGGCCAGAATCACTCGAACCTTAGCCAGGAACCAGCGCCGGAATTCATCCTGGTCAAAAGTACAACTTAAATTGACAAAATGAGCGCAAACCTAAAGCTAGATGATGATTTAGTCATGAGTGCAATGTTGTACACAAGGGAAATAAGGGAGCTAAGTATGCGCAGGTTTGTAAAACATAAAATTCCTCAATCTTCTTTCCTGATCCACATCAAATAATTATTTTCTCAGGCTCTACCACTGTCATTTCCAAAGTTTCTTAAAAATGGTGGCTGAGTAACTTTTAAATAATACTAAATAATGAATTACAATAGCCCTTTTCTGTGCTAAATTTATGATATAATTTGTGTTTCAATGTGACATTGACCAATGCTCCTTTGTATGCCTGCACTCAGGCAACAAAGGCGTTCTAAACGAATGCTGCTGTAAATTAACTAATTATTGCTGTAATTATTACAATGCATTATGAAAATGAAATAGCACATATTATGGAATCACTGCTCCTGGTGTATTATCATTATAATTCAGTTCAGCTTTGAGGGTTGGAGCCCTGTCATTGGCCATTTCAATTACTTTCCACCGCAGATATTCGATTGGATTGAGATCCGGATTATTTGCACGGCGTGACATTTACCATTTACCATCCGTCCCTCAATTAATTATCCATTTTGATCAAGGTGGATTTTTCATTTGGTAGAATATGAAGCCTTTTTCGTGAAAATCACAATAAGTATCGGATCTGATTTCATTCGTTACTCACTTGTTAACATGAACGCGAATAGCGAACCCAGATCGATTTATCAGGTATGACACATCTCAGTTAAAAGCCTCACAAATGATGGCTGAACAAATACTACAAACCGTGGAACGCAGCAACACCACTTCGGCGTCACAAGCTGTGGTAGGGATGCAGGTGGCCTTGACGCACCACTCTGGCATCCAGTAGAGCAGCAGGAGTAGGAAGCCCCCTGTACAGAATACCCCAAGACCCACCAGTGCCAGCCGCCAGCGGCACAAACGGTAGCCTTGCAGCTCCTTGAAAGTGGAAATAGAGCATGATGTAAAAACTCAGAAGAATTTGCATATTTGACCTTGACACATCAATTAAAAGATGCTCACCATCTCTTCATCTTCCCCCTTGTTGATGACCTTTAGGTCTTCTTTCTCCATGATTCAAAGCTGAATGCAAAGCACCCTCCTTCGTCACTGCAGAGACATACAACATACAAAAATAAGACTTCTGCACCCAATGCAATAGTTTGCGAAGAGTAACCACTGCATAGAGACACAAGAGACGCGCTTGGATAGGACCACTCACAAAGATGTTTGCATCTGCAGAGTTATGAAGAGTAACTACTGTTGATCATATTTGAATTTAATTTAATCCCACCTGAAACATAAAGCATTAAGTAGGCATATGCGGTGTAATTGAGCCACATAGACAGGTGATTTGTGACATGAGTCAATGGTGTCATGTCGTCTTCAGTTGTGGTCTTAGAGAAATGAGGTCAACAAGCGACAAATTGTCTCATTTCTGCAAACATTTGTCACTCCTCCCGCCTCACTGGTAGAAACAGTAACATGTAAACAGAGGAGTGAAGATTTAGGAAGTTGTAAATAGAGAATAGAGCTTGCATCATCTCAACTAGGGATTAGCAAATAACAATACCCGGTATCGGGCTGGTATCGGGTATTCACGACGGTATAGGATACCAAGGCTAAGGATACCCTCTTGTGGCCATTATATTATTTTTCGAAGTTAACTGTATTTATGTCAGTCCTCTCATATGACCAATAAAGTGGACGTCACATCAAAAATAAAACACGGTTTTATCCATCTCAGGGGGGTGGCCATTTTGCCAATTGCTTTTGCACCAAAAGCACAACAAGAAATACAACAGTTCCACCAGGCCTGACATGCTGTAAGCAAAGGGCAACTGTTGCCTCTCCCACCCACAGCAGATCTTATCAACCAAACTATACATGGATGGGGGTGCGGCATCCAGCGGGATATTTTGCTTTGGACCAAACCCTTCCTAGTATTGGACAATAGCAGCCCTCTAGCACTAGTAAACAAAATACCTTACCTTAAATCATCTTTGCCATTTAATGATATCTATGATTCATTCAGGTCGCAAAGATACTAAATCATAAAGACAGCAAAAATAAAAATAAGAAATTGCATAAAGTCATAAATTACCTCAAGTTACTGGAGTGCAGATTTCCCATACATTTCATTCATGGTTGAATTATTTTGCATCAAGGCTGCACTTAGTGCTAAATGTGTCCTAAATGCTCCAGGAGGAAGTCTACAGTGTGACCTCACTGTTCACTGTATCAGATGCAAACGAGTAAGGGCTGAATTATATCACTCTGCTGGTTGTTGGCAAGTGGTGGACAACATTATTTCATTTAAGTCACAACATAACATCCAATCATTTTTTTCTTGGGTTAATCATGATCAATTTGTACATGTCGGACAACATTTTTTATTAATCATAATTTGCCGAGTTAATTTATAATGCCCATCTGCAACGATAGAGGTAGAAATATCGTGTTGCCTTGAGGGGATTATTCGAAAGCATAGCTCATAGTCAAAATTAACTTGACTTCCAATTTTGAAAAAAATAAAATAAAATAGCCACATGCTATGAAATGATTGACTGACTTGACGGGGCAGAGGATTTTTGGACTAAAAAAAAAGCAACCACGTATATCGGTGGTTCTCACTCCTTTTTTAAAACTGGTGCTATCTTAAATGATGCTCAAATTCTTGCGTTTAAATGACAAGATAGTTTTATCGCCATGGTTTTAAAAAGTCAATGGACTACGCACGGCAACGCATTAAGAATTTTTTGTGGAAAGGTCAGACTGCATGAGTTTTTCCTGTCAATATCTGACAAAATCCTTGGATGCCATCTGACAAAAAAAAAAAAACCTCCGGCGTTAAATGTGTGATAAACAAGGGTTGTATAACCCTTTGAGGTCAACATCACATCAAAGGTTTTTACTTATCAAAGGGGAGAAGATTGACGTAGACCAGTGTTGGCTGGAGGCTGCTGTGTTAGCGCCCAAACAACTCAGCTTTCAGTTTTTACCCATTTCCCATGCTGTCACTATTTACAGGCTGATCAGACTTTAACATGCCAATTTACAACGTAGAAGTGTTGTGCGCTTACAGCCCATTTATTGCACAGTAGTTGCTGGAATCAATGTGATCCTCTCTTGGCTACGGGTTGCCCGCGCTACATTGACTCCAATTGAAACGCGCCACCAGAAAGGCTCCCTAACGTAGTCGCGCCTCTGCTGCGAGCAGAGGGGAGGGACGCAACACAAGGCTGCGAAGCATGAGCTGCAGGTGATTGGATGTTTTGATCGGCAATAAAAGGCTTTGATGGAATATTCCGACCACCAGAGTTGGTGTGAACATAGCATTGTTTGCTTTGTGGAGTTTGAGTCTTGTAATACTGTCTATGCCATGAAAAGGTACCTCGCGCGGGGAGCGTGGCCAAAAGTTTCAACTCAACCAACTTAATCCGACATTTGAAGAACAAGCAATTGGGAGACTATGGTGAGTTTACGAGGCTCACTGCATTGAATAAAGTCACTGCAGACACAGCGCAGTGTAAGTGGCATTATTGCCACAGAGAGACGCATTGTAGGTCACTTGTGGGTAACAGACCCACTATATCATTTTATAATTCACAAAAATATTAACAGTGACTTTTCTCTCGTTGACAAATGCACAAGATAGTTTGTCTATGCACAAGACAATAAAGTTACTGAGTCGTTCCAATTTAGGAACGCACTGAATAGTTCGTTCAAGTGAAGGATGCATGTGACTATTTTTTCTACTTTGCTTATATTCTGAACCATGCAATGTTTAGGTGGCATGTTATTTATTTGACTTTTTGCATAAGTCTTTTGAGACTGCTGATTATTTTGATGTGTTAAAAACTGTTAATTTAATGTAAATTTAAGTTTTTCAGTTATCTTTGTGACTGAGTAATTGTTGCATTGTGCCAGCAACGGTTTTGTATTTCTTCATGCTTTTGAAAATATATATAGATTTTTGTCAAAATTACAGCAATAATATGGCTGTTTTTTTCAGATAATATTGCATAATAGTAGTCACCATAAATAAATGGAAAAATATACAGATATTCCATGTGAACGGAATTTGTATCGGCCGATCTCACTCATGCATGATCGGTCTCGGTGCCATAAAGTGATGGTTTTTTGCAATCGGCAATGAAAGGTATCAATCAACATATGCCGATCACATACTTTTGCACAGAAATTGGCCGATCATGATCGGTGGCCGATCAATCGTAGTACCATTACTGGAAAAGGTTTCCTGAATTTGTAAATGTACAGAAGGATGTCCACTAAGACGAAGGCAAACTGCCAACAGCAGTCAGGGAAGTTTCTCTCCCACAAAATTGGGCTGGATTATATGGTGCTGTTTTATTTAAGAGTCTGACAGTTGGTTTGCACCAGTATTTCTTATTTTATGGTTAACAGGTAACCTATTTGATACCACATCTTTTTCGTTCATCTCTTTTATGAATTTCCAGGTCTTCTCAGTTAATGTGTGCGTGCAAAGACACTGCTTTTCATTTTTCATATTGGACAAACTGCTTATTTAAAAAGATTTAGAAAAGGGTCATGCTCCTGTACTTGGGACTGATGCATCGGCATTATCTATCAGGGTTTCAAAACTTGCAAAAAAAATTGTGACTGTCAGATGAGATTTTCTTAAATTAAGATTGGGGTGCATTGATTATCGGTTTGAGGTGAATATGAACTTCTCCAAAGTTGCATCCTGATGGCCGACACGCACAGGTTGTTGATTTACAGGTATGAGAAGATAACATTTGAGTTAAAGGTGAGGATGTTGGTACTAGAGTTGACAATCTGGTCACCATATCTACAGAACCCTATTTTGTGATTGCGTTATAAACTTCAAGATCAATTATCAGTTCAAGTTTGCTCGCTCCCTAGCACAGAGACCAGAGATCTTTTTTTTTGTGGATTGGAAAGAAATGGGTTTGTTATCAACAGATGAATTAATATTTTGTCATCATGTATTTAGATCTTGATTTGACACACAACTTAAAGACAGCACCTTCTGTTTGAATGAAGGCATTTTTCACGTGAAAAAAAGTATTGGGATTAAAAAAAGCAAATCGTATTATTGAAGTAGTATTCAAACCATAAATAGCGTTGAACATCAGCGCTCACTTTCAGATTTGGATATGCGAAGATCAATGAAAACATCAGCAACTGATGGACAAAATGACATGTAATGGGACATGTAAAGAAGGCCTAAAAAATAACTGTGGTGTTCGCAGCAAAGAGGTCAGGAGTGAAGATACTACAATTTACTGTTTGCAGAAGACTTCAAAAACAAATAAGTAAATGCTACACCAGAAGAGGCAAACCTTTCATTCGCAAGAAGAATAGGAAGGAAAAGAGTTTTATGACAAAGGAGGACAGATTTGCACAGTTCTGAACCTTTGTCAATGTTAAGTAGGTGCTGCTGTTTTGTACATACAGTACACTGTTACTCAACGCTTACAAGCTTAGTTGTAAGTAGGGCTGATCGATTAAGTGATTTTGAACCGTAACCGAATTTTCTGGATAAAACTATGTTAAAAACGTTCAAATCGGCACATTTGATTTTGTTAATTTTGGTGTATCTAAGTGTATACCATTTGTACTTTCTGTATTGTGTTCTGTTTGTGCATTCTCTTCGTATTTGTACTTTCTGTTACTCTTCTCTTCGTATTAAGATCTCTGTTTTCCGGTGGTTACTTCCGTGTTTGTCATGCGGTCACGTGAGTAGCGCGTTCAATCCAATTTCCGAAATGCGGAAGCGATCGTCCGCTGGCTGAGGAGAAAGTGACACATGTGGGGGATTGTTTGCTGCAGGAGCCGAGTATCTGAGCCGACTGCCGAGTGAGTGAGGAAGTGAAGTGGAGCGTATGCTCAACTGACGGAATTGGCCAGGTTGATGGTGAGCTAGGAGCCCAGGATTGGAACTTGGAAATTGACGGTACCAACCTTCCTGCTTCTACCTTGAGAGCCTAGGACACACTGCCCCAGGTGGTCTCCTGCAGTTAGCTTGCTCTTCCCACACCAACCTGGAACCCTAAATGAACAAAAAGGTCACATAAACTTCACATTAACACGTCATCCTGAGGAAATGGACAATTAAGTATTTGCCTCCTTCTCGAATTCATTGTTTTTTCATAGTTTCCCTACTTTCATGTCTAGGATAATTAAACAAATGTAAATGTGCAAGGTATTGTGGCAAGCAAAAAAATATTTTAATTACCTGAGAACGCAGAGTAGTTTATTGGTAACACAAAGACACTTCCGGAGTTGAATTACGTAAGCCAGTCGCATGTGTTGCGGCTTTTGTTTGCATTGCTAGTATGTCACCACAATGGAATCACAAACTTAGCACATGTAAGAGATATTCATGGACCCCTTTATTGAGTGATGCACTCAGCTCTCATGAGATTATTGTTATGACCATGGAGTAGTGGTTCAACATCATCGTTAAACATATGCAGTTAACAGTGAGTATAGATCTGTATTTTCATAGAGAAAGTACTGAACATAGTTGGTTGATGCTGTAGATAGTATGGCATTTTTGGAGTACTTCTCTTAATAATATACTTCCACTATACTGTATTCCTAAAATTACTATGGCTTAAAATAAATGTGATTCAGAATGCTTCGTCTTTTTTTCCAATGGAAAGAAAAGAAACAGGAATGTCAACAGAACAACAGCCTACTGTGTAAAAATGTCATCATTCTCCTTTAATTAGCCGGTACACATGACTCTGTGGCCTTTGTGCTAACCATCAACTCATCATCAGTTGGTTAAAGGCCTAGATACACCAATCCGACGTCGGTAAGCGTTGGGGCGTCTGATTGCGCCGTTTGATTCGACTAGCGAACACCGTCGTAACATCGGACCTCGTCAGGAATCGTCTGGTGGGTGTTTTGGCATGTTGAATCGGCGTCGTGACTCGTGACATTTGGTCACCTTGATTGGGTGTTAACTAGCGAATCAGCGTACGGAGTACAAATGGGAAGTGACAAATGCGGATAAAGGGTGAGCACGCCTTTGCTGCCTTAATCTTCTTAGAAGTACAAGAACGAGGGTTGACAATGTAAGTACTATATTTCACAATACTGTGTGAAGAACGTGAGGGTTTACTTCGTGTGGGAGTTCATCATGAGCGAAAAATATAGCTGAATACATTGTTTAAGTTTTTATAATTTGCCCCCAGCCAATAGCTTTCCGGTTAGCTTTCTCTAACCATGGGGAATAGTGACTACCGCCGCCGATGGTATGGAACGGTATTACATCTCACGCATGCGCAGAAGGTACGGTGGTAAGTTATGAAACCTCACTGCAACTGATATGATTTTGCTTGAATCTCAAAATACTCTGAAAGCCATGCATTTAAAGGTAGAATTTACAGTGACCAAAAATAAACAAATAAATAAAGTCTGTATTCAAATCTTCCTTGCAAACAAAACTTTATTACACTTTCTGACCTTTAAAGTGAATAGAAGCAATTCGCATCCAGTCCACACACTGTCTGAAAAGGACGTTGTCAGGACGCTAACTCATAGCAGCGGACAGATTAAAAAGTCTCATAATTTTTGGTCGGTATTTAACGTTTTTCTCTTCTTTACAGACTTCACTATGATACCTCAAATTGTTGGGCAGTATCAGTTGGGTACAAAAACGTTTCTTTGTACAAATGCTGAGCATTAGTTTTTTTTATATTTTAAACATAATGACCTCTACCTTTCTGGACTGTTCTTTAGCAGATACACGAAAAGGAAAGGGGGAACAATGAGCCATGACCTAATGACAAAGCCCATAATTCATGGAAGCATTCGGAGGAAAATGCATTTTGTTATCATCATGCTGCGCACTCAATGTGCTTTCTTTATCACTTCCCCTCCTATTCTTGGGCCATAATAGCAAAGCTTTGCTCCCGTCAAGGGCCAATCATGTCGTTTATCACGACAGGCCTTACTCAAAATGCAAGACTACCAACCCTTCCTCTTCTGCCTGATGGACTAAACAAGTTGTCCCCTGCCAACCTTGAGCATTTATCTCCTACCAACAATATTGTGACAGAATGGGTATTAGCAATCAGATAATGAAATCCAATCTACATTTTGTTTTGTCGCAAATGTATATTACGATGAAGGTTAAAGAAAAAAAAAAAAAAAGATTTTACATCAAAGATGGCTTAATCGAAATTGTAAATGACAAGACAAAGGCCAATCACATCAATGGCAGCTTGTTTCGGCAGATCCAGCTCACTGTTGAGTTTCTTTTTTTTTTCAAACCTTATTTAAGTTTTCAGACCTCAATGTATTTCCTTTGCTTTCTAAACATGGACAGTTGGACACACGGTTAAAGGTGGCTCAAAGCTATCGCTCTTCTATTTGCAGTTGAGATTATTATTTTTTTTTATTCCTGTATTCAATACAGTATTACTGTTGAAAATATGGAAAGTTCCCCCTTTTGGGTTAAATAAATGTTATTTTATCTTGATCTTGAGCCTCAGAGGTATTTTATATTCCTTTCACCCTCCATGCCTAAAGGCCTTGATACACCAAAACGACGTTCACCAACAGTGACAGACGCTTATCCCCTGTGGCGTCCGGCCGGCTGTCGGCCCGGCACGCTGGAGGAATACACCGCAACGACAGACAGCGATGCTGACCATTAAAGTACCTTCTGCGCATGCATAAGATGTAATACCCTTCCATACCATCGGCGGCGGTAGTCACCATTTCTCATGGTTAGAAAATTCCAACCGGAAAGCCGTTGGCCGGGGTCGGATTATAACAAGGTAAACAATGCATTCCACTATATTCTTTGCTCACGATGAACTCCCACGGCGAAGTAAACCATCACGTTCTTGACACGGCATTGTGAAATACTTACATTGTCAACCCTCGCTCTTGTACTTTTAAGAAGATTAAGGCAGCGGCGGCGCGCTCACTGTTTTTCCGCATTTGTCACTTCCCGTTGGTGCTCCGAGCGCTGATTTGCTAGCTGACAGCCAATCAGAGTGACCAAATGCCACGACTGGCGACGCCGATTCAACATGCGTAACCGCCCCAAGACGTTTACAGATGGGTTACGACACTACAACGGTGGCCACTACACCAAACAGACGGCGCATTCAGACGCTACGACGCTTCACGACCTCCGACGTCGGTTTGGTCTATCAGGGCCTTAATGATACGGTATCAATAAAGTGTCTGTCACATGTTTCAAACTGCTAGGCAACCACTTGGTGGTTCAATCAAATACAGTACAGTTTAACACTTAACTTAAACTGATCCATGAAACATTTAGACTTGGGTGTGATTTGTGAATGGAAGAATTCAAGATGCAGTCAGAGGAAAATCAATCTGTAACTTTGGAGGTAAAACATGGGAAAATACAGTAATCCTACAGACCTTAAATTTAAATCCAACTACATGCTCTTGGATTACCAGTACTTCTTTTACAAAGGTTAATGTAGAGGCTTGGTACTATCAAATATTGTGTCACATCTTGTGCTGACATTTTGGAAAATGATGCTTCCATCTTGAAATAAAATTAATATCAGGAACAGTCAACACCTTATCTTAAGTCTGCACTCTAAGCTTTGACCTCTCTATTAAGGACAGCGAGTTCCACCAACTTCGCCGGATGGAATTTTTCGCGATAAACAATAGTATCAATGTTGTTGTTTTTTAATGCCACTGACATAGTGATTATGTTTGAGCAAATACAATTAAAGTACATCCTTTTTTAAGTGCTAATATCTTTCATTTCTTTAGGTTAAAAGTGAAAGAATGATTGCAGGAATTATGTTCACAGTGCTATTATCATCATCGATTATAATTGTTGACTGTATTATTTGGTTTTAAAACAATTTAGCAAGGGTTCTCCCAATCCGATCGACATGATGGGAAATCTGGGCCTATCATGTGATTGTCAGCTGATATTGGCTGAAAAAGATTGGATTTTTTAATGTTCGTAATTTCTTAAATCGAGAATAACATCTTAATTCTTTACTTGATTTGAACCACTGCTGATTTACAGCCATATAAAAAGGTATCATCTTGGGATACCTTCATTCAAATTAAAAAAAAAAAAAAAGACTGAAACGATTTTGATGTGACCTTTTTCTTCTTCATTGCATTGCAGAGGTACAGGATCGTGACTCAGTATTCGGCAGATACTCAAAATCAAGTGACTTGGACTATAGACTCGGGTGCAAAAAAGGTCTGCTAGATATGCCACGCCTGTGCAGCCTGCTTGCTGCAATGTACCGGCAAAGTGTTGCCGCTTTCTACAGTCATTGGTGTTACAAAAACCCCAAACAATCAAGGATGTAGGTTTTGTATTGATAACACAAGTTTTGGCATTGACAAAAAAAAAAAATCTGCTTCATGAAAATCGGCAGCTAGTATTCACTAGACTAACATTAGCATCTAGCTTCGATGCGCTCTGCTCAGTAGTTAGTTGAAATCCTTCAATTGCCTCAAAAAGTTTGACAATGGTTGCGGTCACTGTCTGGACGTGTACCAGACATTAAAGTTAGGTCGCTGTAGTATTTTTAACAATCGGCCTTGTATTTATTTATTCACATGTTTGCAGTGTAGCAGTCTTCTCCTCCTTCAAGTCATGTACGTCTTTACGTGACTGCCACTCAGTATTCGGCTAGAGAAACCACAGTAGTACTATTCCTAAATGTTACTTGAAGCACTCTTCTTGTTTTATACAACTTTTTATTATATCTATACTTAATAAAATTAATAATTCAATGATTAATTTGAAACTCATACTTCAGCAGTAAAGTGACATGATTCTTGTGTGCAGGTGAGCGTGAAAGTTTTTTTTTTTAATATACAAGTCCTCTCATCCACTGCCAGCAGCCCATTGGGAGCAGCCTAAATGGGCGCGAGAGGCACTTGAGCCAGAACCAGAGCGTGACACCAGACACTGACTTGAAAAATAATATGAAAATGTTGTTTACGTTATTTTTTTTCAATTGAGTAAAGTGTTAAATTATAATAATAATAATAATAATAATTGGTAAATGTTATTGTTATTTGTAGAGGCATTTTTATCACTGTCTAACATTTGCCCAAAACAAACAAACATTGTCCACTGGGGAATGTTTGGGGAAAATTAGCAGAATAAATCGATGGAATAATTAATGGGATAATTGATTCTAAGAAGATTTGTGAGTGATAGCCATAGTTGTGACTCGTGAGCCTGTTTTTAAAAACAAGGACTTCCAGGTTTTTTTGATTTTTTTCCTTGCCCTCCTGGCTGTTAAGATCAGCGGATGTTGTTAATATTTGTCAAGTGTGGGCATGAGAAACCCTTTGAGACTTTCTTGTGATTAAGGGCTATATAAATAAATTTGACTTTATTCTGCAAGCAGAGGTTCTCCGGCAGGCTGTTCCATAAATGAGGGCTGTAAAACTGACACTATGTCTCGATGTACATGCATGTCCTGACTTTTGAAATGACTAACAGGTCAAAGCAGGAGAACGTGAGAGCTTGCAGGGGTTCATATACTCATAAACAGCTATGAGTGTGAGTTCAGTTTCTCCTTGAACAATATAAAATGAATATATTTTTTTTTAAATTACAAAAAACTAAAATTAAATGACAATACAATGTAGATTCAATTCAGTCTGTATTATTCAAACACCATGACAGAAATTCAGACTTTTTTTTTTCAATAGCAAAGGGGAAAAATAAGCATTGAACAGCCACTGTTTAAGCCTATCCATTATGTTCATAGTAGCTTCTCTGTCCTCTATCTGTACATTCAAAGTAGAGACAGACACAGGTGAGGTCAAGCTAATGTTTTTCCAACAGCCAAGTTCAACAAAGAAGTAGTAATACCTAACCACAAGTGTGCCATTATTCATGATAGTAGGCTGTGACTAAACATAATATATCTGTTACATAGGTTCATGTGAGTTCACCATGACCCTATGCAATGTGATTGCAAATATAGGTTGAACAGATATGCCCAAGGCTGATAACAAAACTATCTTCTTAATATTACTAAGCCCTCCCTTAGAGAGTGAAATATTAGTGATTCACAAATGTTTCGGTTAAGCAAGAATTCTAAAATGGCCCAAAAATATTTGTCTTTTCAATTATGTAAATCACTAGAAGTTGGATACCAGGGTATCATCACATTAACCATCAGATTGCAATGCCATTTGTTGTTGTTACAAAAAGGTGGAAATTAGTGCAAATGTGTTTGGATTGTTGCTTCGCTGTCCATGGAAAGCTGAGTTAGTATTCTAAGCAACTTTCTAAACATTAGCAAAATACACCGGCAGGTGCAGTTTAAATAAAAAAATTAACTATTAGCCACGGCGGTCGACTGGTTAGCACGTCCGCCTCACAGTTCAGAGGTCGTGGGTTCGATCCCGGCTCCGGCCTCCCTGTGTGGAGTTTGCATGTTCTCCCCGTGCCTGCGTGGGTTTTCTCCGGGCACTCCGGTTTCCTCCCACATTCCAAAAACATGCATGGTAAGTTGATTGGATACTCTAAATTGCCCCTAGGTGTGATTGTGAGTGCGGATGTTTGTCTCTGTGTGCCCTGCGATTGGCTGGCAACCAGTTCAGGGTGTCCCCCGCCTACTGCCCAAAGACAGCTGGGATAGGCTCCAGCATGCCCCGCGACCCTTGTGAGGAGAAGCGGTACAGATAATGGATGGATGGAACTATTAGCCACATTCCATTGGTAACAAAGATCAACTGTTGGTCAATGGCTCTTTGACCAATTTTAATTCCTGAAAAGTGCAAATTAGCCAGCACCGTACCCGTAAAGCAGGGGTGAGAAATTCATTTTGCAAAGAGGTCATATGAGAAACTGGAACGCTTGCTGAGGGCCAAGGCAACATACTAACAACAACTTTGTTCTATATTACTTTTAATCTATTTAGAAGAAACATTTTGTCGTTTCAATGAATTGCTTCATGTGTAGATATGGTATGTATTGTTATAATGATTAGGACACACATTAAAAAAAAAAAGGATAAGCGGCCATTAATGACGTTAATTTTGTGCACCAAGCACCAACTCATACTTGCCATTTCTAGTCAGGACCAAATATATACACAAGGGGGAAGTAGAATATTATTGAGAGTTAAGTAGGGGTGGGCGATATGACGATATTTGGTCGTTAAGCGGTTTAACGTGTTCACGATCTCATAAAGCCGAAAGATCGTTTGATTGTCTACTTGGCACATTCTATACAGTTTAGCTCTATGGCGGCACAAAGCTGCTGACGCGTATACCCGACCAACCAATCACAGCACGCACAGTGCACCGTACGTGACACTCCCCGCCTCCCTGTTTGTTTGTATAGCGAGAAGCTATAGCGGAAAGTCACCACGAAGCAGAGTTGGTCCCAAAAAGAAACTCCACATCCACAGTGTCGATTTAGTTTGGCTTTTCCTCGGAGGAGAAAGCGCAAACCAGTTATTTGCAAAGCTTGCAGAGACTCGGTTCGGGCGTCAGCGCCGACACCCAAAGCAAACGGAGATCAGACACATGGTAGCCAGAGGCAGCTGCTAGCTCCAAGCTAACGCAACCCACGGTAACACAGACATTTAACAAGGGCACTCCATATGAAAAAACAAGCAAGCAGTGTAAAGGAGTAACTGAGGCAGTGACTTATTACCTTGCTGAAGACATGATTCCCATTAAAACAGTGGAAAACGAGGGGTTTGAAAGACTCTTCAAAGTACCAGAACTGCGTTACGAGCTGTGTTTTTATGTTTACGTTATGTTACCTTTTATACGTTATGTTACCTTTTATGTTTACATTCACTGCATTTTGCTAAAAATTTTCACTATTCAAATTAAAACCTGTTCAGAAAGCTGAGCTGGCTTAAAATGTTGTTTCTTTCAGGGTTCTATATACATTTTAAATATGTTTTAGATGTTTAACGGTCAGAAAATGGTCAGAAATGTGCAAATTAGTCTTAAAAAAACGATGTAAAAAAAGAATCATGATAAAATCATGATCGTGATTTTATTTTTTTTAAATCGTGATATGATATTTTTGCCATATCGCCCACGCCTACAGTTAAATATAATGACACAGTGAAGACTTTAGGACCACTGTTGTCATTTTTGCTAGTCACTTTTTTGGGAAAACAAAAGTTGCTAACTTGCTAGAATGGTAGGCAATAAGGCAATATGTGTTCAATGTAGGCTTGGGGGAAGAAAAAGAAGAAAAAACCCCGAAGCTTCAACGACACTATGTTACGGCATCCACAGTGACATTTGCCTCTGGAATGACTATTTCACAGTCTATTAGTACCCTCTATTGATGTAAAGTTAACACTGCAGTCTAGCAATGAAATAAGTCAGATTTAGTGTTAGTGGTCACCAGTAGCACTGGACGGTATGACGATATATTGTCTCCGCAATATATCGTTTCTATCGTCACTAATGCTAGGTTCAGCAACGCGATGCGTGCCTTGCGTGTGTTTGTTTGCAGGGGTGACTACACCGGGGTTGCTTCGAGCAGAGAAGAGGAGGGGCTCCTCTCTCTCCTCCAACAGAAGAAAAAAAACGTTTGAATATCGCTAGTAACCTGACGTTGTGTTGGCGGCTAAATGCTATCATGGCTGACATTTCAAAAGCTGTGAACAAGTCAATATACACTCGGCAGACACGCCAACTTCCCGGCCGGTAAAGGAAGCTGGCTGTGTTATAAACCTCTCAGTATCCCACATTGTTTTTATTTCACTATGCATCTTTGTGGCGGTCGTTTTCTGCAGCTCGCCTGGTTTTGCGTTTGCTTAACGATGAAGGACGAAGAATGCAGAATAGCGGTGTCTGAAATAGTCGCATCTTCACTGCAACAGACAAGCGGCAGGGTCCCATGCAGACCAAGAGGAACTTACACCAAAAAGAGTGGGTACATCTTTGGTTTGATTACATTTTGGGTTCAAGACATCCGATGAGGTCCGATGTCGTATGGCACAAGAAAGTTCCCCGCGGCCAACGCAGACAAGAAACCTCTGCTATCACAGAGAGGGAAAAAAAGTATTATGGAGATCTTAAAAATGTGAGTCAAAAAAGATGCAAGTTTTATTTGCACTAGTAGGCTACATGTTTCTGAAACTTGAGACTATAGAAGTTTGTTTTTATTTGGATACCTGTACAATGTGTGCGCAGTCATGCTTTGTAGTGTTGATCTACTGTTCTGGCTGCACTACAAGGCTATAGATATCAGAAACTGAAACTGTGCTATATAAACATAGTTGTAATGTATTGTATTGTTTATAAGTGCAAGAGTCTATATCCTTGTACAATTCCAGGAAATCTTATATATGAATTTATCTGTTAGATACAAGACTAATAAACTATTTGGTACTTACAGTATCAAAAATCAGGTTTAATAAACTATTTGGTACTTACAGTATCACGAATGAGGTTGAGTGATATGCAACACCAATCCTCGATGTAGAGATATTGGTACAGCTGCTTTTTGCATGCTTTTTAGTAGATATATACTGCACTACGCTTTTTAGTAGATACATACGGTACTACATGTATATATTCTTATGCTTCTGTTGGTGTATCTGCTTATATTTATGATGTTATTTGCATTTTATTGCCTATCCTAATGTCTATGCCTGGACCTTAACTTCCAATGTTAAAAGAGCTAATCAACTCATTCACTGCCAGGCATTTTCAGACCCTCTTTTACAACGTTTGAAAAAAATGGAGAAAAAAATATAAATAAGTTGAGACTGAATGGCTGGACTGTGAGAAGACAAATAAATACATCAATGGCAGTGAATGAGTTAACCGCTTTGCATTATGTCCCATTCTTTTACCACCTCCCGTGTAGTCAAAAGTTTGCAATCGGTATGTTTTGGTATTTCACTGCATGATTTGTACATCTGATACACAGATTTACAATTCAATGTATTAAAAAAGCCAGCCAAATGTTTGCAGTTACTTCATACTAGTTCTGATATACTTATGGCATGCCTCCACTTTGACCTTGCACAGCCTGATGTTGAATGATTTGTTCAGCTGCTACATGACTTTACAACTCTGTTTTCCTCAGTGTAAAAAAAAAAAAAAAAAATCAACTTACTAGCTTGTCTCATATGTTTTATTGTACAATATTTCTCGTCTCATGTCACTCTGTATTTTTTTGCTTTGTATTTGATTGATTTGTCTTTCTGCACTTTACATCCTGTTGGCATCCACGTGGACAGAAAAGTAATAAGTTAATTGAACAGGAAAATGATTCCCCTACAATTCTTAGCAACGTGACAAGACAATGTGGAATTTTGTTTTTAAAAAAATATCTAATCATCTTCTGTATAAAACAGATTACTTAATTGCGTACATGTCCTATTCTACTGCCCACACTGGCCTTCTCACAAATATGTTTCATTTGCACTATTCAAGTTGCGTTTTGAGCACAAGTCAAGCTGTTTGAAACGTTACATTAATGTCAACTTGGAGAACCTCTCAAACTTTTTGGTGATGTATCAGTCAAGGAGATTTGTTGTGAAATAAACAACAATTTGAAGGTGTTTTTGAACCAGATTTTCTATAAGTGATATCACATAAAAATAATTTCTTAGGGAACCTATCATCCGATTTTCAAAATTGTTGGTGCGTTGTAGTCAGGTTGAATTGGCCATTCCAACCAAAATCAGCATTTTAACCGACGGTCATTTCACGTTGCCACTGTTACAAAATAATTGCCTAATTCATTTTTTTAGCGTTTTCAGAAAAATTCAGTTGCTATGATTCAAACTCATTGCCTCAGCATAACCTTTAAGTGTGACAATCTACAGAAATAATGGAGAAAAAAACCCACTTTTGCGGGGATTTTAATCAAGCATATTTTAATATTTTATTGATATTGTGACAGTAACTTCAAACTGATTTGACAATTATTGATAGTGAAAGTAACTTCAAAGTGATTTGGCAATAACGCTAAGCCGAAAGATATGAAAAACACTTTGAATTTTGAATTTGCTTGATAAGATAGATCGATAAATAGATACACTATTCATCTCGTGAGAGAAACTAGATCAAGATTAGTAAACAGTGTTGAATGTTCTTTGATGATCGTAAACCCTTGGAATCTTGAGTTCGCTTTGGTTAACCATCAAGTGAAGTTCTCACGGTGAAGCCATTCCCAACACCGAGATGAAATAAACCACACACAAGTATTGTCAAAATTTGGCACAAGCCTCAGACAAGCAGAAGAGGCTTTTAACAGGAGAGGGGGGGGGCACGAGGTGTTAGCGAGCTAGCTGGCTAACGCTGGAAAAGACAGACTGTTGACCTGCCACCCAAAAGCGCCTCCATACTAAACAGTGCACCATCTCATGACCTTAAATACTATCCATAAGCTTCGTGTCGTGGTTCAGCAGCCTCGTGCCACTGACATGCCTTCAACGAGGAGCTCGTACTGGCGGTGGCTAGCTCACTTTAGCGTTGAGCAAGCGCTAAATCGCGAGTGCCACACATGTGTGAAGAATGACAGCAGTCTCGCTCACACTCACCCAGAACCACCGGGAACGCTGAAGATCACCTTCGAGTCATCGCGTGGTAAGAGCAGCTGTTATCTTGGGGGGGACGTCGTTGAACAAGAGATGCGGCTCTATGCCAGAAAATGTTGCGTGGACACAATGCCAGTAGAGAGGCGGTGCTGTGTTGACAGGTCGGCTCCGCGAGAGACTCCACTTTTGCGCCTTGTCAACTGGCCTGAACCGGCTGTGCGCGTCTAGCGACAGGACGTGACGTCAGTTACGTCACAGGAAAAATACGCAAGCAACCTGCGTACGATTTTTCTCCTGCTTGTTTTTTTTTTTTTTCATTATTTACTGGATTCTGAAAACCATTCCACACTTTTTACAAAAAAAAAAAATCAAAAATGTTCACAATAGAATTCCCACATGTAAGCCCCCTACCCTAGTGACGGAAGGTTTGCGAGTGTTTGCAAGGTAGTAAATGTTGGTTTCTTGTCAAGGTCGCAAATATTCGCCAGACGTTTGCCAGCAGTTTTAATGTTTTCTTTTTTGTGTGCAGGATTGAACATGTTCCACATGTCCTTGCGACAAGAAAAACTGTCGGCAACCATTAAAACTGTTGGCGAACAAGTTTAATCGATTAATCGAATAATCCAATAAAATGTTATGAAGTTTATTATGGAACCATTTTTACCACATACTGTTTATTAACCAAATATTGATACTTATTTGGTATAGTTTAGTGATTAAAAAACAACAACATACAACCATCAAGCAATATCACACGATAGTGGTTGATGTTGTACTCGCCATTCTTTTTTAAAGTGATTCAGTTACTGGTTCAGTCATTGTTTTCCAAAGTAAAAGCTGATGATTGTATTACTTTGAATAAACACAAAAGATAATCATTCCGCTTTCATGAAGGACTACAGAAAGCAGAATAATTACTGTTGAGAGGCTGAAATCAGAAGATTTGGGCAATTTTAACTCAATGGCTCTAAACAGTTACTCGATTATTATAATGGTTGTTAATTAATATCATAATCAATTAGTTGTCAATTAATTGAATACTAAATATATAGTTTTTGTCGTGTTTTCAATTGAATATAGGTTGAAAAGAATTTTAGCTAGTCCGCCTCACAGTTCAGAGGTCGTGGGATCAATCCCTGTGTGCAGTTTGCATGTTCTCTACGTGCCTGCGTGGGTTTCCTCCGGGTACTCTGGTTTCCTCCCACATTCCAAAAACATGCATGGTAAGTTGATTGGACACTCTAAATTGCGGTCTTTGTTTGTCTCTGTGTGCCCTGCAATTGGCTGGCATCAGGGTGTCCCCCGCCTACTGCCCAAAGACAGCTGGGATAGGCTCCAGTACGCCCACGACCCTTGTGAGGAGAAGCGGTAGAGATAATGAATGAATGGTTAACAAATGATTGACCTTCAGTTCCTGTTGAATTCTCGGGCTCAGACAAAATGGCGTCGACCATGCCTTCAGCAAGTAAGGCGATCGCTGACGTACGGGCCAAGAAAAACACAATGGGCCTTTGCAAACTTTTGCTTGATGTCCTAATCCATGCCCCTCATCCCTTCTGCAAACAAGATTCCATCTTTTTATTTGGGACATAGTTTGTTTTCCTTTGACACCCGATCTTGAAAGGGGCAAGAGGAGGCCCAGAGATAGATATGCTAACTCAGCATTTATGATGACATCAGTCTGCGTCAACGGAATACAAACACATACAAAACTGGCCCAAGCACATGAAGCACTGCAATAAATGGCTCACTCTTGAATTGTTCAGAAACCAGATTTGAATAACACATGATAGATACAATGTCCACTGATAGTGTAGTGGTACACACGCCTGAGTTGTGTGCGGGCAGCGTGGGATCGATTCCCGCTCAGTGACAGTGTCTATGTGTGCCCTGCGACTGGCTGGCGACCAGTTCGGGGTGTAGTCTGCCTTCGCCCATTGACGGCTGGGATAGGCTCCAGCAACTCCCCGCGACCCTGTACAGGATAAGTGGTTTGGAAGATGACATGATAGATACAAGTAAAAAGTACAGGTACTGATGAAAACCCAAATGTTCTTGTTTCTTGTACAGTACGTACAAGAAAGTTGAAACAATTCTCTCTGTTGTCTTCATTAGACGGACATTTTAATGAATATAAGGTCAAAATAAATTAATTCTCATGAAAAAAATGTGAATAATTTTCAATAAACATATGTAAACAATATGGAGAAGCCTGTTAGACTTGATGGGTTAATTAATATGGGCGTTGCATCAGGCCCACAGCTAAGTTTGCAAAAATATAATTATAATTGCTATTAATGTTAAAAACACAAACTGCTTCATTGCAACTCGTTCGTTTTTGACAGTCATTCTAGGGAACATAACAGGGAGGAGTGCAAATGTCTTTCATAAAGTTTATCTAATCATTGTATTGTTCGACAATCAAACTTCAGGAAAATGTTTGTTTATGTGCTTGGGCACTGCTGGTAAGGATTTGAAACAGGCGGATGATGGAGAGGACTATTCTGCCTCTTATCTACACCAGTCGCTCTTTGGCTATTTTACAGTCTTAATAGCCAAGACAGACCATTCGCTAGGAATAAAATAAATTACACTGTGACATCACGGAATGATTTATTATTTAATGATTCCTTTGATAGAAGGCAGGTGAATTATTATTTCCTCTGCAGTTCCTACCAAGCAGAACCTAGGAGTTCTGTTATGCCGTGCAACAGTTAAAATGATAAACTATGTTTGCTTTTCATTTTCCAAGTACCAGTCAGGGTCACAAGGGTTACATCACCCGCGTATTACTCATTATTTCTAGTCAAATAAGGGAAATCAATATTAAAACAATCAAATTACAAAGTATAAAGTCTTTTTAAAAATTCCCCATGTACTGTGTTACACTGCATAATTTGAGACAGAACTGTACTACATTCCCATGTTAACCACAATTGTGCTGTGAATTGAGGAGAAACTAGAAGGTCGTAAGTCGAAAAAAATAACACCACATAAGTTGAATGTCTGGTTAATCGTAGTGCATGTTGGTTTGTTTTTTTTTTGCTTGCCTTCCATACCTTATAATGCAGATAGATTGTAACTGCTCTTTGCTGTACTAAACTACATCTCTCTGTCTTTTGAATTATTTTTTTAATACCTGGAAGCTGCTTCTTCCAGAAACCTGTGCAACACATTCCGTTCTAGCATTTAAACTCGGTCCCCACAAACCCAAGTAACAAATGGTCTCATATCTTTGATATCCAGAGATTTTATTGCACTGGGAAATTATACTTTGGCTATGACAAGCAACAGCAGAGAAATAACTCAAGCTAAGTAGAAGCTATTGGAACACTGCAAACCAATTTGAGCTGTGTTTTGAATGGAATGTTGACTTGCTTCATTTTGTTCTTGTAGTCCTCCTCAAACGCTGCTAACTGGTCAGAGGTAAAATGATTTTTCCAATCACCAACTTCTCCTGTTGGAAATAAAACAGGTGCACCAGTTTGTTAAATTATGCTTACAAATATGAAGTAAAAAAAAAATGAAGTCAAAATGTTAAAACTGTGGCGTGAGTAACTATGGCCAAAATGGCCCGTGATAGGCAAGTTTGCCGCCTCCTGCTTAAAGTGAAAGTCAACCCAAACATATTATTTTCAAGAATATGTTCTTTGCAAGACCACTAGTTGGAACGAGGTATTCTGATAAATATTGCGTTTGTGGAATAAGAGTTAATCCACCCATTTTTAGCCATCACAGGGGGCGGCCATTTTGTCACTTCTGTCGACTGAAAATGACATCACAACTGCTCAGGGCTCAGGTAACAACCAATCACGGCTCACCTGTTTTCCGAAGCTGAAAAGGGCTAAAAAGGGGTGGATTAACTCTTATTGCACAAACGCAATATTAATCAGAATGCCATGTTTCAACTAGTGGGCCGGCTGGGAACATATTGTTGAAAAACATATGTTTGCGTTGATTTCCCCTTCAAGACAGCTTCTAGAAAATAGATGGATGGTTATCGGCTCAAAGATGTTGTAAATTTTGGTATTAAAATGTACATTTTACTATCTCTATGGTGTTTTATGGCTACAAAAAAGTTGAATGACCCTTTCTCATGAAGCTGGAGATGGAAGTATTAAAAATCTCTTTGGAAATGAAGGTGTAGTTTGTCATTGGATTCTCCTTCATGTTCTTGAAGGTGGTCAGGTCCACAATGCGGTTGATGACGTCATCAGAGAGGGACAAGTCCAGGTACCTCATGATTCGCTTCACTTCACGCCAAGGATTCTGGGTGGGTGGACAGAGTGAAAAGATTTTGCCCCAAGGTTATCATAGTTAACGAAAACTAATGCAATAACTAAAGCTAAAATTGAAAAAAATGTTTTCATGACCAAAATAAAATAAGACTGCTTTTACCAAAATGAAAACTGACTGAAAACATACGTTATATTTATAAAACTAAGCTTTGTTTTAGGTTTTCTCTGGGTACTCTGGTTTCCTCCCACATTCCAAAAACATGCATGGTAAGTTGATTGGACACTCTAAATTGCCCCTACGTGTGATTGTGAGTGCAGATGTTTGTTTGTCTCTGTGTGCCCTGTGATTGGCTGGCAACCAATTCGGGGTGTCAACCGCCTACTGCCCGAAGACTGCTGGGATAGGCTCCAGCACTCCCCGCGACCCTTGTGAGGATAAGCGGTATGGATAATGGATGGATGGAAGCTTCATTTTAGTCCTTTAGTCATTTGTATTAAAGTAATTATTCGAATTAATCTTACTGTCCGGCCAAACAGAAGAAAGAAAATTGTTTGGCAATTGTAGTTTACTTTATTAGACAATGACTTTTCCAAATCTTGAACTCAACAAGTACTTCATACATGTTTAAAAAAACAACTAAAACCAAGACTAAAACCAATAAAAACTAAACTAAAATCAATCATTTTCAGAACAATTTAAACGAAAAGAAACTAAGCCGCTCTAAAAAGCAAATTAAAACGTAATTTAAAAAAACAAAAGTCACATAAAAATCAAATTTTTATCTAAAAAATTCTCATGAAAAATCCAAAAGTATTTTAACCCATTTTGCACACATAATTACGCTCTTGTTTATGTCATGACTTGTAAGACTCTTAGGCATCTCCTCCCAGCCAGAAACCAGAGAATCCAGAGAGGGACAATTACTGACTCGTCAAGTCCTACTTGATCTGAGTGATCAACAGAGGCCAGTCCATGCCCCCAGAACAGGGGTGGCCATGTCCGGTCCTCAAGAGCCACAATCCAGCCTGTTTTAGCTTTATCCCTAAGGCAACGCACCTGTTTCAAATCAGCAGACTCATTATCAGGCTTTTGCAAATCTTGCTGATGAGCTGATCGTTGAAACAGGTGTGTTGCCGTAGGGATAAACCTAAAACAGGCTGGGATGTGGCTCTTGAGGACCGGACTCGGCCACCCCTGCCCCAGAACATAAAATCCACAGGACAACTGGTCCTGCAACCTTCCAAACTCATCTCAAGCTCAAGAATCCTACTGGCCACTCCTGTCAGAGTGGGCCACCATTCTCTCTACGAAGAGCCTGCATGGGTAAGAATAAGAACGCAAAGTCACAGAAACAATGGATTCTTCCCTTGCCATAATGCCCTCCTGTAACACGGTCATGTGGAAATACTCCATGGTAAGTAACTTTAGCACAATCCTATTTATTAACAAAAAGAATATTGATGATGAAGGCATTGGGAGAGGTAATAAATCCCTACCTCTTTCATGTCTTCAAAAAAGAGGTAGAGGATGTTCCTCTTTTCTCGCTCCTCCCAGTAAGCTTTCACATGATCGTACCAGGAACCGTATGTCACTGCAAAAATGACATTCAGCAAGTCACCATAATCGTCGAACAGTTGAGATGGGAAAATGAAGCTTCATGATGCTTCATGAACCAGTTGTTGTATTTTTGACTCCTCTAGATGGCACTCTGTGTTCAACACGGAGCTGAAAGCACAGCGACTTGCCATTGATGAAACCCCTTTCTTTAAGCCAACAGTGCCATCTAGAGAAGTCAAAAATACAACATTTGGTCCAAGAAGCATCTTGAACATTGATTTTCCCACCACTATTGACTAGTCCTAATAATATTCGTATTTACATTCTCCATGCATGAACTTTTGGATGTAGCCCTTCCATGGTCCAGGCTCAGGGCTGGTCAAATTCATTCGATTAAAGTGGAAGTAGCTCACCAGGGTGTCCTTAGCATTGCGTGCGATGTAGATTATCTTTAAGAAACATCACATTAATAATAAATGATGGGTTGTTTTGTGTTGTCATCCATGCAGGTGCATGGCCCCATCAACTTACTTTGCACTTGTTTTCCCAAAACCCAGATGGAAGCAGCTGAAATGGAAGATGTGTCTTAATGATTCTGGGGGGATCCAATTTCTTCAGGATATCAAGACCTGATGATGTACAGAAAAAAACCCATCTTTGTGTCAAGGTGAACTATATTATCCCCAAGGGGCAATTCCTTTTACAGCCAGCAGTCAACATGAGAAAACATCAATAATCCACACACACACAAACAATATGCCAAGTATACATATGTGTTATGCCATACTATTTAAAAAGGCGATGGAAACCGGTATGAATGAGTTCTTAAATCTATTTGCCCTGCACCTGGGCATACGGTATCTGCGCTCTGATAGCAACAGTTTATATTCAGCAGACAAAGGATGATAGCTGTCTGTTGTGATGGAACGGGCCTTTGCTGCTACTCTCAGTCGATAAAAGGCCCTGATACACCAAAACGACGTTCACCAACAGTGACAGACGCTTACCCCCTGTGGCGTCCGGCCGGCTGTCGGCACGGCACGCTGGCAAAACACACCGCAATGACAGACAGCGACGCTGACCATTAAAGTACCTTCTGCGCATGAATAAGATGTAATACCCTTCCATACCACCGGTGGCGGTAGTCACCATTTCTCATGGTTAGAAAACTCCATCGGGAAAGATGTTGGCCGGGGGCTAATTATAACAACGTAAACAATGCATTCGGCTCTATTCTTCGCTCATGATGAACTCCCATGCAAAGTAAACCATAACGTTCTTGACACTGTATTGTGAAATACTTACATTGTCAACTCTCGCTCTTGTACTTATAAGAAAATTAAAGCAGCAGAGGCGTGCTCACTGTTTTTCTGCCTTTGTCACTTCACGTTGGTGCCCCGCGCGCTGATTTGCTAGCTAACAGCCAATCAGAGTGACCAAATGTCACGACTGGCGATGCCGATCCAACATGCGTAACCGCCCCCAAGACGCTTACAGACGAGTTACGACACTACGACGGTGGCCATTACACCAAACGGACGACGCATTCAGACGCTTCACGACCTCCGACATCGGTTTGGTGTATCAGGGCCTTTAAGAGGAAAGTTCCTGGAAGTTCAGGCCTCCAATCTTACTGCACACCCTAACCATGTGTTGCAAGCACTTTTTGTTTAAAGAGATCTCAGTGATATCTACACACCTGATTCGCCGCCTAGTTGATTGGTCATCTCAAGGAAAGGAACTCGGTCTGATATCGGTGCTCGTCTGCAGCTTTCCACATCGCCGTTATGAAGAAGCAGGTCAACTATTTCCTGGGTCCAAGTCGTCCCTTTTGAGTCAAATGTACGAGAACACATAAGTCTCTGTAATGTGAAACTAAATGCCTTCTAAATTTAAAGAGTGTTATTAACAACCCAATACTAAATTTGAATGATGAAGAAAATCTGCATGTAAAATTACGCTCCGAATCAGGATAACTTAAATAATGTAATGTAATGATAACTTAAATAATGTAATGTAAATGTAAATGTAAATAATATAAAGTAACGTTTAAAAATGATCTTCAAGCATGTAAAATCCATTGAGAAAAACATTCCTGAATTCACTTTACAGTGTCTTCAAATATCTAGTTGGACACCTTACAATGACACCTTACAAACTTCTGACCAATCTTAAGTGTTGAAAATGGTTTGGTCTCTTTGACGATGCAATGTTAATGGTTGAGCAAATATGGCGTTTTTGTACCTTCAAAACTGGTACTTTTGAAGGTACTAGGATTCCGCCCGACCCCAGCGAAATGTAACATGGATGTTTTTTGAATGTGGAAGGAAACTGGAGTATCTGGAGGAAACTTATACAAACAAAAGGAGAACATGCAAACCAAGATGGTCCAAGATAAGACCTGAACCAAGAACACTTGATCGTGAGGCAAACTAGCCACGTACTTTAAGTACCATGCTACTCTGAAAGTACTGTAAATACAGCAATAAACTCAAATGATTACGAGCACCACACCAAAAAGCATGAAAGTTGTATAACCTGATTTAGGATAGGTTGCAATGAGGAGGTCCGATGGATGAGGACAGAAAGTAAGAACGGCGTCAATTTTTTGGGCCATGTAATCGGACAATGGAATCCCTTTCTTCGTGACCACGAGGGCACGACGAATGACCATCTGGTTTTCTGACATAACTGAGGTTAAAACGTAACAATTAAAAAAAGTTGATTTAGCCCTTTCAATATGGTAGTTCTGCTTCAGTCCTTTCTCCTCAACTATGCTTCAATTCCCTTTTTTCGTTCCTTTAATACCTGAACATTTGCCTTGCAGCTCCTGTTGATTTTTAATAAAATAAAACAACCACTCAGCTGGGTCAACAGTACCACACCCAAAACTACCATTAGAAAATACCATTGGTTCAAAAGGTGTTCTTTGACTTTTCAAAGTGTTTGATTTCCATATTAATGTGAACCTAACCCAAAATGATACGATGATAAGTACAGTAGAAGAAATGGAAGAAGTAGTTGTACACTACTGTATTCCCAAGTACATGTCCGGGGCATGCCTGTGCAGTACTCTGAGTGTGTGTGTTCGGAGAGGCAGAATGCACTCCGCTCCCAGTAATTTCCGAACGCATCCCAATTCCTAACCAATCAGCAGCTCGTGCTTAAAATGGTTCAATCTGTGCTACTTGCACACTGGCACTCGCATTGGCACTCCATTTTTTGGTGCACTCTGAGTTTCCGAACGACAAATTTGAGCAGCGCACTGAATTTCCAAACAGTCGAAGTGAAGTTTTTTTCCGAACGCAACCCAAATTTGTAGGCTGTGTCATCCTAAGGGCCCTTTCGTAGGCTGGGTCATTCGAAGGCTCCTCTCAAGTGACAACCGTGGCAAACCTGGACAGGCCGAGCGACTTTCACTTGACTCAGACAGTCTTCTGTACCGCCGCAAGAATGGTGGAAATTTCTACCTTTTACTGCTGTAAATACAGTACTAAATCCTTGTTGCAGCGGATGCAGCACGCTAGTGGCGGCAGTGGAGTTACGTCATACATTGGTTGCCATGACTACAGTTCTTCTCTGTATTCTTTTTCTTCTGCCTCGCATTGTGACCAAAAGGTAGAATCCTAGTCGGTTACTGCGCCTTTTGTTTGTGTAAATGGTAAACCCTTGTTCTGGCAGATGCTGCATGCTAAAATAGCGAGCTAATTTTCCATAGGTAGAAGCAGAAGTTTCAAATCCAACCATTATTCGGTCGCTGCAGTCAACACGATTAAGGAACGGGGATGGTTGCTGCGAGTCTGAGCTCAAATTTTAATAAATAGACACACACACGCGCGCGCGCGCACACACAAGTCACACTTGAGTATTAGTCGCAGGACTAGCATAAATGTATATTAAAAAAAGTGATTTATAGTCCAAAAAATACGGTATTTATGTTTTCAAACAATAAACTCCAATGACTCCTGAGCAGGAAAAAAGGCATCTCCCAAAATAGCAGGGATTGCTGGTCCCCTATAGAATGAGTCCTCCGTTTTCCTATGCAGACATGCCCTGCCCAGCATTGGGCTTTAATCAACAATCTGTCACAGAATCACAATTGGGAAGCACATAATATAAAACCTGAAAACTTTCCCGGCCTCGAGCCTATTCTGTTTCACCTTGACAGAGAAACTGCACTCCGGACAATACTGCCGCATTCTATGTAACTGTCCGTCCAATCTACTGGCACGAGTCAGAGGCACAGTGTTAGCAACATGTTGAGTAGTCACAATGTATCATTTCAATAGCATTGTAGCCCACTCTGTCATTGCTTGGAATTCATTTGAGTAGGCTAACAGGTAGGTCTCATATGGAGGATTCCTCATAAAAAGGCTTTTATTGGCTTGACATTCATTGGTGTGTCACATCACAGAATCAGGAGACACATCCAACAACACAACACAATCAATATTTGTTAGGGAGCAGACGTCAATTGTGGCTTAATGTCTGTAAAGATACACCACCATTTTACTTTATATGGTCCTCTGTTGTTAGATACAACTTATCACAAACACATTTGCTTTTTCCAGCAAAGTGTGACGTGTCAAATAAAATCTATTCTGCGAAGCTGCTTGACTTGGTCCAGAATTTTTGCCATAAATATCTTTACAAACTGTAGAGCACGGGTGTCAAATTCAAGGCCCGGGGGCCAGATCCGGCCTGCGGCCTCATTTTATGAGGCCTGCGACGGCAAATCTTGTGTTGACTTAATATGTTTCTTTCAAATTATCTTCACTTTTAGCACTACATATGAGATCTTGCAAACATTTGTTACCAATCCCTCGTTTAAAATACCTTGAAAAATAGTTGAACAAACTATTTACTGGCTTCTGATTTCAAAACTAGTTATCTATCAATTTATTGTGTATATGTGATAATATAAGGCGATCATACATTTTTATGGGTTCACAGTTGTAACGGCCCTCCGAGGGACACCATAACTATGATGTGGCCCGGGACGAAAATGAGTTCGACACCCCTGCTGTAGAGGCAATGTAAATATTAAGTACAAAAATATAAATTGACCGCTGCCAAAATAATAGTTAATCAGTCTTAACTTTTATAATGAATAAAAACAAATGTGAGTTTTGTCACAGATATACATCACTTCCACTTCTTACATTCTTAATTGTCACGTTAAGCACTGTAAAGCTCCTTGTTGTTACTTTTATATGTATATCCTCTTCTACTACTATACTCCCAGGGAATCTTCTTTCCATTGGTTCGAATAAGTGGCACCCAAAAATACAAATACAAAAATCAATGAAAAACCAAAACAAATGCAGTGTTAGTCGTTTGATGCTTGCTGAACTTGAGGCCCAGTCAGGTACACAGAGCTCTTGTGTGGCATTATGCATGACGGTGGTTAGACATTTTGAAGTGTTTCCACACCAAAGAATGTTGGTCGAATTGCCAATGTTAAAACATTTTTAACTACTGTATAGTGGTTCCACTATATCAGGTGTGCAAATCAAGCCTCTTATGTACCGAATATCAAAACCATCATCCAAAGGTTTATGAAACCACAGAATTACACGCATTCTAGGTTCTCGCTGAAGCATCTAATCAAACTTGCTGACCACTTGTCTTGTGGAAAGGAACTCTAATAACTGGTTGACTCACTTCCCCAACAGTCATGTGAAAGTCTGGATGTTACTTTCTTACATTGGAAAGCAGTTACACAACATTACACTATCTAAGGACATCTAATACAAGAGCTTGGATTGACACTGTAATAAGTAGGCATAAATCAAACATTGTTTATTACCGTTCTTGTAGTTTGCAGTGTACAATTGTACGATATCATACCATAACCAGAATCATAAACATTATTATTTAGCCCTCTTAAACTGCATTAGTCAAAACAGGATTAATGTCTGTTGGGTGTAGACTTTAAGAGTATTCAGGCACCATCTAGTGGCTTTTCCTGGGTGGTACTCACAATAGCTTGAGAATAGAACTGTGCTTGTAGACACTATGCGAAATGTCATATTAGTGATTATCCCAAGTACCGGTAATATTACCTAATCAGTCCTACCCACCTCTGGATATGAATTGACAATTGAAGAGTCACATGATGCATCACAACCATCAACTCCTGTCAACTCCATTGGGCCTGTCCTGCTCAGAACCTTGTTGTCCGCTACCTTCCCACACACAGTCGCCTCTCTGGGGTACATCTGTCAATATAGTATGGTATGTAGTACATCTATTTTACACACTGAAAGAGCAGCGTTTATTTAGGAGTGGATATGAGGTTGTGTTATTTTTATACGCCGGACACAGTGTTTGGAGTGTGCAACAACATTGCTTACTTGCTTAGTGGTGTCTATACTGACGTCCATATAGGGGCCCATCTCGGTCAAATTGAAATTTTTGCCCTTTGAAGAAAGAGGTTCCGGTAACATAATGGTCTTACATAAAAGCAACATTTACATTAAACGGAGACAGTTTTGATTTGGATCATGTTCAAAAGGAATGCAGGTGAAGGAAAAATGACCTACCTGTTTTCCATGATGCTTCCTACCAACTTTGTCCTTGGAGGAGTCACCCAGGAGGCTCTCCATTTCTAGAGAAAAGCTCATCAGATGCTGCCTGGTTCCCATGTGACACCAATGGAGGATTATAGTCTTGACACACATGTCAAAGTAAAAAACTACATCTGAATTTTGAGCTTGGACAAACAGTCCAATTATTATTATTTTTGGATTAACAGGATACAAGAAGGTCCAGCGAGGCACCACAGACTGCACACAGCAGCCAAGGCATGACCCTGAGGAGGAAGCTGACCCGAGTGTCGTAGTGAAGCACGGCAGCAGCATAAAGGGCAGCAGCCAGCATGCACAGCACTCCAGAGAAAATGTGCGATCTTGACAATGTCTTCCCTCTGTGCTGCATGTGGGGGACAAAAAAGACCTTGAGTTGAAAGCTTGTTGCTGATTGGCGACAAGGACTTGTTTAATACGATCACTTACGACTCTGTAAAGTGTGGGGAACTTGGAGGTAGAGGTGATGGCAAAAGACACCAGGCCAAGGGTGTAACCCAAGATTTCAGTGTTGTCCTAGTACAATATCAGACACAGTTAATCCTTTAAACTGAAATGCTGCTGATGTTGCTAAATTCTAAATCTAAATATGATATGCATCTAAAATCTAGGAAAAATGTGTCCAGAGAATGTTGTCACACAGGTTTATGAAAATATTTTAAGACTTCAGCTCAGTGAGCATCTAAAGAATTATGTGTCACACAAATCTCTAATCATACTTCACCATTAAAATGAAAGGAAATGCCATGAATATGTTCCAGCCCCTGACCCCCCCAAAAACTGTAATGTGCTTTTTAATGAGAAAAGTATCAAAATACTTTATATTCTAATATACTGTATATATAATATGCTGTACTGGGGACTCAGCTCCTCTCGGCTTCTCAGTACGACAGTAATATTATTCGTTCTACACAGAAATTAAAGGCTATATATACCTATGAATATTGTTATGCGGTTTGTCTACATGTGTTGCAGCACTGTTTGCATTCAGATGTCAGCTGGTTAAAGGGTAACAACACCGCCACAAAGATGCTAATCATTAGCCCGTGTGGCTGAGGAGTTGCCATTGTATGTTAACATTCAGGGAGCATAGGCTTGGTTGCTTTAAATACACACTGTGTTGCTTGAATACACACTGTGTAATCTCTTTGTTTAGTTTGACAACAACCTTCACCTGAGAACAGTAGCTAGCTTGAAGTGACTTTTTTGAAGAATATTGACTAATTACTGTATATCTGCAAAACTGCTCCTTGTTATGAAGTGACCTTAGTGCTTGCTGGTCAAATAACGAAGTGACATTAGTGCTTACAAGTCAAATAAGAACACTTGGCCACTCGACAGCTTGTATCTCGAAAAACCTCCAAGTCGGCTCACGAGTCTCTCAAGGCACCACTATACATGCAACTATGCCCTTAGAGCAGGGGTGTTCAAATCCGGTCCTCGAGGGCCGCTGTCCTGCCTGTTTTCCATCTCCCTGCTGCAACACACCGGTTTCAAATGATCAGCTCATCAGCAAGTTCTGCAGAAGCCTGATCCTGATCCCAATTGTTTGAATCAGGTGTGTTGGACGAGGAAACCTCTAAGTCAGACATGCAGGAGGGCGGCCCCCGAGGACTGGAGTTTGACACCCCTGCCTTAGAGGCTGGGACAAGTATACGGGATGACAGCAGAACAACATGATTAGAGGATTCGTAAATGTTTACACGATGTCTAAACGATTACGCGACTGTTATAATGGTTGTCAATTAATATAATTAATTAGCTGTCAATTAATTGAATAACTACACCTCTACTTTGAACAATGGGCCTTGACAAACTGTTGCTTGATGTCCTAATCCATGCCCCTCATCCCTTCTGCAAACAAGATTCCATCCTTTTATTTGGGACATAGTTTGTTTTCCTTTGACACCCGATCTTGAAAGGGGCAAGAAGAGGCCCAGAGATAGATATGCTAACTCAGCATTTATGATGACATCAGTCTGCGTCAACTGAATACAAACACATACAAAACTGGCCCCAGCAAATGAAGCACTGCAATAAACGACTCACTCTTGAATTGTTCAGTAACCAGATACTGGGATATTTTAATAGGACATGAAAGTAAAAAGTACTGATGAAAACTCAAATGTTACAGTAAGTACAAGAAAGTCGAAACAATTCCCTGTCTTCATTAGACAAAAATGTTCATGACTATAAGGTCAAAATCAATTTTTTGGTAAAAAAATAAAATAAAAAATAATAATAATAATATATATATATATATATATATATATATATATATATATATATATATATATATATATGTATATATACAATTTTCAATAAACAAGTACCGGTAATTAATACATATTTAGAAGTCTGTTCGACCTGATGGGTTAATTAATTTGGGTGTTGCGTCCACCCACAGCTAAGTTTGCAAAAATGTAATAATAATTGCTATTAATGCTCAAACCAGAAACTGCTTCATTGCACCTCATTCATTTGTTTTTGACAGTGATTCAAGTAAACATAACAGGGAGGAGTGCAAATGTCTTTCATAAAGTTTATCTAATCAGTGTATTGTTCGACAATCAAACTTCAGGAAAATGTTTATGTGCTTGGGCACTGCTGGTATCATGACGTAAGGTTCTGATGCAGGCAGATGATGGAGAGGACTGTGGAATTCTGGTCAACTATTCTGCCTCTTATCTACACGTAATTCATAACAAAGCACCGTATCGGTTGAATGTCTGTTTAATCGTAGTGCATGTTGGTTTGTCTTTTTTTTTTTTTTTTTTTTTGCCTTCGATACCTTATGATGCAGATAGATTCTAACTGCTCTTTGCTGTACTAAATTACATCTCTCTGTCTTTTGAATGATTTTTTTAATACCTGGAAGCAGCTTCTTCCAGAAACCTGTGCAACACATTCCGGTGTAGCATTTAAGCTAGCTGCCACAAACCCAAGTAACAAATGGTCTCATATCTTTGATATTCAGAGATTTTATTGCACTGGGAAGTTATACTTTGGCTATGACAAGCAAGAGCAGAGAAATAACTCAAGCTAAGTAGAAGCCATTGTAACACTGCAAACCAATTTGAGCTGTGTTTTGAATGGAATGTTGACTTGCTTCATTTTGTTCTTGTAGTCCTCCTCAAACGCTGCTAACTGGTCAGAGGTAAAATGATTTTTCCAATCACCAACTTCTCCTGTTGAAAATAAAACAGTTTGTTAAATTATGCTTACAAATATGAAGTAAAAAAAAAATGAAGTCAAAATGTTAAAACTGTGGCGTGAGGAACTATGGCCGAAATGGCCCGTAATAGGCAAGTTTGCCGCCTCCTGCTTAAAGTGAAAGTCAACCCAAACATATTATTTTCAAGAATATGTTCTTTGCAAGACCACTAGTTGGAACGGGGTATTCTGATAAATATTGCGTTTGTGGAATAAGAGTTAATCCACCCATTATTAGCCATCACAGGGGCCGGCCATTTTGTCACTTCTGTCGACTGAAAATGACATCACAACTGCTCAGGGCTCAGGTAAGGACCAATCACAGCTCACCTGTTTTCCGAAGCTGAAAAGGGCTAAAAAGGGGTGGATTAACTCTTATTCCACAAACGCAATATTAATCAGAATGCCATGTTTCAACTAGTGGGCCGGCTGGGAACATATTGTTGAAAAACATATGTTTGCGTTGAATTCCCTTCAAGACAGCTTCTAGAAAATACAAAAAAGTTGAATGACCCTTTCTCATGAAGCTGGAGATGGAAGTATTAAAAATCTCTTTGGAAATGAAGGTGTAGTTTGTCATTGGATTCTCCTTCATGTTCTTGAAGGTGGTCAGGTCCACAATGCGGTTGATGACGTCATCAGAGAGGGACAAGTCCAGGTACCTCATGATTCGCTTCACTTCACGCCAAGGATTCTGGGTGGGTGGACAGAGTGAAAAGATTTTGCCCCAAGGTTATCATAGTTAACGAAAACTAATGCAATAACTAAAACTAAAATTGAAAAAAAGGTTTTCATGACCAAAATAAAATAAGGGTGCTTTTACCTAAATGAAAACTGACTGAAACTACATGTTATATTTATATAACTAAGCTTAATTTTAGTCGTTTATATTAAAGTATTTCTTTCTTTATTACTGTCCGGCCAAACATGAGACGGAAATTCGTTTGGCAATTGTAGTTTATTTTAGTACACGATGACTTTTTCCAAATATCAAACTCAATAAATACTCTAAACATGTTTAAAATAAACTAAAACCAAGACTAAAACCAATAAAAACTCAACTAAAATGAAGCGTTTTCAGAAAAATAAATAAAAACAAACCCACTCTAAAAGCTAATTAAAAGTGAATTTAAATAACAAATGTAACATTGAAATGAAAATTAATTCTAATGAAAAATCCAAAAGTATTTTAAACCCATTTTGCACACATAATTACGCTCTTGTTTATGTCAAGACTTGTAAGACTCTTTGGCATCTCCTTCCAGCCAGAAACCAGAGAGTCCAGAAAGGGACAATTACTGACTCGTCAAGTCCTACTTGATCTGAGTGATCAACAGAGGCCAGTCCATGCCCCCAGAACAGGGGTGGCCATGTCCGGTCCTCAAGAGCCACAATCCAGCCTGTTTTAGCTTCATCCCTAAGGCAACGCACCTGTTTCAAATCAGCAGACTCATTATCAGGCTTTTGCAAATCTTGCTGATGAGCTGATCATTTGAAACAGGTGTGTTGCCGTACTGGCCACTCCTGTCAGAGTGGGCCAACATCCTCTCTACGAAGAGCCTGCATGGGTAAGAACAAGAACGCAAAGTCACAGTAACAATGGATTCTTTCCTTGCCATAATGCCCTACTGTAACACGGTCATGTGGAAATACTCTATGGTAAGTAACTTTAGCACGATCCTATTTATTAACAAAATGAATATTGATGATGAAGGCATTGGGAGAGGTAATAAATCCCTACCTCTTTCATGTCTTCAAAAAAGAGGTAGAGGATGTTCCTCTTTTCTCGCTCCTCCCAGTAAGCTTTCACATGATCGTACCAGGAACCGTATGTCACTGCAAAGATGACATTCAGCAAGTCACCATAATCGTCGAACAGTTGAGATGGGAAAATGAAGCTTCATGATGCTTCATGAACCAGTTGTTGTATTTTTGACTCCTCTAGATGGCACTCTGTGTTCAACACGGAGCTGAAAGCACAGCGACTTGCCATTGATGAAACCCCTTTCTTTAAGCCAACAGTGCCATCTAGAGAAGTCAAAAATACAACATTTGGTCCAAGAAGCATCTTGAACATTGATTTTCCCACCACTATTGACTAGTCCTAATAATATTCGTATTTACATTCTCCATGCATGAACTTTTGGATGTAGCCCTTCCATGGTCCAGGCTCAGGGCTGGTCAAATTCATTCGATCGAAGTGGAAGTTGCTCACCAGGGTGTCCTTAGCATTGCGTGCAATGTAGATTATCTTTAAGAAACATCACATTAATAAATGAAGGGTTGTTTTGTGTTGTCATCCATGCAGGTGCATGGCCCCATCAACTTACTTTGCACTTGTTTTCCCAAAACCCAGATGGAAGCAGCTGAAATGGAAGATGTGTCTTAATGATTCTGGGGGGATCCAATTTCTTCAGGATATCAATACCTGACGATTTACAGAAAAAAAAAAACATCTTTGTGTCAAGGTGAACTATATTATCAATTCCTTTTACAGCCACCAGTCAACATAAGAACGTTCCTGGAAGTTCAGGCGTCCAATCTTACTGCACACCTTAACCATGTGTTGCAAGCACTTTTTGTTTAAAGAGATCTCAGTGATATCTACACACCTGATTCGCCGCCTAGTTGATTGGTCATCTCAAGGAAAGGAACTCGGTCTGATATCGGTGCTCGTCTGCATCTTTCCACATCGCCGTTATGAAGAAGCAGGTCAACTATTTCCTGGGTCCAAGTCGTCCCTTTTGAGTCAAATGTACGAGAACACATAAGTCAAAGTGAAACTAAATGGAGAACATGCAAACCAGGATGGTCCAAGATAAGACCTGAACCAAGAACACTTGATCGTGAGGCAAACTAGCCACGTACTTTAAGTACCATGCTACTCTGAAAGTACTGTAAATACAGCAATAAACTCAAATGATTACGAGCACCACACCAAAAAGCATGAAAGTTATATAACCTGATTTAGGATAGGTTGCAATGAGGAGGTCCGATGGATGAGGACAGAAAGTAAGAACGCCGTCAATTTTTTGGGCCATGTAATCGGACAATGGAATCCCTTTCTTCGTGACCACGAGGGCACGACGGATGACCATCTGGTTTTCTGACATAACTGAGGTTAAAACGTAACAATTAAAAAAAGTTGATTTAGCCCTTTCAATATGGTAGTTCTGCTTCAGTCCTTTCTCCTCAACTATGCTTCAATTCCCTTTTTTCGTTCCTTTAATACCTGAACATTTGCCTTGTAGATCCTGCTGATTTTGAATAAAATAAAACAACTGCTGAGCTGGGTCAACAGTACCACACCCAAAACCTAAATTAACATAAGTTCAAAAGGCGTTTCTTGACTTTGCAAAGTGGTTGCATTCCATAACCCACCAAACCAAAACCCAACAATAACCTTAATTCATTGACTGCTAGCTGCTCTCAGAACAGGGAACTCCATGCTGGCAGCCATTTTAGAGCATTTTGACTTATCTTTCAATTCCTACAGAACATTGTGTTCTTGAACTACACCGAGACTTCCAGAAAAAAGACTAAACTATTTTCTTTTACCAGAAAGTTGAAATGACACCTTAAACATTTGAACAGTAGTGGAAGGTTGATCCAAATATCGAGAAAGCCGATACCACGTCAGTATCAATATTGAATCGATAATTATGCTATGAGATGGATACGAGTAGGTTCAGTTTTCGCATGCATACAGAAAGCTATGGAGCAGGTCACTGGACTCCCTCACAAAAAACTGTAACCAAAACATTTCTTCTGCACAGAGTGGCTTGTTTCTGAACTAAGGGCTTTCGAGATGTTTTACATTTTCTCCGTTTTGTTTTCCAGAAATAGAAAAGAAGTCTACTGAATGAGAGAATTTTTTTATTTTTGCATTGGATTACCTTCATATGTACTGTACTTAAAGAATTGTTTTCCAAGTGTTTTATATTTTATTGTAGAATCATAATATAATATTGAACAAGCTATTTAAAGGTAAGTCAATGCAAACATTTTTTGTTCAAGAATATGTTCTATGCAAGCCCACTAGTTGAATCAGGGCATTCTGATAAATATTGCGTTTGTGGAATAAGTGTTAATCCACTCGTTTTTAGCCATGTCTGGGGGCGGCCATTTTGTCTTCTGTCGACTGAAAATGACATCACAACTGCTTACAACGACCAACCACGGCTCAGATTCAGAAAACAGGTCAGCCGTGATTGGTCATATATTCCGTAATATTCCACAATGCAATGCAATATTAATCAGAATTCCATGTTTAGACTTGTGGCGGCGCATAGAATATATTATTGGAAATACATTTTTGGGGTTGACAAAAATATAAATGAGTAAAAGAAAGGAGTTTCTTAGTCGGAAAAGAGTGCATTTTGCTGCTTAACTTATATTCCACAAATGCAAAATTAATCATAATTCCGTCTTTCAACTAGTGGGCCTGCTGGGAACACATTCTTGAAAAAAAATATGTTTGGGTTGACTTCCGCTTTAAGTAAAACTAATAGAAAATAAGTGCAATGAAGGGAGACTTCATGTGCTGTGGAACAGTGGTTGGGAATCATTGGCCTAGAGTGACATGCAAAATACATGGATTTAACCCATTAAAAAATGTATTCAAGAGTTTGTTTTTTCATGCATTTCTTTTTTAATTGAATCACAAATGTATATACAAAATATGCGATATAATCCAATGAGTTGCAAGGGAATGATATTTCTTTGTCATTTGGACTGGCTGACTGCCTCGTTACGGGCCACACCGTTCTGAGGGAGCATACATGAGGCATACGTGCGTATGTTAAACGGTTTGGGGTTGCTTGGCCAGTCTTGCGAGGGCAACGGCTCTCCATTCGGTGGTTTTGCATTTGGTTCACTCCGCTGTGCATTTCCCTCTTCAAAATCCCACTAGAAAACAAGGAGAGGTCCAGATATAATCATGGAGAATCAGCAATCAGTAAGTATGTTATGAATGGACCATTTTTCATTTCATTAATTGCATAGACTGTCAAATAAATCTGTAGCCACACCAAACTCTTGTAATTGTAAGAAGATTAGCTAACAGCCAATCAGAGTGAGCAAATGTCACGACTGGCGATGCCGATTCAACATACGTAGACGCTTACAGACGAGTTACGACACTACGACAGTGGTCACAACACCAATCAGACGGCGCATTCAGACGCCACGACGCGTCAGGACCGCCGACGTCGGTTTGGTCTATCTAGGCGTTTACATTGCAAAGCAGGTACACAACATTACACTATCTAAGGACATCTAATACAAGAGCTTGGATTGACACTGTAATAAGTAGGCATTAATTAAACTATGTTTATTACCATTCATGTAGCTTGCAATGTACAACTGTACTATTTCATACTATAACCAGAATCATAAACATTATTATTTAGCCCTCTTTAACTAGAGAAGCTTTTACCAAAACTACACATTTTTAATCCCTCACACTGTGTGAAGAACCTTGGCGTCATTTTTGACTCTGAGCTCAGTTTTATTCCTCATATTAAAAATGTAACCAAGATTGGTTTTTATCACCTTAAGAATATCGCCAGAGTCCGCCCGTTTCTCTCTCAGGCTAACACGGAAGTGCTGATGCATGCCTTTATTTCCTGTCGTTTAGATTACTGTAATGCCCTGCTCTCTGGCCTCCCGAAAAAGAGCATTTCACCACTGCAACTACTGCAGAATTCAGCCGCTCGGGTGCTGACGAGAACCAGAGGGCGGGAGCACATTACGCCAGTTTTGAAATTGCTGCATTGGCTCCCTGTGTGTTTCAGGATCGATTTTAAAGTACTTTTATTAGTTTATAAATGTGTTAATGGTCTTGGGCCATCTTATTTATCTGATTTGCTTTTATCATACCAGCCCTCGCGGATCCTGAGGTCCTCTGGCGCGGGCCTTTTATTTATTCCAAGGGTGAGGACCAAAATGCATGGCGAGGCTGCATTCAGCTGTTTTGGTCCTCACCTTTGGAATAGCCTGCCAGAGGATGTCAGGTCTGCAGAGACTGTTGATATTTTTAAGAGGAAGCTCAAGACACACCTTTTTAGTTTGGCTTTCAACAACTTTTAAATAATTTATCTTTTCTTTTGATTGAAGATAATTCTATGTTTTGCTTTGAATGTTTTAAAGCACTTTGAGTTGCATTTTTATGTATGAAAAGTGCTATATAAATAAAATGTGATTGATTGATTGATTAACTGCATCAGTCAAAACAGCATTAATGTCTGTTGGGTGTAAACTTTAAGAGTATTCAGGCACCATCTAGTGGCTTTTCCTGGGTGGTACTCACAATAGCTTGAGAATAGAACTGTGCTTGTAGACACTATGCGAAATGTCATATTAGTGATTATCCCAAGTACCAGTAATATTACCTAATCAGTCCTACCCACCTCTGGATATGAATTGACAATTGAAGAGTCACATGATGCATCACAACCATCAACTCCTATCAACTCCATTGGGCCTGTCCTGCTCAGAACCTTGTTGTCCGCTACCTTCCCACACACAGTCGCCTCTCTGGGGTACATCTGTCATTTTAGTATGGTATGTAGTACATCTACTTGACACACTGAAAGAGCAGCGTTTATTTAGGAGTGGATATGAGGTTGTGTTATTTTTATACGCCGGACACAGTGTTTGGAGTGTGCAACAACATTGCTTACTTGCTTAGTGGTGTCTATACTGACGTCCATATAGGGGCCCATCTCGGTCAAATTGAAATTTTTGCCCTTTGAAGAAAGAGGTTCCGGTAACATAATGGTCTTACATAAAAGCAACATTTACATTAAACGGAGACAGTTTTGATTTGGATCATGTTCAAAAGGAATGCAGGTGAAGGAAAAATGACCTACCTGTTTTCCATGATGCTTCCTACCAACTTTGTCCTTGGAGGAGTCACCCAGGAGGCTCTCCATTTCTAGAGAAAAGCTCATCAGATGCTGCCTGGTTCCCATGTGACACCAATGGAGGATTATAGTCTTGACACACATGTCAAAGTAAAAAACTACATCTGAATTTTGAGCTTGGACAAACAGTCCAATTATTATTATTTTTGGATTAACAGGATACAAGAAGGTCCAGCGAGGCACCACAGACTGCACACAGCAGCCAAGGCATGACCCTGAGGAGGAAGCTGACCCGAGTGTCGTAGTGAAGCACGGCAGCAGCATAAAGGGCAGCAGCCAGCATGCACAGCACTCCAGAGAAAATGTGCGATCTTGACAATGTCTTCCCTCTGTGCTGCATGTGGGGGACAAAAAAGACCTTGAGTTGAAAGCTTGTTGCTGATTGGCGACAAGGACTTGTTTAATACGATCACTTACGACTCTGTAAAGTGTGGGGAACTTGGAGGTAGAGGTGATGGCAAAAGACACCAGGCCAAGGGTGTAACCCAAGATTTCAGTGTTGTCCTAGTACAATATCAGACACAGTTAATCCTTTAAACTGAAATGCTGCTGATGTTGCTAAATTCTAAATCTAAATATGATATGCATCTAAAATCTAGGAAAAATGTGTCCAGAGAATGTTGTCACACAGGTTTATGAAAATATTTTAAGACTTCAGCTCAGTGAGCATCTAAAGAATTATGTGTCACACAAATCTCTAATCATACTTCACCATTAAAATGAAAGGAAATGCCATGAATATGTTCCGCCACAAAGATGCTAATCGTTAGCCTGTGTGGATGAGGAGTTGCCATTGTATGTTAACATTCAGGGAGCATAGGCTTGGTTGCTTTAAATACACACCGTTTTGCTTAAATACACACTCTGATGCTTAAATACACACCGTGTTATCTCTTTCTTTAGTTTGACAAGAACCTTCAGCTGAGAACGGTAGCTTGAAGTGACTTTTTTGAAGAATATTGACTAATTACTGTATATCTGCAAAACTGCTACTTGTTATGAAGTGACCTTAGTGCTTGCTGGTCAAATAATGAAGTGACTTTAGTGCTTACAAGTCAAATAAAAACACTTGGCCGCTCAACAGCTTGTATCTTGAAAAACTTCCAAGTCGTCTCATGTGCCTCTCAAGGCACCACATATACATGCAACTATGCCCCTAGAGGCTGGGACAAGTATACAGGATGACAGCAGAACAACCTGATTGGAGGATTCACAAATGCTTTAAAGGTGATGCCAAGACATCACTATTTCATCATTCCACTTCTGTCTCTGTCTCACTTGAAATCTTGTTGTAGTAGTTGTCACAATCTTACTTGTAGGGCAACATAAAGCAGCCTCCTTCTTTGGAGGGCCCCATCTGCTGCTGGACTGTGGATGACGCCTGACTTCAGGAAACCTCCTGTGAGTGCCGCCAGCAGACAAACTGCAAGAAGGTGAGATCTCCTGCGCCTCTTCATCATTCTTCGCCTTCTTTCTGAAGCATAAAAGCCATTGTTTTGTAATTTAATAAGTCTCCTGAATATTTTGACAATTACAATATAGCTATTGTCCATCATAAAATTAAACTGGAAATTGTATTTATTTTTAACTTGCCTGCTTGCCAGTTCCTGCAAAAACACAGTGGAATACAGCAGGAGATAAGATTCACCATATCCAGAGTAGCAGAGATAAGTCCCATTAAAACCTGCAGAGAAGTTAGACTTACTATCTAAAATGAGCCTTTGTGTTTAAATACCCTGATTTTTGCATTTACTTGAATGTGGAGCTGTCTGGACAAAACGGCTCCAGTGAATCCACACACGTTACCAAGGAAACAGTAGAGAGAAGTCACAGTATGTCCAAGATTTCCTCCATGATGTTTGCACCTCTGACCCATGAGACTAGAAAGATGAAGGCAGGGGAAAATGAATATGTTTGAAGTGACACTCAAATTAGAAATGTAAGACACGCAATACAGTACATATTAGGTGGATACAGGCAGACCATGCAATAAGAGGATTGTTTGCTTTCGTGGGACAACCTGTACTCAACTAGTTCACACTGTAACATGAGGCAATGGCATAACATCATTCATACACAAAGTCACAATTAAAAATCATTTGTACCTCTCAGCCACACCCACTAGGCTGTTTGAAGCGAAACAAGCTTCAGTCTAGGACAAAGAGAACAGGAAAAGCAGAAGTATATACAGTATACCAACAATGACCAGTGTGTGGCTTGCTGGGTTGGTCATCCCATTGTACGCCATATTTTACAAAGGAGGAGAAAGACATGGTGATTTTTTTCCCCTCTCACCATTTAAAGCTTGGTTAAGACGTACACATGTTGGTAAGCCACCTGACTTTTTTAAAGAAGAAATTGTCTGAATTCAGATAATCAAGATGCGAAGCAGGAAGGCCTCCACAACATCTGCACAATCACCTGGAAGACTCTAATGCGGTGTTTTTGCTTGTAGCTAAAGCCAAGAAACTATTCACTATTTCTAAAGACATGCTCCTTCCAGCGACTACAGTGCTGGCTGAGGATATGCTGGACAAAAACACAGCGAAGAATTTAAAGACTGGGAACAGACGAACAAGTTATGGGAAGTAATTATTTTTGTCAACCAAAAATGCTTTGCGCTGGTTAGGGGATACTAGACTGAAAAATATTGTGTAATAGATTTCAGCACATCACTTAAAAGACTGAGAACCACTGGCATAGCTACAGGGACAGCTCCCGGATTTTTTCCCTCCTGTGGATAAAGGGGGGCTTGACCGATAAATAGTGGGGCTGGGAAAATAATTTGATTATATTTCAGAATATTCAATAAAATGCTGGAGGGGCTAAACTGGGGCTACACTATACACTGTCTTCCGCTATCGAGCTTGGCGACATTACCTCGACCAATAAGATAAGCGGACTCGGTATCGTCGTACTCGTGGATGAATATGCTGTTACCTCATTGGTCATAGAGCAGAGAGGTCCTAGGACCATTACCGTAAAATGTCATATAAAGACAACTGTTGTTCATTAATTCCATCGACATTTTACGGACTATTTTTGACTCTCACAATATTACGGGACAAAGTGTGTCCCTTTACAACTAAATACGGGACGCACACTCATATTTCTAAATACGGGACGATTCCGTTTTTCAAGGGACGGTTGGCAACCCTAGTACAGACACAGATTCAATATTTACTTTATTAATATTTCAATACCGTAATCTTCACAGTAACCTTAGTAGCTGCAAACACGCATGGAATCTAAATAGCGGGACATTTGTATGTTGCCACTGCTTACCTATATCCTCCACATAAGAAATAACATCATTATATTAAATGTTAAATACGTTATTTTTGGTGAACATCCGTTTCCCAAATATGTTTTACGTACGTGTGTGCACGTTGTTGTCTCTTTTTGAGGTTCAGGGTATTTACTGTACAATACTTACATATCTGACACACATAATATGGTGGAGGCACTGACGTTTCACAGCAATGGGGCAACCCGCTCAATGAGGCGTGTATGTCAATTTGACCACACCTGTTTAATTATCATGGTCCTTAATAGGCATCAAGCAAGTATTGTTGCGTATTTTAGTAAATTATAACACTTTTAAACAAACGGATCAACGACATTATAGACTATAGCTATATTTAAAATAAAAAGGTACAGTATAAAGCATTTGAGTTAAAGGCACTTACTGAAGACATGAGATGAGTAGCAGCAAGGAAGATAAGCAAACTAGCCGAATGGAAAAGCAACTTTGTCCTGGCACACCACTAGTAAAACAAGAGGTGAAAGAACTAATGCAAAACGCGAGGAAACCCGAGGAAAACGACTTGTGGTCTGCTTTGGTCCAGTCATTCTCCTGGCTCGGTGTGGCCATGTCCATACCTGGTGGAACCTTGGACGTTTGAAATTGACCAATAAAATAGCGCCAATATTTGAGGGTGGGACTTCGGTTTGACAATACGTCATTTTGTGTGTGCGTGTGTTTGTGTGTGGGAGGGGGGCAGGTTAAAGAAACACTAAAACATATGGTTGATATATGAGAAATTGTTTGACAATATGCTTTATAGATTTATTTTCACCATACATTACTTACAAGGAGACTAAGATAGGTAAGTGTGTCATCTGCCCTGTGAACCGCTGGCAACAATTCCTGCATGTGTCCCATCTCTTGCTCTAGGTTAGCTTGGATATCCTCTAGTTGACCCATTGCCCCATTGAGGAGGACAAATCAAATGCAACAGTTTTAGTTGATAACCACAAAACAGCCTTTGGATTTTTGCATGCATTCAGATACCTAATGTGGTATTTTGCTTTAATTTTACAAGCTAAAATAAATTCATAAATTTGGTCATATTTAAGGGGGTCGACTGGTAGCACGTCTGCCTCACAGTTTAGAGGTCGTGCGTTCGATCTCGGCCTCCCTGTGTGGAGCTTGCATGTTATCCCTGTGCCTGCGTGGGTTTCCTCCCACATTCCAAAAACATGCATGGTAAGTTGATTGAACACTCTAAATTGCCCCTAGGTGTGATTGTGAGTGCGGATGTTTGTTTGTCTCTGTGTGCCCAGCGATTGGCTGGCAACCAATTCAGGGTGTCCCCTGCCTACTGCTTAAAGACTGCTGGGATAGGCTCCTGCACTGCCATCAGTGAATTAGACCTACAATATACAAAACCTTTCTACTCGAGGGGGTCAAAAGTCCTGCACAACAAATCCAATTCAATTTTTGTCCATTGCATATTTAAGTATTGCCTAAAGCATTTTAAATGCAACATGCAAGTGTGCTATAATGTGACTTCTAGACATGTAAAATATGTAAGACATGACACATATATTCTCATAATTTTATCCCAAACACTGATTTGGTACATAAATCATATCTGTTCTGTACAATAGACATGGGGTGATGTACGTGTTGAATGCAGATTTGTGCCTACTGTAAATTATTGTGAAAGTATAAAAATACAGACTTTATGATTATTAGCCATGATCTTAGTGCTCTGATTCATAACTGACGATCCAGTTGATGGAATGCAATCCATATGTTGACCTACAAGCATAGCAGTCCATTTTAGATGACAGTTAACATCAAAGCATCCTCCGGATAAAGAGGCTGTTAGACCGACAGACTGTGTTTACCAGAAGTCATTAATAGCACAGTTTTGAGTGTTTTTCCATTCTGTTCGCATTAATCTCTGTTTGAGATTAGAGCTTCACTTCTGAATGATCAGGCATCGAGATGCTTGTTTAGCCGACGCACTTTCTCCTTCTTGTTCCTGTTGCCGTGTTTCTTCCAAGGTTTTCCCACCATGGTCTCTGTTCCAGCTTTTGCAGGAGCCACGATTCCGCTGCCTGGTTTGTAGCCCATAAAACCCTGGACTCCTTTAGAGAGCGCTCGTACATTCTCCTAAAATAGACACACAGATCCCATCCAAAATCATGTACTGTCTTTAAACCATCTTAAGAAAATGGTTTTAATGATGTCGTTTACCGCATGAAAAAAGTTCTTGTCCACCGTATTTTCAATTCTCTTGATTTTTCCTTTGCTACTGGTCGAAGAGAGGTCACAGTTGTCCAGATTGCTTCTTTGGAATTTGCTGTGCTGTGGCTGGAAGTCCTCAGCCTCTATGTGAGGAGGAGGATGGCAGTACAGAAGTTTCCCCTGTAAAAGAGGAAACACTATATGCTTATCACATTGATTACCACGATGGTTTAATGGTTCTGAAGAGGAACTTAAATTCTGGCCAAAGTGCCATTATCATAAATATGCCACATTTGTACTTGTACTCATTTGTATTTGACTCACATTGACGTAATCCTTCAAGATGTAGCGAGCCGATCTGGGCTGATCGGGCTGGCCGTGTGATGTCATAAAGCCTCTCATGTCTGAAAGCAGCAAAAAATAAGGTTCTTGCAAACATTCTACCAAACAAATGGTTGGTCGTACTATAGAAAACTGTAAACACATGATTAACAAACATTAAGGCCATCTGCTGTGCCTTTGTTGGTATGGGGAAGAAATATATTCCCGGTGTGTGTTTGTCAAGTATCTAAGTAGGAGGGTAGGGCTAATGGGAATTAAAGTACAAGTATGTTGTAGTCTTACATCCATAAGCCATAAGTAGCTCCTCCGAGGTGGGGTGTCTGTCAGGGTCTTCATCCTCTCGTGGCCTGATGATGTTGATACCATACGTGCCCTCCAGTACATGCCGAGGGATCGTTTGGCAGACTTAAAATACTTGTTAAGTTCATAACACTGCTTTAAGAAGGAGGTGATGTGAGATTTGTTGGGAGTAAGTTTCTCAAGTTCCGTGGCAGTGTAAAGGATATTAGAGAAACTGCTGGTACATGGTCTCTCATCTGGTCAATGGGCAGGATTCCACAGCAGATCATGTCAGCTTTGGTGGAGACAAAGGAGGGCATAACCAGACCAGGGCAGTCACAGAGACACAGCCCAGGCTCCACAAACAAAGTCTGTGAAACATGAAGCGACACTCACATTAATCCAAAATGAGTCATCAGCACATAGTGATAAATGAAGCGGTTGACGCTTGTACCTGAAAGTGCTTCGTATGCCCAGGAGTTGCAGAGACGGATACTTTTTTGTTTCTTAGAATGGTGTTGATAGTTGAACTCTTCCCCACGTTAGGATAGCCAACCTGTCGAATGCATAGTGGGTAAAAATGGTTCATTTCAGCTAGAGATGCACTCTTACGTCTACGACATTTAGCCCACTGTGACCCCCGTGGTTTGTTGTGATTCCTGATACACTGCACTAAAATGCAAGGACGCAACAAATACGTTGAAAAAAACGGAACCCACCAGTCCGACTGTAAGTTGTCCCTCTTTACATCTGGGCCCATTGTGAACCATCTTGAACACCTCCAGCAACTCGTCCTTGTGCAACAGGCGAGTGGAATTACGGAAAGGGATCTCATTTGATTTTCCAGCAATATTCTCCTCTTCCTCCCACTCATCTTCTGAGGCAGTAAACCACTCCTCCTCATCGATGGTGATCTTTTCCCGCACCTCCTCCCAGTTATCGCTCTCCTCTCCCTCCTCATCCTTGCCATCTGCTCCCTTCAACCTCAAGCCTTCATTGTCTGGCTGTTCGCAATCTTCTTGGTCGCTCTCTTCAGATTCTAGCTGCTCCACCTCCATGCCCTGTGGAACACACACAGGTGCCTCTCAGTAAAATTGAATGCAATAGAAAAGTTATTTCATTTCATTACTCAAATTACAAATGGCTCTTTTTTAAGTTAGGTGCAAGTTAAAATTAAAAAACAGGTTTTCCATGATATTTTGATTTTTTTTAGATGGATCTTAAATGGACTACGCTATATCTCTACTGTATCTCTGAGGATACTAGCATGAAGATGAGCCTTTTCAAGCAAACAGATGAACAGTCCCCCTCATGACACCGCCACTTGTCCAATGTAAAATGCTGTTTGCCGCCCATTACTGTCCTTGTTTTATAGTTTTCCTCTTCTCTATTGAGTTAATTGTCACACTTCTATGTTGTCCTAACTTGAACATGGCAGATGCAGCTATTAATAAGGATCAAAACAGTCGTATTTAAGGACTTACAAAAAGTTTTAGGCAATTTTTAAAATCATTTGTTATTTCACTATTCATTACTGCGCCATTTTCATTAACTGACTTTTACTGAAAACCAGTCAGAGTAGATGATGAAAACAAATGTCATGGCCATACTTTGTCACTTCATCTGCATGCAATTTTGTACTCAGCTGTGGCTTGCGCTTTTGTCAGTCCAGCATTCCAGCATGGGTTACTTTCACCTTTATTCGCTGACTTTTTGGTTAGGTCATGCAGTCATTGTCTCGCATATGAAACAATTACAGCAGCACCATTATTTGGTCGTGATGTCACTCAGTCTAAGTTAATCGGTACTGTCACAACCTGATTCACAATGACTGTCACAGAAGAGGCAGATTTAAGCCACTTGTTAAAACTCATAGGAAAATGATTGTTTCATTATGATGGTTTAAATGATACCACCAAAATGTAACTCTATATCCGATCCAAGCATAAATAATTTTAATACAGGTTCCTCTCTTTACGACAAAGTTCCATTGCTGTGGTGATGGCATAAATTTGAAACCTTATCTGTCTGGACCATCATAAATAAGGACCTTGTATATGTTTAATCTACAGTTTGTTTCCATGAGTGTTCACCTTTTCTTCTGCGTCCAACCTGTCGCTTTCAGCAAGGGCGGACCAAAAAACTGCCCTCAGCCCTTCTTTCTCAAAGTGTCTGGCCCAGGCTCGCCTCTGCTCCCTGGTCAGCAGGTCTGCCTTATTCACCATCAGCATGTTCACCTTATTCTCTGACACCTCTTTTACATATAACTCCTGGCAACACACACCCACAACAATGGAATTAAGACCACACAATGGGGATGAAAAATATATATATATATAAAAAAAGAAAAAAGAAAAAAAAAAACATTTTTACCAGATCAGGACATCTGAACAAAGACGGATTTCTGGCATCCACGATCTGAACAACAACATCACTGCAGGAAACACAAAATGTCACTCAATTTTAAAAGACTGCATTCTGTTTGAGAGGTCTCATGCTTTTGTTTTTTTTTTTTACCTCCTCTCAATGACTCTCCAGAGCTGCCTCCAGAACTCCAGATTCCTCTCAAATGGAGTGAGACACAACTTCTGTTCCTCTTCCAGCCTTAGGAAGCAACAGCAGTTACATTCTTGATACATTGATAAATGACAGAAGTTTTAAAAGCATGTAACATGACATCATGTTTAAAAGCATGGACCATGCACAACATGACCCACTGAGCAAGCTGTCTTCTCCACTCTAGGAAGCTGTCCTTTTCTGCCAGCTGCAATGCATCGGGGCTGGTGCTTTCATCCCAGTGGGGTCTGGGGAAAAATTAAATAAAAATTAAATTAAATAAAATGGTAAATTTTAATTTTTGTGGTGTTTTGGGGTTAAAGTTACCGTCGAGGTATTCTAAGAAAATGCTTGTTGTCTTCATGAAGGTTCTTCAGCCTCTTTTTCTCTTCGGCTGTCAATAAACCTGCTCTAGCTTCTGCTGGTACAAACTTGATGTTGAGTTTCTCTGATAAGACAAGAAAAATACAACAAACTAGAAAATGTTCTCTGAAAAATATTTGAGTTTGATTTTTTTCATTCATTACAAGAGAATATAATAGGGTTACTCACCAGCTACAAACTCTGTTCCTGCTAGTTCCGCAGTAGCCAAAAAGTCATCCATGGAACTCTGCTCAGTCACTGATTGCAGGTTCAACCGTCCCCAGTCATAGCCATCATTCAGCTCACTGGTGTGCAGCTAGAAAGAAAAATAGTCTGGTAAGAATTCAATGACCTCCCTGGAAACAAAACATGTTCATGGGAACGAAGTGCTACTGTTGCGCACAACAGCCATAACATTAAACCATATAACCGTTGTTAAACCTGCCATTCCAAAGATAATACTGCTCAGTTTTGATTGACACCCAGTAATTCCGCAATGTTTGACGTTGTGTTGTAGTTTGCATTGTTTCAGGGCTACACATTATAATAATGCGCGCTGGCTATTATTATTATTATTATTATTTTGGTTACCTCATTTCGCTATAGCCTCAGAATAGTAGATATTAGATCATGTATAGATTCCCAGCGAAAGGAATATTCTATACAGCTGTCAGTATGATGAAGTACACTGCAAACAACAACATAAACAATAACGATACTGTATTAACTTACCCACCTTGCCTTATTATCGTGATCTATAATGCAGTTTTTCAATGTTCATAGTAGGAAATGCAATAGCAAACGTCCAAATGAGCCATCTGTACTCAACTGTATTGATCTTTCTTGACAAACCAAATCTACAACAAATGGGGCGACTGTAACATGAAGAAAGAAACTGACAACCTTCTGTCGACATACATTAAAAGTTATATGTGGAACGATGTATTCATTCCCGCCGTGTTAACAACTTAAATGTCATCAGACACAACCAATGGAAGACAAAACTGACTTATGGCAAATTCTGATACAATGTGTGTAAATCAAATTTCGTACCCATGTGTCGCCCCTCTTGTTGCCACGGCCTGTCTGAAGTCTCTCTTTAATTAGAGCTCTGCCGAGTGATCCTCCTCCAGACTTCTTCTTACCCATAACACCTCTTAGAGAATCACTTCAACCCTCCAAAAATGTATTTATCCGGCTATAAAGATAGAGAAGTCACCACATACAGAGGTACATGTGCACTGTTGTCGGAAGAACCGGAAGTGGAACATACCAATTCGGTGAAGGTTTTGACAATTGACAACTTCATTGTTGTGTGTAACCGTATCCTGAGAAATAATTCATTCGTATACGTTAAAGCCACACATTTGAAATAAAACACAATCTGTATAATTTGTCTTGTAGCCGATCTAAGTTACGCAGTTCTTTGTGGAACGTTCCAAATGTGTCAACTTTCAAAGGTGTCCTGAAAGGAAACGCGACGATAGCAGTTTTTTGTTCCCCATGACTGATACTTAGACATAATAATGTAACATTGGCTACATTTCTTTTTTTTTTTTTTTTTTTAGTAAAATTAGTCAATTCAAGCAAAATATTGCATCCAGAAATTGGTCTGTCTATTTTGTTGGGTTACGCAGTTATAGAACGTCCCAAATACGTGTCCAAGTAAAGTGAATTGTTTTTGTATAATTTGTAAAATCGTTTATTTCAATACTAAAATGAGAACTAATTTCCATTTTATTTTAGAATTTATAATTCATATTTTAAGTATTTATTGAATACATTACAAATGCTCGAGATGCAGCTTTCGTAAAAACCGGGGGGTGGCGTCACAAGTACACAAACTATGAGGATTGCTCTGTTGCCTTATGAGAGCTGAATTTCACATTTCACATTTCACATGCTCAGTTGGTTCGGCCCCACCACCCCTACATTAACGAAATGGTTTGTCCCAGTATATAACCCTCAGCGCCTGGTCGGCTCCTCTTCACTTGTCTACTTGACATACAACATGCGACTATGGACCACTTTAGAGGCTGGACACATGAAGTACGGTGTCTCGTAGAGTAGCTCACACATGACTTAGGATTAGAAAGCACTAGACATTTACTAGACATTAGAAGTGCTTTTTAAAAAAGTTCACTTTTCCTTCTCTCTCAGTCGAGGTGCTCGCTGCGAACGGCTCTAAAATGCTGCCCTGGAAGAAGAATAAGTTCGACCTGATCGAGGAAGACAAACAGTCCAAGCCGAAGGGCTATGCGGTGAGTCTCAACTACTCGGCGCTCACCTCCTTCGCCAAGGCCTGCCCCGAGAGCGCGCTCAATCGCGTGGGCAACATGTTCAAGTCCAAGCGGAAAAAGGTCAAGATCACCAGCGACGACCCCACGTACACAGTGCTCTACCTGGGCAACGCCACCACCATCCAGTCCAAGGGGGACGGCTGCACCGACGTGGCGGTGAGCAAGATCTGGGCCAAGAGTGACATGGGCAAGAACGGCACCAAAATGCGGCTTACCATCAGCTCGCAGGGCATCCGCATGGTGCACGTGGACGACAAGGCGAGGAGACCGGGACACCTGTACCTGCTGCACCGGATAACCTACTGCGTTGCGGACCCGAGGCTTCCCAAGGTGTTCGCGTGGATTTACCGGCACGAGATGAAGCACAAGGCGGTGATGCTGCGCTGCCACGCCGTGCTCGTGTCCAAGCCGGAAAAGGCGAAAGCCATGGCGTTGCTGCTCTACCAGACCTCGGCCACGGCTCTGGCGGAGTTCAAGCGCCTGAAGCGGAGGGACGACACCCGGCACCAGCAACAGCAACTTATCGGGGAGCAAACAATCCCCTTGGCGCCCCTCAGGAAGCTGCTGAACGGCCAGTGCTGCTACAAACCGCCGGTGGAGCGCAGCCGGAGCGCGCCTAAGCTGGGCTCCATCACTGAGGACTTGCTCGGGGAGGAGGAGGAGGAGAGGGCCATGCACTTTGAATGCGAGGACATTCTGGACAATGAGGATTGTGTGGCCAATGGTAAACAGGAGCTCACTCAGATTATTAACGATTTGGGGGAGATGAGCATAGGCAACGACGTGCAGACACTGAAAGCTGACCTCAAAGTCACCAGACTACTATCGGGGGAGAGCACGGGGAGTGAATCGTCCATAGAGAGCAGCCATGAGCTCCACACACTCTCCAACGGTTTCGAGCAGATAAAAGTACAGTGAATAATATGACACTAAGCCACTGTTGTGTGTTGAGCCAACGTGTCTCCTCAAAGACGCAAATCACCTGTCGACAGCATGGACTTTATTTTATTTGTGCCTCTACAACAATGTGAGGAGGGGTTAGAAAAACATTCATATGATTTGGGAGATTAAATGATATCTAAGAGAATGTTCATGCCCCCCCGCCCCACCAAAACAATGGGGATGTGTGCAAATTCTGTCGCTCCAAAAAGAGCACATGCAGGACTAATTCCCATCTTTTATTTAAGAGGATTTGCCTGAAGACTTGTTTACTAAGTTTTCCCAGTGGTAAAAATAAAACATCTATTGACGACTCTGTTCCAGAAACATTCTGCTTAGTTTATTTGGTGGGGGGGAACTATATGGCCTGCAAGTGTGTTTGTTCCCACCTGCCATGCAACAACATACCCACACATGCTCATGATATATGATAAATAGTTGGTCATATTTTTTCAGGTTCTCCACCCCTGCCTTAGTGAATCCAGACCATATTTTTTAGATGACAACCCCTTCTATTTAATTTTGCACTGTTGTCGACTTAACTCAAGTGTCACATTGACTACAATGTATAATGTCTGTCTTTATCTTGTCTTAAACATAAATGTCATATCTTTGCTGTGCAAAAGAAAAAAAAACCTTATATATAAGATATAAGGTCAGATGTTTTAAACTATATGTATTTTTTCGAAATAACACAAAATGTGGTTTGCTCCGTGAACCTCATTAATAAAATGAAGAAGTGATCAAATGTGTCAATTCATGGGTTTTGTGCGAGAACATGTACTTTTGTGTCATGTTTGCATCCAGTGAAAAGCACGTGTTTCCACGTTGGCTGAGTTTTGGGTTGTTATCCAAAACCAAATTTGAAAAATGTATTACTTTGCAGATTTGAAAGAAATACCAGTACATTTCATTGGGCAGCAACTACACTTAAAAGGATTGAAGCCCATATCTGTATGGAAACACTATGGCTGACAGTCTGTTAATACATATTCAATTCGATTTCCCTTCAATAGATTCTTGGGTGTTTTCCCCAATGGGAGCAGGCTGCTGAGAAGCTATTTTGTCAAACCACTGAGGTCTTCATTCATTGTCACCAGCCTCGGGGCATGGACAAAGCAGTCACAGGCAGTTTGAACATCACATGGCTCTTAATAGGCCACAGCAGCACTGGGGTTAATAGGATGCTCTGATTTTTTTTATTTTTTATTATTGTGTTATGTGCACAAACCCATGCGTCACATGGTCATTATTGTCTGCTTTGCACAAAACAAAAACTGCCTCTCGAGCTGAACTTGCCCACAACTCAGAAATGACCCCCCCCCCAAAAAAAAAACACGTGACTAGGTTGTAAGCACACTCTTAAAAACACAACTTTTGTTTTTTTGGCTTAAAATATTTAATTTGGAAAAACTTTCATTTATGGCAATAATGTTAGTTAACGCAACAAAGCAAGTTTTTACTTACATCTTTAAGTTAGTGTTCCAAAAGGGACAACCGTTCTATAAACTGTTATTTTATTTGTAAATTGAACTGCCCAATTTAAAACATGATCAAAGTTTGTTGCCTTGAAATGTCGAGTTCACCCAACTTTTTTTGTTTTTTCTTGTGCAGCATTGTTGACAAGAAGTTATAAATATCCTGTGCACTCACAGGCGAGCAACACAAATGTGAGCGTCCCAGCTGCCCCTCATTTGTCTCAGTGATATAACAGCTCGGCCAAAACACACATCTCTATTGATGTATTGATACATGTGGTGCGGCTTGCGGTGCACCGATGAAGCAGTGCACAGACACCGCAGAAACAGCTGGCACCAGGGAGGCAATGAAGCCAAAAGAGGGAAAATATGCATGGCAACCTTTATCTTGGAAGGACAGCTGATACAATCCCATTGGCCTCGCTCAGGCTGATGTTGAAAACAATACACTCGCTCTTTAAGGCTTCTACGGCTTGAGGTAGAAATTGAAAGACAAAAAAAGGAATTTTATATTTCAGCCACTGTCTTAGTATACAAAGAACTCTACTGCCTTACAGGACCTCAAAGTGATTCATTCTCTCTGTTGTGCGTTTTCCTTTTTTAATCACTGACTGCAATAAGATTGAAATTGCTCAACAAACATTTTGTCTTTCCAGTGCAATGTGACTGACGCTATACTGCACCTGTATCTACGTAGGAGGGGCAACTTTGTCATGTGCCCCGCCAAATGTGATCTGTGGCCAAGGCCTCGCGCGCGCAAATAAACACTTGTCGGCTGCTCCTGTTGTTAACAGCAGCTTAATACAGTTCTAGGTGAATGCATTTTTCCTTGACCTACATTTTCACAGCAGCATCTGTTACACCTCCACAAAAATCGTTGGTTTCACACATGGGCACCCAGGCTTTGCTGAACTATACGCCGAGCGTGTATATTTAAAAACGTGTTTGCGATGACGAGTGCTTTCCAAACATTCAAAGGTGGCAATGCCTGCACTACCTCACTGATAAGGAGAATCCATTGATGCTTACTTGTTAAACAAACACCTCGATGTTTGCTCAACTCACTATTTGGCATGTTGGCATGAAAGAGGCTTCCCGTAGACGGTGCAAATCAATATGAATCACTGGCTGGATCGACTTGTGTTGTTTAATGTTATGGCTCGCAGTAGAGTCTCCAAAATAACACTCATGTGACAGGACTGGCCCTTCAAGTTAGAAGTTTGGAGTTTGGAACTCCGGCATGTGCTTAGTCTTATGTGCAATACATACTTGCAGCACATGATGTATTTTAGTAAGATTTGTTCCCAAGAGCAGTCAAAAGATGCATTTTTGCGGGGGCGGGGGGTGGGGGGGGTGGGGGGGGACCCACATGAGCAGTGGGAGAACAAATTCCAAACATAAAGGACAGAGCCCAGATTAAATCCCCCAACCTCAGTACTGTGACCTCTCCTAATTTCTGTATTTTTCCTATTTAGTCCCAGTGTTCTCCTCAATGTGGGCATAAGATTAATTATAGATCTTTTGCATACATTTTTGGGGTATTTATTTTCAGTAAATATAGTAAGTATTTAAACAAAAACAAAAATGCATATTTTTACCAAAAACATTAAAATATATTGTATTTTATTTTATTGAAATTTGAAGAGGAAGTCAACCCAAAAATGTCTTTACAATAATATGTTCTATACAGCCCGACTAATCTAAACATGGCCTTCTGATTAATATTGCGTTTGTGGAATATGAGTTGAGCAGCGAAATCCACCCGTTTTTAGCCATGTCAGGCGGCGGCCATTTTGTCATTTCTGTCGACTGAAAATGACATCACAACTACTCAGGGCTCAGGTAACGACCTGTTTGAGTCTGTGCATTAATTCTTGTATAACTGTCCATCTATATTAAGTTAATGATAATGAATATTTGAATTATTTTCTTTTCTGGTCTTGCCCCTCCTCCTCCTCAGGCCATCCTGCTGGTTAGAGATTTAAGACAGCTGGTTGGGCATCTTTTCTTGGTTGTGTGGAAGGAGTGAGGAGTGAGACAGTTTGTCAACCACTAAATAAGCCTGGATCACTAAAAGTTTAGATGATCAATGCCTAAGTTATTTGCTTTTTCTAGTTTGAAGTCAACCACTGAGATGTTTTCTCACTAGAAACCCTCTGGTGAAGGAGAAGATATCCCCGCGAGTGCTTACCACTTAGTGAGTCGCAAACATCCTCCTAGAGCTACTCTGACATTTTCTTTTGACTTTTTTTGGACGCAAGAATAGCCGTAACACGACCAATCATGGCTCAGCTTCAGAAAACAAGTCAGCCGTGATTGGTCGTTATGTGAGCCCTGAGCAATTGTGATGTCATTTTCAGTTGACAGAAGTGACAAAATGTCTGCCTCCAGAGATGGCTAAAAACTCTTATTCCACAAATGCAATATTTATCAGAATGCCTTGTTTTCAACTAGCGGGCTTGCATAGAACATATTCTTGAAAAAAATGTTTGGGTTGACTTTCCTCTTTAAGCAGTAAAATCCACCCATTTTTGTACATCTGAGGGGGCGGCCATTTTGCCACTTGCTGTCAACTGAAAATGATAACACAATTGCTCAGGTTCTCAGGTAACAACCAATCATGGCTCAGCTTCAGAAAACAGGTGAGCCGTGATTGGTCATATATTCCGTAATATTCCACAATGCAATGCAATATTAATCAGAATGCCATGTTTAGACTAGTGGCGGCGCATAGAATATATTATTGGAAATACATTTTTGGGGTTGACAAAAATATAAATGAGTGAAAGAAAGGAGTTTCTTAGTCGGAAAAGAGTCGATCCAATCTTTTGAGCCAAAGCCTAAAGGATTGCTACAAAATCTTCCTCTCTATAATTCATGAGGAATTTCACGTCTGGCTCTGATGACACTGGAGATGTTGCAGTGGCTGAGTCAGAGCTGTCAAGCAAGTGTACAAGAAGAGTGCCACAGACTGCTTGTAACGAGTTCATGCATACTTAAAGAACATAATTAGATGTTTCGGAGTGGCTGCTCTTGATGAACTCCTGGCAGGTGCTGAGCTTGATGCTGCCATTTGTGATGACGGAGTGTGTAATTAAAACACAGCCTTTAATTAAAAGCTTCTCTGCTGGAGGTGGTTTCAGTGAGTCACGAGATAGAATTAGAAGAGTAATTTAGAGTAATGACGGCAGACAGCTTGAAACAGTGAAATCCAAAGGACATACTCTTCTCCTTAATTTACCCTCTTCTGACAGGCATCCTCCTGGACTCGACTGTGTGTGTGTGTGTGCGCGCGCACGCGCACTTTTGTACCCATGTAAGAGTGCGTGTGTGTGTGTGTGTCATTTCATTCACGTTTTTAATGAATATATAGTGTGCTGCTGTCAATGAAGCCTCAATGAATTCCTGAGAAGTGACATCCACAGACCATAATGGTCCTTCCATACTCCTTAAAAAGTGTGGCTTGCCTACGCAGTCATTATTCTGTGCCTTAGCAATGAGTGGGTGTGTGATTTGATTACAGCATAAGCCATGCTATAAGAACAAAAGTAGTTGACCTCCTCACCATTTCACAGAATGGGAATTGCCTGTGGTAGAAATCTCCGTTCGAGTTCATCCTAAAAGTGTTTGTTAGGGTTGAGATCAGGGTTTTTGACACACTAAACTCATTTATGCATGCCTTAATGGACTGCTGGTACAGAAAAAGGGCCTTCCACAAACTGTTCCCACCAAGTCTAAAGTATACAATTGTGCTATCTTAAAATGTCGTCGGTTTTGACTCACTGCGGAAAATGTGTGCAGGTGCAAAGGGGCTTGCACTTCCTTTCCCAGTTAAGCATGCACTTCCCCACACATACACTCTGCCCTCCCCATTGTACAGTATGAGTGGTTGACATCTGAGAGGCTCTGAGCACGTCATGATTTGACAACAGGTTTGTTACACCAATAGCAAGCATATGGCAAATGCTGGGAATGTACTGTATAAGTGCTCTAGTGATAATGTCAACAGGCTTATCTTGAACAGTTACAATGTTTGCCACGTAGAACTGGAGAAACATTGCATAGCAGGAATAAAAAGTTGACACAAACGCGGGCATTAATCTCGGTTGTCAGTTACACTTGCAATATTCTGAGAATACATTTTTTAAAATCACATTAAAGAGTTCAACTTAACAACATTCTTAACTTCGTATTAATATTGGTATAAAACACAAGTGTCATACTCAGGACCGAGGGCCGTGATTCTTGCTAAAATACCAACATTGCAAATTGCCTTCATTTTTAAAAGCGGTGAGATATTGCAAATAGTTTTTGTTACCAATCCCCTCCCCCCATTTATTTTAAATGTAAAATTTGAACAAACAAAAAAATTGAAGCATCTGTTTGAAATCTGGCCTCTGATTTCAAAAGTAGTTATTCATCAAACTGCTGAACAGGATAAGCGGTGTTGAAAGTGGATGGATATGTAATATGAGGCCACATTTATACATTTATACGGTTTCACAGTCATAACGGCCCTTTGAATGAAATCATAACTATGATGTGGCCCGTGACAAAAAATAAATTTAACACCCCTGGATTACAAAATACTTCCATTTTCTCCCTGAATATTACAATTTTATCCTTGTAATTATATGAATTTATTGTCATAATATTAGGCCTTTATTCTTGTAAGAATGATTCTATTCAATGTTTTTTTTGTGATGTTATGATATGATGATGATATATTTTATATTTGTATGTAAAATAGTGACTTTATGATCATACTATTGTGACTTTCTCTTTTAATTTACAAATGTATTTGTGTTATATTGAGATATATTCTCATAAACCTTCACCTTTATTCTGTAATCTTACAACTTCAAGTTCTACAATGTTATTCCTGCATTATTTCTTGGTTGTCAAGGTCCTTATACTCCTTAATACTGCATATACGTACACTTGCACGTGGCTATAGATCAAATCAGTTCAGTGCCCTCCGTCGCCATTGAGTTTCAGACAACATGGTGTCTTACTTCTGCATACTTCGACATACTTCTAAGTGTTACACTCATCACTGTCTCTCCTTACGAAGTGCCTGGTGGAATATCGTAAGTGGCGTCTGTGTCCATAGATTCACCCCCACAAGGCCGTGAAACTTTATATCTCATAGTGTTCCATTCAGCGAGTGGCACACTTGTTTTCCACTTGCTGCAACACAAAAGCCTTGCCCCTGGAGAGCCATAGATTTCATCAGGGTTATTTTGGTCTTTCCGCTCACTGGGAGGAAATGGAATAATAACCTAGCATAGAGAAAAGAAAAATCACTGAGTGACCTCCCGGACGCCGACTGTCTGGGGGAGATGCAACCTGGGGGGATCCTCGCATGAGTCTACTAAGTTACCCATCAGTATGTTTTGAGCTTGTGTTGTTCAGTAATGACAGCAAGTAGGGGAAGTAGGCTGTGTGCGAGCTTACCTTAGGTACCAAAAAGACTGGCCTACTTTTCTCATGTTGAAATCCTCGTGTAATTTTCCTGGTTCAAATGCAGACAGGAAACAGATGCAGGTCTCTCACCTGTCAGTGTTGTCCCGTAGGATGCACTGTCAGCCTTTGTACTTCTGCTAAGCAGAAACAGCAAGTCAGGGGCAAGGCTCCTATTATGGATCAGAAAGTGTCTTGAGCAAGCCTAATTTGAGAATTTTTCCAAGTCAACAAAGGCATGATTGTCAGATGTCTATAAAAGATTATCCCGAGCTACTATCCTTTCTTCTTTGTTTTTTGTTTTTCCCAGCAGTGCATTTTGGCACCATGCTGCCTCTCACGGGTCAGTATTGGTAGGATACCACACATCTGGTTTGGGGGAGTAGACTACTTGAGTACACCACACACAAATGCAAATGCAAGAAGCACAAACAAGACTTTTTTTCCTTGCCATATGTGGGCTCACTGCTAAGATGTTAAGATGTTTAGCTCAGAGACATGTAAAAGTCCACCCTGCCATAAAAATGTACTTATCTAAGTTGCGCTGGGATGATTACATAAATGACTATCACAGCAACACACCCATGAATACTGCACTTTGTGCTTGTTGTCTAATGTCTTCAGAACAGCAAGTTATTCCTCACTTAATTAGTTATCAATAAACGTACCATATGAGCTCACTGACACATTTACTGACACACTCCAGACTCTAGAGTCTCGAGGCTGTGATTACATTGGCATGGGTAATCAATTATGATTTTTTTTTTTCCATTGGGCTGACTGAGCTGTACACCAGAGACAAAGTGTCACTGATGGATGGGTGCTATTGGGGACACTGCATACTGGCTGACTGCTATCGACTCACTGTGGCAGTGAGAAGGGATCAGCCTCTCTGTTTCTGCTGAATGGATATTTGATTTACAGCATTTGGCCCATTCTGCATCCCATTAAAAGTCCAGATCAACACTTGTCGATATAGAACCAGGCCGACTGGGTGGAGTCACTCTCAGCCAGGAATTGTTGGCTGCTCGGGGTATTGTGAGCAGGCATGTTGTCATGGCAAAGCAGCCACAAGTTGTCCTGCCACCTCTCCTCGCGCACCGAATGAAACAAATGCTGCAGACTCTCTTTATCAACGTGCTTTTTGGTCATCTAGCCAACAATCAAAGGGAATATTCATAGTCTGTAGGATGGGTTTGAAATATATCTTTTGTGACACCGTTCTTGACACCGGGTGAGTGCGATCAGAGAGAAAAGCACACGTTAGCTGTTTTGCAGTTTTGCAGTTTTGTAACATCTTAATAGAGTCTTCCTTTCCCAAACCACACAAGCAACAGGACTGAGCCTTGGGTGTAGTCACCTGAAGGGAGCAAAGAAGGATATTTGTTGGAAGTAGGCAGTGCCAAAAATGTGTCCCCCTCCAAGGGGGAATGCAATAAAAAGTCCTTTGATTGCAGAGGTCCTTGCGATGTCGCTACTCCATAAAATAGTAGCAAGACTAAAAGACTAAAAGTGTAAGCATGAAAATTTGCCTCAGGTAAATTCAAGTTTGTAAATAGTGTTTATACATGATTGTGCTTGAACATCACTGTTAAAACGTTTCAAAAATAGCATTTCATGTAATTGGGGTACTCACAGCACACTACTGGGCCATGGAACGTTGCTCTAGACAGTAGATTAAAGAACTACAACCTCAAATTTAAGAAAGAAAAAGTTAATATTTGATTTGACAAGTGTTAATCATCAATCTACTCACAGTAAGGACTTATTTTTAACATTTTATAAAGTGACGTAGATCACAAAAGAAATGAATCATTTCAACTGTGCGACATTCAATATGTGTTATTAAAAAATAAATATATAATAACAATGTAAGTTGTTAAAGATATACTTTATTCATTCATTTGTATGTTGTCATTTTTATTATGACGTTTTTAACTTCTTACCTGCTTCAAATTAAACGAACACTAAACTAAATATCGCTGTGAATACAAATAAATCTACAATTGCATGTTTATTTCTGGCAATTATTTATTTCTATCCATCTATCCATTTATATAGCTCTCATTTTGGTTTCCGGTGAGCTGGGGCGTATTCCGGCGGACTTCGAGCGAGAAGCGGGGTACACCCTGGACTCGTTTCTAGTCATCATGCATTGATATTTATGGGGGTTTTTAATTTCTTACCTGCCCAAAAGTACATTAAAAGTAAATTTATTTTGGCTACTAAAACATATTGACAATTGAATTTTTTGTATATTTATTGTAATAAATAATATTTGGACCTGTTATTATTCCTATTATTTTATAATCGTTTAAACGGGAAATCGACCCAAACATATTTTTTTCAAGAATGTTTTCAGCAGGCCCTCTAGTTAAAACATGGCATTCTGCTTAATATTGCGTTTGTGAAATATGAGTTAAGCAAAATCCACCCGTCTTTAGTCATCTCAGTGGTGGCCATTTTGTCATTTCTGTCGACTGAAAATGACAACTGGAAATCAGAATGCCTTGTTTCAACTAGTGGGCTTGCATAGAACATATTCTTGAAAAGAAATATGTTTGGGTTGACTTCCTCTTTAAAAGTCACACAAGAACAAAAGTTACACAAACTAAAGTAAACGAAAATAACAATTCTCAATGTTATTGTTATTATCGATCACCATAAATTATTTTTAGTAGTAGTAATCATAGAAATAGTAAATTAAAAAATGGATCCTCACAGTATACCTTTTATTTTCTGCTCGTAGACTATACTTTTATTGTATTTTTGCTAACTTTTTCAAATGTATTTGTTGATGTTAAATAAAGTTTTTTATCTATTTCATTTCTAAAATTTGTTATGTCCAGCATTATTAAGAGTTTACAGTTGTTTATGACTGACATTAGAAAGAAACGTTTATTGCAATTTCACTGTTTACTTGATCCTAACAGAAGAACATCTTTAATCAAAAATTTCATGTGAAGTGGCTGCAAACGTTTTCAGCCGGCTGCCTTTGGCTCATTAGGACACTTGGAGGTGGCACAAAAGTTGAACGCCTGGGCCAAGTTTCTGTTCCATGCCTCTTTTCAAACTCCCAGTTTACATCATCTGCGTTGAAAGCATGTGTGACTGGCTGCAAAGGGTTTAGCCAGATGGCCGCTCAGCTCTGTGAAGACTCTGAAAGCCTCTTAAGATGAAGGCCATGAGCGCCAGGAGACAACGGAGCAACCGTGCCGCCCGACTCTAATCTCCCTGCAATAGGCTGCAACCGTCTCGGAATTAGCATGTCATCGGCTCTCAGGAGCCAAACACCGTCCAGGAAATGCTCAGCGACCGTGCCTGTTGCCATGCCTGCCTCCCTCACCTGGAGGTGAGCCAGCTTGTACTCATACAATGTGGGGCCATGTGTTATACTTCTGCTTTTGCTCACAAAGGGCACATCACCAACTTTATAACGCAGCGTTTTGTTGGTTTAAAGATGATGGAGCTGAGAGTCACCCAGAAGAGAGTGTACACAACTTATTTCACTGGGTCAAGTAGTGTGATTATTGAATCAAACCATCACCGTCATTATCATGCTCAAAGTCACATAAGACTTTTATCCTCTATAGGGGTCCCTCACCAATGTCCCCAACCATACACTGATCAAATGAAACAAAACAAACAGTAGCTGGAAGTTACTGTTTATGTATGTATGTATGTATGTATGATTGTATGTATTTATCTATTTTTGTTTATTTATTGAACTATTTAGTTCAACTTTTATTTCACCACACATTATTGTTCCCCATTGATATGTTTCCTCTTTTTACCTTTGAGCAAAAATTGTTCACCGCTATTCTTCCATATTTCAATGCACTATGCGGTTCAACGATCCCAATTAGAGAGGAACCAGCAAATTTTGAGTCCACGATACATACAATTTAAAGACCAAACAACATTATGGAGGGAATTATATGTTGCATTAAAAATGCAAATTGAACCTTGAAAGGTAGGAGCACAAGAGCTATTATTAGAGAGAAAAAATATGACATATTGTGCTTTGGTTTTTCCAACTCAAGACAATTTTGGTAGGGGCATTCCCGTCACACGCAAATGCGACATTCTCCCTCTCCCTTTCTTGCCCTGATGACCAGATTTAAAGCTATTTTGAGCCCCAAATTTCAAATTTCCCAAGAAAAAAGCCAGTGCGCAAACACCCACCAAAGAGGGAAATGCATTGAATGTATTTTCTCTGATGGAGGCAGCACTTCATTACCAAGCGGCTTATTACGTATCTGTACACTCAGAAGATACATTGCCAAACACAAATACCGTAATGTCACACTTGCGCAGACAAGCACTCCAGAAATATATTTTTGACTTAATGATACTAATTATGGTACATGCGTGGCCATCAAAAATGCAAAAAATGTTATTTTAACATTCGTGAACAGTTAATACATGTTTCATGATGGCAATAGGTTGGCTTGGGAACTCCATGATTTCCTATGGAAAAAATGACAAACATCCTCACAATCACAAGGCATGTCATCTGACATGTTTGTAAAGAATGCCCTCAAAAGTATGTGAACGCATCCCCACACTTATGGCCGCTCGTGTGTAAATACGCGATAACAAACATGCCAATGACATTCTTGCAGTGGCCCTTGACCTTCCTTTGACATTCCTTACTTGTTTTTGTGTCTCTTCCTCAAGGCCGAATCATAATAACTTCAGAGCAACTTCTCATTAGAGTGATCTTGAAATACACTGTTGAGGGCAAGCCAATGTTGAACTCTTGGAAGGTTAAAACAAACAATGGGGAATATTTTTGCATTGTTTGATGCATGTTGCTTGTATTGTAATACTGATTGTTTGAGTCAACATTGTAAGAGCCCCATGTGTTATCAAAGAGGATAAACTGGCCTCATTTACAGCCTATGCCTAAGGAAGAGGTGGAGAAAAACTACTCAAATACTGCAGTCTACTAAAAGTGCAATTTATAACTTTTTAATTAAGTATAAATAAAGGCATCAACACAAACTCTCATTTTTGGGAAATGTGTACCCTGTTTATTACAAATATTTAAGATTTTAAAAAGAAACAAAAAGGACATTAAAAAGGAACAAGTATACACACACACACACAAAAACTACTCAATCACACCAACACAAATAAATGAGATTCGTGACTTTCCACCTCTTTTATTATATGGATATTTTGTAGCCTTCAAATGTTCATTATTTACTCATTTGTCACAACGACGATTCTTTTTACAAGATGTTTTCAAGTATCTTCATGTCATAACCAACTGTTTTCCCCCCTCATTTCTTTTCATTATTACTCGGCTGTTATGTCTGTGTAGCAAACTTTTCATCCTAGTCACAACAACAACACGTGTGTGTTTGTGTGAATCCAAGTTTCCACACAGGATGACAAAGGGAGAGTGGTAGTTGTGTGGGTTCACAGGAAAGCCTTTGTCATTTCCTTCCCGTTTCCTTCATTTTATTCTCCGGTCTCCTGCTGCAAACTGCCCCCTCTTTCCTCCACCTGGAGACACACATACATGCTCAAACACAAAATAAAGTGCACAAACAAAACACAAAATAGCTCAAACTAGCAAAATTCCATGAATAATTAGCCATTAGCACCCACCAATTTAAATCTTTTAATCATCTTGTCCGGTTCAGTAACTTTTTATACCTGGGGCAGGTGTGTGACACTAATAACCTCCCAGGTGCACCCACGGGTTGTGCATGACACAACAATGCAGGCTTTCAGGTGCAGCAAGCTCTGATAAGGTTAAGGAGCGAGGTGGGGACGGGGGGATGTGCTCAGGTTTTCCTGCTCTAATACTGTAACATTAAGTCCCGAACATAGCACTACGTATAAAAAGTGAGGGATAGGATTTCTGGTGAAATTTTAGGGTGAACCTGCAATGCACTATTGTATGATCTTTAGGCAAGGCAAAGCAGCTTTATTTTTTATATATAGCGCATTTCATACGCATTTCATACACAAAGCAACTCACGTAAATACAACATGTGCAAACATTTTTTTAAAGAAATAAAAAGTCATTTTAGTGGTGAACTTTGACCTTCTCTTAATTTGTCCAACTGCTCAGTGTCTGTCACTTAAAGTGTCACCTGCAGGTTGCAACAGAGAGGCTGGAAGAGTCACAGAAAGGCATAGAAGTGGACGTACTTGGAACGTTTCACAAAATACCTGTTGTGAATGTATACACAGCTTTTCCATTGCACTGCAAGTATTATCATCCCGCGTTTACTCTTTGCCATCACTGGAATGCTTCTGTGATCGTAAAACAATAAAAAAGCGGAAGAAAGCGCAAAACCTTCAAATGTTGTATGACATTAGAGACATATTTTTGACACAGAGCAGTAAATTTTGACTAGGTCATGTGAATTTACACAAGCTTATGTCAGGTCAATAAAAGAGATTTCCCTGTGACAAATGGGATTGCCAGTCACATCGTGTACAAGGTGGTGCCTATTGGACGTGGGAACGCAGAGGAATTGCGATGCACTGGCCTGAACACAAAAGATCAACACGAGGCTCTATAATCCTTTCATTTATGAAAATGAAATTGACAGATACTATTGTTTGCTCCAATAAGCAAAATACACTGACTTAACATGACAGGAATGTTCCCAGTCAGGATACATTAGATTAAAATGCGATTGTACTTTGTGCCCGTGTGTGTGAGCGTAAGCATGTTTTTAATACTTGGTGTGAACATTGAGAATGTTTGTACTTTTGCTTTGACAACATAGTCTGGCACGCTCAAATTTATAGACATTAAAACCTACATGAAATCAATAAAAGACACACACAGTAAATATGGTAAATTACGCAGTCGTCAATGCACGACACAAACATCAGAGACATTCCAGGAAGAACGTCAATATAATAAGATAGTGGTCGTAACTTAGAGAAAACATGCTGTGCTATGCGCTGCACTTCATAAGAAATATAAGAGGCTTTAAAATGAAACCAATTACTCCAAAGTGCTTGTTTAATCTGCCTCATATTTAATCCAAGAAGTGCAGATCCAATAGGATTAACACTGTCATTACATTTCAGCTAAATTGGGCAAAATACTGTACATAAAGGCACAACCAGACAGAACACACTACACTAGCAATATAGTCATCTCTACATTAGGGGCCCCAAAATGCATCCATCCATGTTCTATGCCACTAATCCTATTCAGGGTCATGGGAAACTGGACCACATCGTAGCTTACTTTGGGTAAAAGTCAGATGACACCCTGGACTGGTCGCCAGCCAATCGCAGGGCACATATAGACAAACAAGCGTTCACACTCATATTCACTCCGTCACACATAGTCTCATAGTAGTTGCGTGTTCTACCTATTTGCTGTCTCATTTTGTTGCACCCCAAATTAAGATGTACGTGTTCTGTTTAGTGAGAACCCTGCTCGGTTCTATAAGAGTCAATCTTATTTTAAACTGAATGGATTATAGTGATTGCGCAGCAAAAGCTTCAAGCAAAACCGCAAGCCAACATGTCATTATTACAGTTGTGCACTGATAACCACTAACACGTACAGTTTTACCAAATGGGGATTATAAGGGCCATTTTATAATATTTAAATTGATGACGGATAGATGAATACTTAGTAACTGGCATTACAAACCAATGCTTGTCATAAAAGGTTGTTAACATGATGGGAATACAGTAAATGTTGCAAAAAGATTCATGATTTGTGAAATATAAGATTTGTAAGGGGAGGGGGAGGATCTTGTAAAAGGCACCATTAAAGTCGGGACGGCCTCTGTTGACACGTCTAATAGATAGTATAACATTTTTAAATAAAACATAACTTTTGGGCTGTCTGTGTGATTTATTTTTTCTAAACGTTACCCAACGGTAACAGACATTTTTGAAGTACAGCACAGACGCTCAAGAAATATTCAGTGGCATTCCAAAGTATCCGCCAAGCGCCATAAGCACAACTGTCACTCCCACGGATGAACAAGGTAAAGAAACAAGCCAATCAAGCTAGAAACTGCACAAGGTAAAAGTAGGCCAGAAAAGATTCACAGCATCAGGTGTTTTAAAGCAATTAAACACGGTGTGTCGATGGAGTTGACAACAACATCAACAACAACAACAATAATAATACCAGCAGGGCGGATCCAGTATCTGTTGAATTACACTTTGTAAATTGTTCCTGTTTGATCAGTTTCTAGAAAACAATTCACACCTTCAATAGACTCTCCAAACCTATGCATGTCATCACTGCATGATGACAACTACTGTAATGTATGTATGTCACATAACTATTTATTTTCAAAAGCAATACATAAACCACAGTTACGTAATGTACAGTGGTTTAGTCCCTTGGCAACCAACCTGTTTTTTTTGTTGTTTTTTTTTGAAGAGTTGTTCACTATTTGCCAAACTGCTACTTGTTGTTAAGTCAGTTGAGTTAAGTTCACTGCCCATACAGTACACATCTTGAATTTTTGCTCACAAGCAAAGTAAAAAAAAAATAATTAGAAATTGGCCTAACGACAGTTTGTATCTCGAAAAACTTGTGAGTCAGGCCTCTTCCATCTCAAGGCAACACTGTCTGTTTAAATTGATCAGTGTTGATTGATATCATTTCTGGCAGCTTGGAAATGTTCCCTTAATGAAACAATATTGAACCTTGTTCTGGGACAGGGGTTCAGAATCTCTAGTCCTCTGATCCTGTGTCCAGTTTGCACATTCTTCCCACGCTAATGTGGGTTTTCTACAGGTACTGTACTCAGGCTTTCTCCCACATTCCAAAAGCATACAGGTTTGGTTAATTGAAGACTTTAAATTATTCATAGGTGTGAATGTGAGTGTTGTCTATATTGTATATCCCCGTGATCAGTCTAGCAGGTATCCCACCATCATCTTTGGATAGGCTCCACCTTACCAGCCACCCTAATAAGAAAAATCATGTCATGTCATGTCATCTTCCAAACCGCTTATCCTATACAGGGTCGAGGGGAGGTGCTGGAGCCTATCCCAGCCGTCAACGGGCGAAGGCAGACTACACCCCGAACTGGTCGCCAGCCAGTCGCAGGGCACACACAGACACCGTCACTGAGCGGGAATCGATCCCACGCTGCCCGTACACAACTCAGGCGCGTGAACCACTACACTATCAGATAAGAAAAATCACACTAGAAAATGGACAGATGGATTTTGATTTCATGTTCGTATTTTGGTTTGTTAGCAGGGTAATGCAACAACTACTTGAGGTAATTATGAGAAACTTTTCAAACCATTGTGAGATTGACATTTTTCTTTAATCCTCGCTGAATAATACATGAATCTTAGGTGGATTTACACTCCAGATTGAAGTGCCAAATTCCAATCTAGTGCATATACACTGTACAGTATATACAACAGGAGCGTAGGATAAATGAATGCTTGTCTGCCTCTGTGTGTCAACCCAGTGATTGACAGGTACAGTGTACCCGTGCCTCTAGCTTTCCTTTGACCCTGAACAAAACGCACGGTATAGAAAATGGATGGGATTTTACCATTCTGAAAAGTTTGTAAAAACTTCACACAACAATGTCCTTTGAACCCAAGAGACTATTCTTCTCTCTTGTACCATCAGTGTGGTTCCAAAGCTGCAGCAATTTAAGGGGCTGTGTATGCGTAGGCACACACATACCCAAACGTGTTTAGGGAGCGGGTGATCTTGAAAGAATGTGAGCGGGAATGTGTATGTTTGTTTTGCATGTGTATCTTCAGTGAGGCTCATTGTTGTTGTGCAGAGGCTTCCTGTCAACCAGAATAGCAGAAAATCTCTTATCTCCTGTACTGGATGGGAAACACGGCTTTACAGCATTTGTGTTAGCAAAGCCAGAGCTCAACACATTGGAACACACAAAGCTGACTCTGTCCAATATACATGCGCTGTTTTATAAATAGATACACAACGCTATCTGTCACCCGCCTTATCATCGACTGTATGGGTGTGAGGGTGAATCCCTTTGGAGGTTTCTTTGTTTTGGTGCTCAACAGCTCTTACACTCTAAAAACAGTTGGGTTAAAAATACTGTAACGCCATTTTGGGTCAATAATGGACCGATCCACTAGTTGGGTCAATTTGACCCACTTTTTTGCGTTATTTTGTACAAAACAGTCCAAGATTTTTTTTTTTTTTTGTTCAAAGCTACTACCCATTTTGAGGGTTGTATTCTGCAAAAACAACCCAGAAAGTCGGGTCCAATTGAGCCAAGTAGTGAAACGGTCCATTTCTGACCCAAAATTGTGTTATTTTTAACCAAACAGTTTTTAGAATGTACAATCAACGAGAGCCGAATCCTGCCCACAAAAATGAGATAAGTGCGAGCGCCAAGATGAACACAATCGCTTCCGTATTCACATTTAAGAAGCATTTTTACCATACGAAATAATGTAAAGTTAATTCATTTTGACTTGATTTAACACCACCTGTGTGTAAGTGGAGTGTAACGTTTGACACTAGAGAGTTATTGCCCTGGGTGCTTTGTGTTGAAAGCAACTGTCTCTGTCATCGAATGCAAAGTAATACTGTCATCTAGTGGTGTTTTGTATGTACTATTTGAATTACAGTTGCGCGGCGTATTTATTTTACTATTGTTTTTTTTGCATTTCATGATGGTGTCAGTTTGACTTTTGAGGCATTGCTGTTTAGCAGAAAAAGATTCCTGCGTGTTTTTCCGCATGTACTTCCTCCTACTCATTAGAAGTAAGGGAATTCTCCTGAGCCTGAGCTGACAGGATGACAAAGTGTTTTATCTTTGGGTCTGTGTGTGTGTGTGTCGTTTATGTGTGTGTCTTTGTGTTTGGCTGAGAGAGAGAGACGGTAAAAATAGATACATAATTGGGTAGACAAATAAAAGGCCAAATTATTAAAAGTAAAGGCAGACACACATTCACGCGCACACACAGGATGTGTGATGGATAAACAGGCGTCAGGCTAGAACAAACTGCTCCACTGAAATGTTTTTCTTGATGAATGGAGCTGCACTTGTTAACCTCCCACATCACCCATGACACATCTCCAAATATAACTTAATAACTTTTCATTTTTTTAATGCTGTAACTATTGGCTTATTTTTAGGGGATAATAAGTGGAGACTGTCATTGAGATTTTGCACCATGAGTGAAATTGGACCACAACATGAAGTGTAGTCCAATGGTGTCTTCATGTTTACACCATGTAATACATACAATCTGTCAAATTGGCTTTGGGATCATAGTGAGAGGTGTCTGATATTCCTCACATTATTTACAGGCGAGTAGTGTGGTTAGCACATCTGATGTATGGGGTTCAAATCCAAGGCGCCGGCCTCCCGTGCGGCATTTTCCTGTTCTTCCTGTGCTTGTGGGGGTTTTCTCCAGGTACTCCAGCTTCCTCCCACATCCCAAAAAACATGTTAGGTTCATTGAAGACTCCAAATCGTCCAACTTCACTCACATAAAAAAAAAAAAAATCATTGCAGTCTTGAAAAATTCTCATAAAATTGCAATTTTATTTTCATTTTCATAACCATTAGTGATTACAATTTATAATTGAAGTTATTTTTTAATGTGGCCTCGATGCTCCGCTGTCCGGTCACAATAACGTTTTGGCAAGTAGCACTTTCTGCAATCAGCAGGATGCACACTGACTAGAATGAGGAAGTAATGAAATTCACTATTATAGTGAAAGCGCACACAAATTCATAAGGCAAAGCTCCCTGTCCAACTAACAGCCGGATCATCTCAGTGACATGGAACAGATGATTCGCACAGGAAATGGACGTGTGTTTTTAGGCTCCTTAACACTGAGCCAATTGTTCCACTTGAAGGCCTGATACATACGTGTGGACAATAGCGCCTCGCTGTAAACAGGAAACAGGACAGAGGTTTGGAGAATGTGTTTGGAAGGGGTGCTTGAAAGCTGGATGACCTCCATTGGGAACCTCTCTTCTCCTTTGTCAGCCTCTCTCAAAATATTCATCCTCTGTGCCTCACATGCTAGCCATTAAATAACAAGCATTTATGTGTGTGGCTTACTGTATTTTGTCTCAGTCTGCTTCCTTACAAGAGGATCAGATGATGACACACACACAACGTAAGAACTGAACTGTCAGTTGGTGGTTGCTGTAGTGGAATCTCCACTCAAGCATTCTTTGGTCAACAAGATGAAAAATAGAGTGTGATGTGATTGTAACATGGGGTTTAAATCATCTAACTAATAAGGCTTACTCATTTTTTTCCACAAAAGAATGAAATGTGATGACTTCCATCACACAGATCCACGGAGCTCAGAATCTGTCTGCCTGTGCCTTGATCAAGGCCACCACCTGCGCCACAACTTAGACTTGCTTTTATCTGGTTTAATTTCTGTCACCAAATTGTCAGATGCGCCGGGGGCATGTAATAGAAAATGATCTTGGTCTGCCAAATTCCCAAACACGGTAAACTAGACTTGCCCTGACATGAAAATGAAGATGCTAGGCTTTAAGCCAAGCGCATGTGCACCTGTTTTTAATTCAACAGCAAATAGCTTCTTTTTATGAATTGGATAAGAATTGGAAAGGTTCTGAAATTTCCTAAAATATCGCCTACTGTACAGTCAGGAAACTATCATCAGGGATGCAATTGACTGGTTTGCCATTTCATGGCGCCTGTGATTCTGACATTTACCATTTTTTAAAATAACCTTTATGTCTGATTTCAATCTCACTTGTTACACAGGACAGCTCATGTGGAGGCACGGCTCTTATGGCACCATAGATAGCACCACCCCTCTCTTATTCACATACACAAATTCAAACGCTTATAACTGTATTGATTCCTTAACTAGTTTTATCTTAATGCTTTTTATCATCACTGTAAAATGACAGCATCAGGAAGTCAACGCAAAACATTTTTTTTCCTCAAGAATATGTTCTATGCAAGCCCACTAGTTGAAACGGGGCATTCTGATAAATATTGCGTTTGTAGAATAAACCACTAGTTTTTAGCCGTGTCTGGGGACGGCTATTTTCTCTTCTGTCGACTGAAACTGACATCACAACTGTTCACAATGACCAATCACGGCTCAGATTCAGAAAACAGGTCAGCCGTGATCGGTCGTTGTGAGCAGTTGTGATGTCATTTTCAGTCGCCGGAAGACAAAACGGCCGCCCGCCGAGATGGCTAAAAACGAGTGGATTAACACTTATTCCACAAACGCAAAATTAATCAGAATGACGTGTTTCAACTAGTGGGACTTCTGGGCAAATATTCTTGAAAGAAATATGTTTGGTTGACTTCCGCTTTAAGTAACAATACCAAACCATCAACCTTCTGACTACAACATTCCCAATTTACCACGTGCATCACTGGCACCCTAGTACATGATATGCCGTAAAAGAAATAAGAACCATCTCGAACACGTGAGGATTCCATTTAGCGAGCGATTGATTGTGCTGCTAATTGAAATGTCTGACACATGTTCCACACAGTGAACATGAGGGAAAAAGAACACTGTAGGTGTGCGTGGGGGTGTGCTTTCCAAGTATGCTTGGCATTAAAACACGGTGGGTTTGCAAACAATGGCCCCTCTTGTGTATTTATTGATGATGCCCCTTACATGAATACAAATGCATCAGGTTCCATTCATTATCCATGGGAGGAAACCGGAGAACCCGGAGAAAACCTGCGTCAGGTGATTTACAACAATTCACTGCTGGAATGAGATGAAACACATTTCCCGTGCTAAAATGCTGTGAAAGAAAGTGCTCAGCGTTACTCAGCTGATGGGCTGACATTTCTATGAAATGTCAACACTGAATTCATATGCACTGAATGTTATATTTCAACCTTGAAAACTCCTTTAAATGGCAACCCCACCGACACATGCAACATCTCTCATATTAAACTATCATGAGACTACCGGATGGTGAAAAAATGTGAGCAAGCATTGTACACATAACATTTACGGCCAAATCTTCACTCTTTGGCCAACAATTAACATACAGTATAATGACCATATAGCAGTAATTGTCTGTGTTTCTATTAGAACGCTCCTAGTCCATCTATCTAGTGCTTGTTCTTATCAGGGTTGTGAGTAACTGGAATACATCCGAGTTGACTTTGGACGAGATACATCCCGGACTGGTCACCAGGTAAACAATCATTCACACTCACAATAACGCCCATGAGCAATTTAGAGTCTTCAGCTAACCAAAGAAGCATCCATTCGGAATTTGAACCCAGAGGCAGATGTGTTAACCACTACTCACTGCTCTGCAAAGAATGCAACCCATCCATCAGTTTTCTATCCTGCCTTTCCTGTTCATGGTCACGGTGATGGAGTGTATCCCAAATGACTTTCAGCAGATCACACTCTGGAATGGTGAACAGTCAATCAACATACTTGGCCAGTAAATATTTAGATTGTGAGATTCCTATTCCAAATATGCATTATAACAGCTTGTTTTTTTTCATCCTCAAGACATTACACCTTTTAAATTGAATGAATACTGACAGCAATCAGAATGACACCTTGCATTTGTACCTGGCAGAAGAAAAAATGAAAAAAAAAAAACAACAAAAAACATCTTTTAAAGTAACAGTGGTACTGTATGTACATTTGTTCTCCTATATCTCTGCTTCTATAGTTAGCTTAGCGTCAGCCTGCCGTGCCCTGCTGAGGCTGATCCGCGTCTGGCTCGTGCAACGCAACCTTCTCTGTCTCTGCTGATTAGCAGGACGACTACAGAGGTATTGGCGGAGACGACGCCAAGGGCGAACTGCTCTGACTCGGCCTGCTCGTCTGGTCTATTTTGAGCTGCCGCCAGTGCAGGAGAGGAAAGAAATCAGAAGACTCCGCTCCTGGCTCATGTCCTGGTAGGCTCCGGAAGAAGTCCTCCAAAAGGTGTTTAAATCAGAGCAGCTTCTGACGCCGACGTCCTGCTCATGAACCCGTGCCTTTGTTTCAAATGAGGTGGCGCTTTTTGATCAAATTCAACACAAAGAGCTATTGAAGAGACAGGATGTTTGGTCATGGAATGATGCTGGCACAAGAACTGACACAGCATCTTTTGGTGGTTTACTAATTTCAAGTTATCATTCATTAATTGTGGACATACATGGCAAAACAAGGGCACCAGTAAAGAAGAGAATGTTTATTCTTCACCATCCACACCCACATTTGTTCACACTTACAACATCCCAAGTCCATCAATCCTTTCCTTGCCTGTACTCCCGTCATGTCTGTGTCATCCACTTCAATCATTAGTGGCTGCAAATAAGCTTAGCACACAGCTAGCTTCAAATGCCTGCACACGTGTGCCTCCCTGCTGTGGAGGAAAGTGGTGTTCTGTGTGTGTTTGGGTGAGTGTGTGTGTGTGAGCAGTCCACGCAGTATTAGCCTCAGGTTTAAGCAGAGGACTGGCGGACAAAGGTGAGCACGGCAGCCACGACTTAACGGACTGCAGCTCAGCTCCGCTAATAACTTGCTGCAGAAGTGTTGTTTTTTTGTAAAGCACTTACTGGCCTGGCGTGAACCTGTTAAAAGTTTCACATCTTATTACAATTCACAGTTTTGAACTGAAGAATAGATGGAAATCTGAAAATCGGTAGTTTTGGTTGATTTATTATATTATATTGTATTTTAATACATTACATATTAAATTATATTGCACTACATTACATGATATCATATTATATTACATTATATGAACAACAAAAGAAGCCACACAAAAATACGTGAAAGTGGGCCGCGACTACTTGTGGGGGAAAGGGACTGGGCCAGCCTACGAATAGTGAAAATCTGCATATAATTGCCAATTATTAATGCACTGAAAATAAACAAAAAATAAACAAAAATATAACTTCTCTTTTAAATGCCACAAATTCAAAAATTGGGATAAAGCACTATTAAGCCTATGTATTCCACAAAAGAGGTGCTTGGTCAACAAAAACTGACATATGACGCAGTGTTGCTCTAAAGCAACAAAAACTGACATACGTATATCTTTGAGTTCAGTTTACAAAAAAAGGGAATGAAAAACAGTTCAGTATATCTTTTTGTAAACAATAAATTACGCATATTAGTGGATAAAGAGTAATTAGACTCAAGCATTAAAATAATCATGTTTGGTCACATACTGTTAGACAAGAACAATAAAAGCAATTTTGGTGTGGCTAGATTACCATTGCTGGTAATTTAGGGCAGCAGAGGTATAATCTCTACATTGGGTGGAGGTTTTATTAATTTAATACACACTGTATAGGCTACTCATATTCCTCCTGGTTTCATTTATTTTAATGCTCATCTTGTTAGCCAACCAGAAACACAATTAGTAGACTGAATACATGTTAGTGTCACACCTTTCATAAAACTGTGATATCTGCCCTGCTGATACATGAGAAAATGGCTTCCTAGCATTAGCGCAACATTTGTCTAATGTGAATGTTGGCAAAGTGAGATTATTGACACCACAGGAGTAAAAAATACAACCTCCATGTTTGATGTCTTTTCCTTGCTGGCTGCCAGGACTTTGAGTTGAGTGCGATGAAACATTTGTGACTTTTCTCTATGCCAACTGACCCTCAGGGGTGGGGGTGTATGTGTCAGGGGGGGGCGGGTCTGCATGCTTTCCACACAACAACGCACACCGGTGGTCACACAATGACAACAGGCACGGTTTGACAAGTACTGCCCAATATTCCGATCTCATTACACAGCACAAATCACTCCCACACACTGATAGTCGTGTTATTGTGAAGTCTGATCCAGCAACTGTGCAAGAGTCAAAACTATTCTTGTGGTTATCGTGCATTCATGCAGTGAATAACTGCAACTAATCAGTTTCCATACTGACCTCATTTTGAGCCCGTACTTTGATGGTTTAAACCTCAGAGGCTGTACTGTAAATAGCATGGCTACTATTAAAATGTCTTAACATGTACGATATGATTACACTAGGTTGCTGATTGTTGCTGTCCAATCAAACCCATCCATCTATTTTTTTTTTTTTTATAGCTCCTGTCTGTTATGTTCCTAGTTCTCTCCCTGCCTGTACTACTGTTTTGTTTTTTTAATTCCACAGTCTCCTTGGAGAGGATTGGTGGGCGGAGTCTCATGTGTTGCACCTGCTGTCAATGAATATCATCTGGGTTTTTAGGCACAGCAGAAGCAAAACGCCAGATTATTGCATTGCTTTTCATCATTGTTGCTCTTGCGCACACTTGCTCCTCGTCTATAGCTTATCTTGTGTCAGCAAGTTATACTTCCCATTTGTTCTTTGATTTTCAAAAGTAAAAAAAAAGGGGGAAAAAAAGCCCTTCAAAAGCAGTTTTTTTTTCTCTGTACTCAATCATGTGGTAATTCACTCTCAGAGAGTGAAGTCTGCATAGTATTTGATAGATTGGGATTTATTCTGTTCAGACGTTCACATGTATTTTGGGTGTAACGAGAACTTCTCTCACCTTGATAACAGTTTTGTCTGTCATAATTTTTGCTACTCATCAAGAATCATGATGGCCGCCAGTGGATTTGTCCCGAAACGGGTCGGAGCGACTTGTGAGAGCAGGGAAACAGAAAAATGTCTTACCCGATGTTGTGTTTTGTATAAAAGTGGGTTGCCCAGACAGCAAGGAGTATTTTCCAAAGCAAATGTTTGCCCTCCATTTTCACAAAGCTGTCATCTCAATCACACTCAAAAAACAAGACAAAATGATCAGTACATAGCCAGGGCCTTTTTAAAAATTTTGTTTTTGTGATGTCACACAAAGTAATTGTTTACAAAATATTCTTGGAATAAATAATTTCACCAAGGTTTAACGGAAAACCATAACCATAAAGGTTTGTATTGTTGGTGTCAGTCCGGCTTAACAAAAAGCCCGGCCACGTGTAGACAAGTCCTTAGTCCGTCCGTTTTTTTTAAGTTTCCCATAATTTGTCCGCAAAATGGGTGTCCGTCAGTCACTGACGGACCTTTCACCCAACTCTTAAAAATCCCCAAATTAGACACATAAATGTTTAATCCGCAGGGTTCAGACTGTGTGAAAAAAGTAGCAGTTTATAGTCCGGAGAGGACGGTAAGTAATTCTGTATTTTTTTCTTTTATTTTGTTTTAGCTTTTTTTTTTTTTTTTTTTAACATTTGTAGGTCAGCTCCATAATTCGTTTGGGATTCGAACCCAGAACTTCTCGAGTGTGTGGCTGATCATGTGCTAACCACGGCCACACTGTGCTGCCTCAAATAATATGGATCTATATCTAGACACATTTACTGTCATTCCTATTCATTCGTTGTTCAGCCCTTGTGAAACGGGAACTGATGTGCCTTAAGAGTGAATGCTGAGTAATCTTTCATATGAACAAAAAGATGACATCCTCGTGATTATTTTGAACCTTTTGACCTCAATATTTCTTTGTTTGAAGGAGACAGAGTGAGTATTTTTTTCCCCCAAATTTAAAACATCTCTCAGGTATACGTAACATGGTTATGACAAAATACCACAATGATCAAGACATATAGTGCAGGATTCACAACTCATTTCATGTCTTGCCATAATCAACTGTTTGAGAGGGTGACGATCTCATGCAAGCGCTGCTTACCCGAAGGTAACACCATGAGGTAATCTGTGCATATGATCCGTGCAACTCCGCTTGCCTTTACGTTTTGGTAGTGTGTTACTCCTAATTATCCTACTTTAAACATAGCTATTAAAAACACTGTAAATTGTTGACAGTTTTGAATTGTTGTTTATTTGTGTTATGTTATGAAGAAGATAAATGTGATGTTCATCAGCATGGAAATGGAAACATAGGAAAGTGATGCACAAGTCAACAGAAACAAAAATAACAACAGACACAAAAATGATTTGAAAAAAAATGCACATTGAAGAGTCAACTATGTCGATGTGTTTATGTTAAGAGACTCATTGCAGTAACTCTTATGTCAAGTTCCTGGGTAGTTTCACTGCTGTTTGGAATACTCACCAATTGGGCATATTTATACATGGCTGTATGAATGTTCGCTGTCTCCAGTTGAATGTACAGTACTCTTCTATCTCTGCCAAAGAATACAATATGAATAAGGTAGCACTTGACCAAGGTTTGTGAGTTGAAACAGGTGTTCTCACTGTCTGCCATGTTCCTAAATAAATAGCAGACAGATTATGTAAGGGAGAAAACTGCCAAAATTAATGAAAGAGAGCCTCTTAGTTTGTTAATATGAATTCTATTACATAAGAGTTCATTTATGAAGCTTTCTTCGGTGTCAAACTTTCTCTGGGCCAAAAAAACATCCAGTTTCATATTTTGCAATGAAACATGTGACATACAGTATGTGCACTTCCTCAAATAAGAGAGATAAAACATTCCTCTGCACAAACCAACTAGCTTTGCAATTCCAGCAGCACCCGGATACTAAATCTTTACACTGAAATGAAACTTTTAACAGTGCACTGCTTTTTTTTTTTTTTTTTTTTTTTTTTAAAGCTTTCCAAGCTATGAGTATTTCCTGGTTGCCAAGAAACAGGTGCCCACTTTCCCCCATAAAACAGGAGCACAAAGCATCTTCACTGTCAGTGTCCATTCAGTCCTACATCTGTCAATTATTGATATAAAACGACGGATGACAACAAGACTCGTTGGCCTACTTGCATAAGCCACTAATAGAGGATTTATTGGTTCTTTGCTACTGGTTATCATTGAGCTTGACAGAGAACTGGAAATAGAATCACTAACAGATAAACGAGGCATAATAAGATTTATTCAGAGATGTATCGTTGCATGGTCAAAGAAATGGTTGTTGTAATATAATTAATGCGGATGCAAAAGTATAAATGCTTATGTGTCCGTTTTCATTGATGCAAGTAGAAGAATAGTTCCAAGAAACGTCAAATAAAATGATCATTCCAAGAAATGAGGAACAGGCCCTTGTTTCACCATGACTTTTCCAAATCATCCCCAACATTTGACCCCACACTGCAGCCAGATTAGATGGCATTGGCAAAAAAGCTTCACAATTTTGTGTAGCCCATCTATCGAGTATACCTGCTTCTAATTCGGGATGATTTGGGTGTATTCCGTGGCGCAACAGGAATTTGTAAAAATATGAGTCCAGGAATTCATGTAACATATTAACTTCGAACCAAAATGTCAGATTTCCAGTTCATTTTCAGGCATTACTTTTTTGTCTGTTTTGTTATGATAGACATCCATCCAATTTCGTGTCGATCCGTAAAACTGGTGTTTGGGACTCGTTTTTTTTTTTTTTTATATATATATATACTTTCCAAGGGGCGCTAATGAGTAAGTTTTGGGGGCTCATACATACGGGTATATTTTCACCAGGACACATGGCCATGCATAAAATTGGTTGGCTTTCAGGCATGTAAATACAAAGATTCCAAGAGGGTCTTTGCACTTGCCTGGTGCTTAGGCCATAATAAACATATTTACAAGCTGTATTTCTCGTATGAAGCACACAAAAAGGAAAACAATTCTAGAGCTGGGTTTAAACAAACCAAACGGTGCTAAACTGAAAGCTCCCTTGGTAAGCCCTTTACCTTTCCTAAAATAATTTCACTGGAAGCAAATAATCAAGATGCCAAATAAAGAGTACAAGGTTTAAAGGATTAAAAGGCCATTTACAAATGTGCTGGCTGCCTTTAAAGTAACACCTCTTTGAGAGACAGCTTTACACTTTACTATGTACTTTTAAGGTGAGGCCGTCCCTTCATTTTCTGCCGTTTATCAACTCCCCCAGTTCTACAAGCAGACACCGAGGCATTCCCATCCAAGTCACTCCGCGGGCAATTTAAGTCGCTTGCACCTTTTTCTTGCCTTGCCTATCTTCTGATATTCTTGCCATCCTTGAATGGCCATTTTTGTAATTACAGTAAGTAGTTATTTTGGTGTTAGCTTCAAACAATTTGTTATTGGGTTAGGATAGTGGATCTTTTTTTGGTGCATTGAAACATGTAATTATCAAAAATGAATTATATTAAGAGCATATATTTTGAATGTATTTTGTCCATATTTAAAATAACATTTTTGTTATACATCTGGTTAGGAAGTGTGTGGTCCTATGTGGCCCCACAGTAGCACTGATGCATTTAAGTTGGCCATCCCTGTGCTAAATTAAAACATTCGCTTTGGGTTCGAAGCCCTCCGCTCAGTGACTTTTTGCAGGAGGAGTAGCTCATCTGTAAGAATTTGAGCTATGAAACTAAAATGTAGCAATTACAGTCTTGCAGTCACGGTCTTGGCAGATGTCTTCTCTCTTACATTCATTTCAGTGTCACGCTGTTTTTAATGTTGTATCTTCAGAATGAATACTAAACAATCAAAGAGGAGGTAGTATGAATAATATCTTTTCTGTGTATGTTCTCAGTTGGTTAGAGTTGCTTGAAACGGCTTCCTCTCTCTACTCAGACACATCCCCCCTATGGGATTGCAGGTGACCCAGAACAGACAGAGGTGCTGTTATATATTTTAGGAGACGAGGATGCTCGGGATTAAGCAACCTGTCACAACCGTCCTGAGGAAAAGCACAGTGTGCTGTGCTGCTCAGTGTCTTTGTGATCTGGAGTTGGAACAATGTGGCCGCAGGCCATGTTCTGCTAAATTCAACAGTTACATAACACACGCAAGTTCACACGCACGCATGCAGGCGCACACACATTCAATTATATTTCACATTTCTCATCCCAATACAAATCCAGGTCATAGAAATAAATCAGAGGCATGACCACATCCATGTGTGTCAACAAAGGTAGCAGCAGGACCTCAAAAACTAAATGCAATAGCAATGTTTTATGAAGAAGACCTGTTTAATATTGCAGAGACGAGCCCAATTGCAATTTTAGCTTCCAGCTGTCTTATTCCCTAATTAGCATTTGCCATGAGAAAACAGAGAGAAAGTGCTACATGAGGGAGAGCAGTGAGTTATACTGAAACTCATGATCGACACACTAAAAACTATGGTACAATAATTTGTTGGTTAATGGTTAGTTAGTTCACCATGACACTTGAACATAACAGTAACTCTAACCACCTACTCTACCCAAATATTAACTTCTGATCTTGACGTACACTTTTGAAAACATGTCCAGAAAATATGAAATACAATTTAAAAATAAACATTTTTAAATTGAAAATGTAAAAATAAACATTTTTAAATTGAAGGAATTAAATCAATATAAAAAAAAGAAACTACCACTTCATTCATTCATTAATTTATTCATTCATTCATTTTCTATAGCGCTTGTTCTCATTGGGGTCATGGATGAGCCTATCCCAGCTGATTTTGTGTGCGAGAGGCAGGGCACACCTTGGACTGGTGAAATTTGAAATAATCAAAGAGCGTACACATTAGTGGGTAGGACTACAACCAAATTAATCATACACACTAGTAAATAATTGTGGCATCTAAAATGCCTTTGAACAGAAATAACAACATGGGACCCACACGTTTGAAGGTGTTTCTCATTTATCACAAATAAAAATGCAATTGAAAGGAACACTGATCCAGAGCATACCAATTCTCTTCCCTCTCTGTCTTACACAATAACAAAACTTCAGCAACAAATTGTGTGCTGACAAATAAAGTTTGAATGGCTCATATAGAGGTGTGTGAACAAAACGTGTCCCTGAGCGTGACAGTCATTCAGAGTCGCTCAATAGTGTCGCCCGTGTCACATTGCTGAGAATTCCTGTTGACCAGCTCTTAATGGATTTGTTCACCTCCTACTGAGTCGACAAATGTGTGAAAAAAACCCCAAAAACGAATAAAACACTGCCCTGCACACGTTGTCTGTTCTATAACAGAATGTTGAACAAAGTAGTGTACATAATAGTAGTAACATAATTTGCATGAGAACAGACAGTAACATAATTTGCATGAGAACAGATAGTAACATAATTTGCATGAGAACAGACAGTATCTAAAGTTAGCATATTTTTATTAAAGTAAGCAATGACCGTGGGGTGTACCTTTTGTCTCCATTATTAGCGACCCTGTTTTCAAAGTCATTACTCAAACACAGTGCTTATTTTTAGGCATTCTTCGAAGTGCTATGGGAGAAAATCATTCACGAGTACTATAAATACCCGCAGAGACAGGTGTACATTCATCCTTGTTAGAAACATCACAGCTGTGTGTTGCACGCATGTGATATTTCGAAAAGAAATAGTTCAACTCACACAACACATGCGCCCACGCACGCATGCATACACATATCGTTTACAGTGTTATGTGAATGCAAAGACTCGAGGGCTGTTTCGGCAGACTGCACGTGTAAATGTAACACACACAATGATGGCTGCTCGTGTGTGCAGCGACACTGCAAATCAGCCAGAGTTCAAAACAGAATGTCGGTGTTGCATTAACACCACTCAGTTATGAAAACGCCTATGTAGTCTAAGATGTTACACCGATATGTTGTTAAAATGGGGTCCACCGGTATTCGACACTGATTGGTGGTGAAATTAAAGCCACGCCCTTACATCATGATTGAAGTTCACTGGTTAGGTGTTTTCTTCCTTGCCTGCAAGACGGAATCAGGCTTCCCTCAAATAGTCAAAACTCTCACATTATGGTATTTGATGAAAAAATATGTTGGTTTCCCACTTGGGTTTTAGGGTTCATATTGTTTAAAACAGATGACATTAATTAGCTAAAATTAAGATTGCATATCATGTTTACATCTTTTCAGAACTTTAAAGTGGAAGTCACCCCGAAAATGTTCTTTACAAGAATATGTTCTAAGCAGACCAACTAGTCAAAATACGACATTCCGATTAATATTGCGTTTGTGGAATAGTAGTTAAGAAGTAAAATCCACCCGTTTTCATAAATCTCACGGGGTGGCCATTTTACCACTTGCTGTTGGCAGAAAATGACATCACAGTTGCACAGGGCTCTGCCAATGGCCAATCATGGCTCAGCTTCAGAAAACAGGTGAGCTGTGATTGGTTGTTACCTGAGCCCTCAGCAACTGTGATGTCTTTTTCAGTCGGCAGAAAGTGACAAAATGACCGCCCCCAGAGATGGCTAAAAACTTCTATTCCACAAATGCAATATTAATCAGAATGCCATGTTTAGACTAGTGATGGCACATAGAACATATTATTGGCACTTTTTTTTTTAAGTTAAAGTATAGATGTGTGTCACATGGGCCACTTGGACAATCAGAAGTGTATTTTCTGTGATGTCACACAGATCCTTCAAAAACATTCAGCAACCATCGGCGTATACATGGAAGAGCCTTGTCGTCTTAGAGTTAGGTCACATGATCACGTGATTGCTCTCCTTTGGATTCTTGACCGGTGGTGGAAGAGAATCTTTATGTGTGTGAGAAGCTGTGTTGAGATTATCTGAGTACCCCGTACAGAATACAAACAAAACTATTAAAAACCCCATTTTTTTATCTTTATGTGTGGGGTCTACCAAAGACACAAAAATCTTTTACGATTCGAATCCTTATGTGTGTACCCAGCCTGAGCAGAGACCCGGTGTGTGTAAGTGATGTAGATTCTTGTTCAAGAAGTATACAAAAAATAAATACCGGACCAACGTGAGGCACGTCCATGGTTGCAGCAGATCGAGGTCACAACCGCCGAGATGCACTCTTGACGGGCATGCCAGCACAAAATAACAATTGTCGATTACTCGAGTAATTGATGGAATAATCGATAGGATAATCAATTCTAAAAATATTAATTTGTGACAGTCCTCCACACTGCCATCACTTTGGCATTGGGAAAGCTAGAGCGTGTGGTCATCGTCTAACAATGTGTTGAATGTCACCTCCTCTTAATGCCAGAAAATGACCACACTTGTTGGAAATATAAGTAGTGCACTAGTTGTGTTGGGATGTGTTCAGTCCAGGCCACGCTCCTTTTAAAGTATTTTTCACAGCTAATATAATTGTGAGGGGGAGACCCTTGGGTGCACACTTGAGAACAACAACAACAGAGAGAGGAAACATCTGCGGAGCGGCTCATTGCACACACTGGAATGTACGCATATGAAACATGATTCACTGATGTTTATTTTGACTCTCATGCTAAGAGCTATGTGTGATGTTTTGACACTCTCACATAGCTAAATAAGGTATCCCATAGCATTGCAAAATACAACCTCAATAGCAAAATGGGCAAATGAAAATATTTGTTAAGGTCACACAAAGCTTCTTAATTTAGTGGTTCTCAAACTTTTCAAACCAAGTATCACCTGATAAAATGCTAAGATCTCTAAGTACCTCGATAATGACCTACATTTCAACACTGTTCCCTAGTAGGGCCAAGTGTTCATCCAAAAGAAGACAGAGATTTATTTCCTAAAAAGTCTATTTAGTATTACAGTAAGAAAATAAATAAATTGTAATTTATTAATCATTAGTGGTTATAAAAAAAACATGTTAAAACAACAAACAGTTCTTAAAGTTCGAAAGAAAATGTATTCAACTTTAATGTTCAATATAATTGAACTGCAATTCTCAATGATTCTTTCATGTACCTCTAGAGTTAACTCGCATACTGGTGACACTTGTACCAGTGAGGATCACTGACTTCGTTCAAATGTATTGTTGTGTATTAAAACTACAGGACATCAGAATACAATTCACCACACTTCACTTTTTGCCACATTTTGTTGTTAGAGCCTCATTCCAAAATTGATTGAATTATTTTTTTTTCCCAATTAAGTGATGATTTGCAATAAATTTGAAAAAAAAAAAAAAAAACATTCACACATGAGTCTATTGAGTATCAGCACTATAGGAAATTGGATAGATAATACTGTGACAAGGCGGCACGGTGGTCGACTGGGGGTTCGATCCCGGCTCCGGCCTCCCTGTGTGGAGTTTGCATGTTCTTCCCGTGCCTGCGTGGGTTTTCTCCGGGTACTTCGGTTTCCTCCCACATTCCAAAAACGTGCTTGGTAGGTCGGTTGGACACTCTAAATTGCCCCTAGGTGTGATTGTGAGTGCGAGCGGTTGTTTGTCTTTGTGTGCCCTGCGATTGGCTGGCAACCAATTCGGGGTGTCCCCCGTCCTACTGCCCGAAGACAGCTGGGATAGGCTCCTGCACTCCCCGCGACCCTTGTGGGGATAAGCGGTATGGACAATGGATGGATGGATACTGTGACAAATAGGAAGTAAATCTAATGTTCCCTGCTGTTCCCATCACAGTGTGTTAACCTGATTTTCGAGACAGCATTGTAGGTAAGCATGTCCAGTTTAAGTCAGAGCAAAGGCGTCAGCAGACAGCTTTACTTAGGATCAGATGATACATCTACAGAATTAAAATTGGGATGCCCCACTTTACCGGCTCTATTCATGCATGTCGGCACCGCAACTTGACAGCTTTTATGACGCCATTTAATTCATCAAGTTAGCAGCCCATCGCACAGGTGAGAGTTTACAACAGGTGAATGTCAACATCACGGCAAGCGCATGTGAGGACACTGAGTGACAACAGTACAGCCGCCGCACGTGTCCTGGTCCGAAAACCTGAGCCTTGCTGGCACACGTGGCTCATGACCCCTCATTTCAGCCATCATTTTTCCATCAACTCGATGAATGTCATGCCAAATGTAGGGCAACACACACACACCTAGAGCCTTTTATAAGACGCTGCTTTCCATCTCAGCTGCAAATAGGTGTACAGACCCTCTATAGTGCTATTTCTCCAGCCTTACTCAGGACCCATGATGAAGCTTAATGGGATACTTTTAGCTGAGAAAAGACATCTCACATCTCATCCAAATGTGCTTTAATCAACCTATTTTACACCTTTGGTTGAAATCTGGAAATTAACATTAAAGCAGCACTGGGCAAGAATTTGACCTTAATACATTTTTTTCACAACTCTTTTGATGAAACATTGACTTACAAGTAGTTGCATGGCAATTTTGGCATGCCCTGGGGGGTGAAGCCGATTTGAATCTCTACACGCTATTACTGGTGTCACGGCAGAAGCGCCAAAACAAACAAAAAAACAAAAGTATTGTTTTAAACAAAATTTGATTCATTACCTCATCGCTATTCATCTTTCACTCAGCCACTGGAAATAGAAACATAATTCAGTCCAACTTGCAGGCCAGCGAGAGCTCAGGATTTCACGACACTACGCGCTGTCGCGCATGGGATGGCATGGTGCCGCCATAATCAACAAAAACTGACATGACACAGTGTTGGTTTAAGTTTAGTTTTTGAGTATTCATCGTGTAAATAAGAAATAAAGAAATATTCCTCATACGTATAGCATAAGTCATACGTTTTTCTTTGGCGTTTTTGTGATATGACCACTTATCACAAACAACTGGTACAAAGGGAAAAATTGTGGTGGCCATAGAACTGAAAATGGAACTGTGGTAAAGTGGTAACATAGAAACAAAAGTGGTCTACATATTTTTATCCCGGCAGCTCAGCAAAATAGAAAAAGAAGCAAGTTGTATGTTTAATATGAAGAGACTCAAGTTTGAATAAACTTATTGATTCATTTTTTACACTTGTATTCCAGATAAAGGGGAACTCAAGGCAAAAATTTCATTTGTAATAATATATTCTATATGCCCCCACAAGTCTAAACACTTTATTCTGATTAATACTGCGTTCCTGGAATAAGAATTAAATTGAAGAATTCATTAATGAATGACAAGCGCCATTTAGGGAGAAAACGTCATCAGCCGTAGAACAAAATGAGTCACATCGTACATCACAAGTTAGAAAAACAGCACCATTTATCGATCTGGTGGGGCACCACTCTGCAATATTGCACGTCACATCAAAAAGCAGAAAATTATCAATTGATGGGCATTTTCTTGTTTTGCATAAATGGCTGCTGACAAAAGTGCACTCGCATTCAACACCTCACCCAAAACATGCACTCATCCACTGTCAAAATCTTCCATCCACTTCTCACGCACTTCTGCAATCCTGCACTTGTTGTGGCCCAAATAACCCCTACCCCATCCGGCAGCTGAGAATCACACGTGAGCTGTGAGTCACACTGCCCTCTCCCCCCCCCCCCCCCCCCCAAGCCTCACACTGTGAATGAAGGAAGAAAACCTCTTTGTGAGAGTGAAAAGCCTTTCATATGAGTTTCCATTGTTGCCAAAGTTGTGTCAGTCAAGTCTCTTCTATTGTGAATGGCAAATCAATAAAACAAGAAAGATGAGGACACACTGAAAACGATGTATTGATTGTCACATTTTCTTATCTACTCGATTCATTTTTGTTGTGATAATGCATTCTTTAACAACATATTTCACTATTATTAAATTAGCTAGTATACGCATTCTTTGAATGTGCAAGCTGTGGTTGATTTAAAAGGGGTCATAACAAACAGTGGAGAAATATCCAGGGTGGATGCTTGAGTTTATAGAATACTGTTGCCTTTTTCAAGTTGAGGGATGGTGAATATAAGGATGGCTGGCTTTTGAGTACATTTTTATGTATTAAAAAATAGGGAAAAAAAAGAAAACATCTTCACAATAATGACGAAAGTGACTATATATATATATATATATATATATACATCGAACCCAAATCAAATCTGTGGAAATGAGATCTCTTCAACTTTTCTATTCCTCTATCATTTTCAGCTTTCTAAACCTACAACTGTTTCAGCTAGTATTGCTTTATGACTCTTAAGCTCTCTGTCACACTGGAACATGAAATAGACATCAAAGTCCTATCAGGCAGGACCAGACCACCTGACTGCGATAACCACAGGAAGAATTTAAGATGGAAAGAACTCAAGCTGAAGGTGTTTCTAATTTGGTCGTTTTTAATTCACATGATTTAGATGATGAAAGTGTCATCTATAAGACTCTGAATGAAGAAGATAGCTTAGGTAGAAGAAGTTTGAACTCAAATAGCATAAAGGTTTTATAGTGGGAGCAGTAATTTTGAATATGATCATTAATTACATGTCTTGAGGGTTACGTTTTTTTTCTCCGCTTTGCTTCTGAATGTCGTTAACTTTCTGTTTGTAAATGCTTTGAGGTGTTGTGTCCTTGGGTGAAGCAAAGTTTTGGAACTGTTTAGGAAGGCAGGTCAGCCTCTGATTTCTTCCCATTTGAAAACATGGACATTGAATTCATCCATTGTGGAATCAAATTAGCTCCATCATAGAGCTTCCAATAACTTTCCCGTTTCAAAATAAGTTTAAACCAGTTCTAGTCCCATGGTTATAACAGTAAGTCAAATTTGTTATAATGCACCTTAGTCTATCACAAACCTATTCTGACGCAGTCGTAAAGTCATAATTACAGAAAACATTTGTATGAAAAACACTTCTAGGCCTTAAATATAAAACACGTTTTAAAAAAGCATTAGCATGCCTTTCAGTTCATTACCTCGAAAAGTCGTATATCAGAAACATGATAAACAGAGGGCCGCTTGTAAACACATGAAATCCTATTAGATGTTCTCTGAGATTAAATCAAGTATGCTTTTGGAGAGTGGGAGGAAATCAGACATCAGATAAAACGCGCACAATCACTGGGAGAACATGCAAACTCCACACAGGAAGTCCGGAGGTGAGATTCCAACCCCGAATCCTACAAATTTGTTGCTGTTGAAAAAAAGACTGGCTATGAACAGAATTTACTTTCTGACCAGAACATGGGGGTCATTGTTTTGATTCCTACTTGTTGGTTGGGCAATTTGTCTGTAAATTGAAGGATTTTGCACAAACTGCAAAACTAATTTGGAATTTAAAGAAATCTTGCATAGCAAATTGTTAGCCTACAAACATGCTTCTGGGTTTGAGTGTTTCTATTTATGTTTGACACCCCTGATCATCTAACATGCAGATATAATGCACAGCTTTCATAGAGGCACACTTATATCACATCAAGTTTCTGTTTGTTTTTAAATAGACAACTCCAGGCCCTTGAAAAATAGGTTAGTTAATACACAACAAGTATATCATTTACACTTTGATTATGCTACTATAATAAAACAACCACATTTCAGAATGGCTCTCTTGGGACTTTTCATTCTTTTCTCACTGAGAAACATTTGGAAAGCCTGTGAGAAAAAGACACATGGTAAACACACAGTTTTTTTTTTTTTCGAATTCTGGTCTGACCCATCCGATAAAGTGAGATCATCACAGAGCTCTTTTATTGGCTCCTCGCAGTCGGTCGTGCAACATGGCAAGCTCAGGAGAAATTTCACAGTTCTCCCCGTGTACAAAACGCCTTCAGATGTGGTGCAAACAACCATTCATGAGCACACATCAGAGTAAACAGACCTGATCTGATGATATAACTTTTAGGACAAGGTGTACAACCCTGGATCATCTTGTATGTCCTATTCTCTGGAGTATGTACTAAATCTGGTATTGTTCAAGAGGATGAGAGCTCTAAGAGCTTTGGTGCACTAGCCTTTAGATTAACATAATATATTGCAGTGTATTTACTCTTAGTATCTTGTCTTGTAGAAAAAAGTGAGTGTTAAATGCGTTATGTCACAACCATGTTGAATTTGGGTTTATGTAACCCCAACGCTATGCTTGTCTGAATTCAAATGTGCCTTTCATTGTGAATGAGCCGATTAGAAACGCTGCTTATGTGATTTGGTCTGCTCAAAGGCTAATGTACGTGTAGCCTCTGAAGGCTACCTTTGTTATTGTTGTGAAAACAAGCTAGTGGCTTACACCAGTGGAGACAAACAGCCATTTGGTTAAAATGCAGTCAAACAGTAGTACTTAGCCAATATTTGATTTGCAATTTAGTCAATACTTACTGATGTCAATAGCATGTGACTTTTGTGGCGGTGGCGCCAGGATATTAATCAAATGTGAACTACATGTAGGTGATGTTCAATGATAACTTTTTCAGTCTACTTTAGCGGCAATTTGGACTTTTCAAAATAAATGGTCTTCAATATTCTCATGTATGTGATGTTAAAAGGGGAGCTTACAATAATAATAATAGTAATAATAATAATAATAAAATCACTTTTTGACATTCTTGTTGAAACTTCCAGCATGGGCTGACAGTCGCACATGAATAATCATCTGTGGAAAAAATATATAAATAAATCAGCCCTCTGTAGCCCAAACATGTACAGGGCCCTATCACATTTACAATTATTTAGGATGATATATTTTCTCAGAAATTGTTACAATCAATGTGGAATAGTTGGTGTTTTTTTTTTTTTCTTTTGTCACTTATATAACAATATTAGGGCATAATAATCCAAGCACGTCCTTTTTAAGAGCAATTTACTTTTAATTCTCAAGATTTTGGGGAGACGGTTTGGGTATGATGCCCACCCGGCTGCCACCACCTCAACCAGAGTGCTGAAAGATGGCACTCGCATTGCATTGTCGCTCATTATGGAGAGGCTCTTAGGGATGAGTTCCTGGTGAATGTTTATTGCATTTGTGGAGCATTCCTCTGATCTCTTGTCCTCCCCTAGTGCATTCTTCCTCATTTCAAACATGAATGCCTTTCTGAGTATCGCATCTCTCTCATTATGCCATTGTTTTTGTGTGCTTTTTTGTTGTAACCTCCTGGGAATGAGAAAATGGATGCAAATGGTATTCCTGCAAAGAGAAAAATATAATATATATGTGTTTGATACAGGTTTCGGATGACCTATCAGTAATTAACTCATTCACTGCCAAGGAAATATTTATTTGCCTTTTCACAGTCCAGACATTCAATCCCAGAAATAAATCTATATTTTTTTCAATTTTTTTTAAACATTAGGGTCTGAAAATGTGTAGCAGTGAATGAGTTAATCAGTCTGTGACCTTGGATGTGAGGATCGTAGTTTACTGTAAGTCTGGGTTTGAATGCCAAGTCTCCTCTTCCAGAAAATAACAGGCTGGGCAATCCCATCAGCAGGAGGTGCCATGCTGTCCAATACTGTTTGTAACATTGGCGAGTCAAGTCTATTTATGCGGCATGAGCTGATCTGATTAGTCTTTTATACGGAGATCCTGTAGATTAAAAGCAGGAAAGGTGAAAGTGCTTTAATTGTCACACGTACAATGTTTTTTTCACTTGTTCACATTTGCTGGGGTATATTTAGAAAAAAAAAAAAAAACACAGACATGAGTAGAACACACAACATAGAAATCAGCCATTTATAAGAGCAGCCCCTACTCGCAACAACAATGGGAAGGCGAGGGGCCGTGTCACTTTGTCACGGATGATTCAAAACAAAAACATTCACACACATATTTATACCAAACTAGAATTAAGTTACGTGAGCGAGACCACTACAGCAGTGACTTCACATTTTGTAATTTCACTTCACTGCCAGTCCATGCCTTTTCCTCATATAGCTGCTGTTGTTTATTGTGCTTTTTATAGAAATTACTTCCTTCAGGCTTCTTATTGGCTAAAATGGGTTACTGTATAGTACAAGTTGTTGCTTTGGCATGGTATTTGTTTATATGTTAAGTGAGCTACAATTTAATACACAAGCATAGATAGTCCTACAATAATATTTGCTGGCTGGGCTTTACTTTTCTAGTCATAAGAAATACTCTGCACATAGACAAGTGTGTTCACATTTCTGTCACAAATGTTTTCATTTGAGGCTACACTGAGAGCATTTATGTATTTAGCTGAGTCCATTAGAAATGATAATAAATATCTATATTCCTGTGTGTGTTGTTCTTTATATTTATTTGGCTGCACTCCAAGCCCTTGAGAAACAACTCCCTAGCAGAAGCAGTTCATAAGGGTACAGCGAAAAAAAAAAAAAAAATCACCTACAGTCATTCTTCTTTGTCAAGACATCACCAGAATGTTCTTCCTGGCACTAAATCGCCTTGTGTTTGTTTTTCTTTCATCCCCATTGTTTTACTTGTGACAGGTTATTTTTAAGTATTGAGGCTAAATTTATCCTCTTAATCTTATTTTTCTAAAGTGATAAAGCCATTAGTTGCACACATCTCCACTTGGGAGTACAAACACTGTTGTAATAGAACAAAAGTGAGAAAATAACATTTACCTTTACTGGATTTTTGATGTTGTTACACTTAAATCTGTGTGTTTTCTGTCGTTTATTCAGTGTTGACAAATTGGAGACTTGAACAGTTTCCAACACAAGGTCAAAAGCTAAAACAAAAATAATTAAAATTACAAATAAACAAATTACTGTTGTAACAATGTTTTTTTCCCAATTAATGTCATGTCATTTGAAAGACTTTATTTGATTTTAAATCGTGTAAGAAACTTTCATTTGCATGATAAGCAGCAAAGAATCTCACACATGGCTTATGCCATCAATTCATAAGAGATGCGTAAAGAAATGTGATTTTGTTATGTTTTTCACATTTTTAACTTGAACTGCAACCTTAAAGAGGAAGTCAGCTCTAAAATGTTCTTTACAATAATATACTGTATTCTATGTGACCACACTAGTCTAAAAATGTGATTCTGATTAATATTGCCTTGGTGGAATATGAATTAAGTAGCAAAATCCACCGTTTTTATCCATCTCAGAGGACGGCCATTTTGTCATTTGCTGTTGACTAGAAATGACATCACAGTTGCCAAGACTCAGGTAACGACCAATAGCTAATAATTAAGCAGTCTGTCTCAAATAGTGGAATGGGCCCCCCTAGGGGGTTGTGATGCAGGGATGTGACCCCGTGCAACATGCATTTTGGGGGGGGGGGGGGGGGGGTACTAGAAGAGTGAAATTTCACATCTACTAAAGTAGTTGGCAGTGGCACTCTCTTTTATTTTTTGTTTGAATTACAGGCAAATTGATGCACTTCAAATCTCTTCTATTGCACGGTAAAATAAAATCTTTAAAGTTGATGTATGTTGCTTTCTTTCTTCTTTTTTGTTTTTCTTTAATGTGATATAATGTTATGCAGAGGTGTACTTATAACAATTTTAAATAAAAATGAATTTACAGTCACAGAGCATAGTTTGGGAGGGGCAAAAAATGTTTTCTTCTTCCTAAAATAATTGAGAAGCACTGCTTTAAAGGTACTTGATGTCAATCAATCCATCCTTCTTCTTCTGTTTATCAGGGGTCGGGTCTTGCGGGCATCAGCTTAATGAGTGTCAGGGTCTTACTTTAACTTCTCCACTTGAGAGAGGGCATGCTACCCTTCTCTGACTGAGTACCATGGACTCAGATTTAGAGGGGCTGATTCTCATCCAAGCTACTTTCCACTTGGCTGCAAACCTTTCCAATGAGTGTTGAAGGTCACGGTTTGATGAAGCCAACACAATCGGTGACAAAGGTGCAGACTTGGCAGAGTCCAAGTCTCACTGGAAACGAATCCGACTTGGTGCCGGCATTGCGGATCAACTCTGACACCAGCTGTACGGGGACCGAACATCCCATATTAGGGCGTCCGGTACCGTGTATTCCCAGAGCACACTACGAAAAGCTCTCCCGGTGTGTGTAGGACACAAACTATGATAAGTTGATGGCTCATATATTTTTTTTCTTACTGTATTATATTCAGGTATTCATTTTCCGAACCGCTTATCCTCACTAATATTTTATTATACACTATTTGGGTCCCTGTGAGAGTCTACATTTTTTATTCTAGGCTGAATACATTTGAGAAAACCTTAAATAGAGTGGAAAACTCAAACATAAAAAACAGGAAAAGGTACATTTGTGAACTTTCAACAGCATCATATCAGTATATAAACACGAAGCACAGGAATAAAAAAAAAAATCTTATAACGTGGACGGAATTAGAAAATGTTACGCAACCCCTCAGTAATGAGTCTTTGTGAGGGACTTTGTAGAGCATGACTAATGTCTGTGTGTGTGTGTGCGTGTGTGTAAGGGTGCGTGCGTGTGTGTGTGTGTGCAACCTCCATTTAGAATCCCTGCTACATATGTTGTGAAAACACAAAGAGGTTTTGCCAGGGCAAAATAAAATGTATAATTTGTAGACATAGATATGATATTACTGTGGCTTCTCATTGGTTAAACAGAAGTGGATCCAGAGCTGGGCACTTGACCCTTTTTTGCCGGCCTCGTCCCTCCGACCTTATTCCTAAAAATTATCGTCCTCCGACCCAGTCCTTTTAAAGCGGTTCTGTCCTTACGTCACCCCCCACCCAGCTAAAAAAAAAAAAAAAAAAACATACGTGCATGACACCACGGGAGAGATGCTAATGGCAGAGGTTTATTTAAAGCTTATTAGCTGGCTAAGAAGTGAGCGACTGGAGAGATTAATGTAACTGCTTTATTTAACAGCGGTCATTGTTTATATGTCAATGCAGCGGACGTGAAAGGCCGATTAGTGGGCCGGGAAGAAATCCACCCCCGCCCTTGCTTAGTCCGCCCCTTTTTAAAACTTGTCACCCCCGTCTTCCGTCCCAAAAATGGGCGTCTGTCTGGGACGGAGGGACAGACTGTTCCGCCCCCGGGACGGACTGCCCAGCTCTGCAAATTTCACTGGGACAGGAAGCAGGAGACAAGACAGCAAATCAAAATAGTTTCCCTTCGTTCCCTCACTGCCATATTACCAAGAAGCGGAAGCTTAATCAAATAACAGGTCAGGGCGTCGCTATCCCTTCACAATGAGGTCAGGCTGAACTCATCAAAATATGAGGAAGACCTAACTGTTGACTTTTTCGATATTTCTGCTTAGACTCAAGACTATTGATCCCAACGTTTTAAATTCAATCTGGCTCTCTCTTCACCACTCAGCCATGCTGCAATTTTTGATTAATACCGTGTGAGCAAACTCTGGCTTGAGCCTACACTAAATGGGAAAAAACAATAAGGACTAGGTTGATGAGCCATTTAATAAACCAAGAACAAATTAATTTGTTAGGTGCTCCAAAGGCAATTCACAGCCTCAATATTGTATAGTACTATATTATATTCCTGCTTTTAATCACAACAATAATCAGAGCTGGGAATTCCGTTCCGGGGGCGGAACGGTCTGTCCCTCTGTTGGGACAGAGGACGGGGGACGACAAGTTTAAAAAAGGGACGGAATAAGCAAGGGCGTAGGTGGATTTTAGTCTGCCCCACTAATCGTCCCTCACGCATGTGATGTAGTCGTGAGGCGGCCAAAGTTCATCTCAACCTACATGGGCAACCGAAATGGGCAAACGACAAAAATGTCCTCCGAACGCTTTAAACGTGCCACTACTTACCCAACTGTGCATACTTGCTTGCATTGGGGATGCCCCGGCGGGAACGATGTGCACTGCACACGTTTGGGTTGCACGGAGGGGAGAAGAAAAGGAAGAAAGAGAGGAAGAACGGGATGAAGAAGGAGAAGAAGAAGGAGCGCTGGTGTTTGACCGTGGAAAATTTGAAACCTGAATGCCACAGCCACTTCATTCGCGCGCATCGGAGAGGGGAGGGGTTTTGCTTGGTAGAAGTTTCGACATCGCAATCAAGTGGTCGACACTGTGCTCAAGCTAATACAAACAATATTGCCGTCTTGGTAAAGTTCAACAACTGTAAAAACAACGAAAGAAAGTAAGTAAAAACATACCAGGTATAACAAGCTCCTCACTCACGATTCTCCAAGCCTGGTCTTTTTTTTCTTGTCCTAGTACTGGTAGCTGGCCGTGTCATATAGCATGGGATTTCTACAAACCACAAAGATAATCTTTTTCCTTCATTTTGCGCTCTCCACACAAGAATCGCCGAGTGTACAGGATGCTGTGTGTGACGTACTCCAGATTCAATTGAACATTCACTGTTAGCAGCACCGAAATTGAATAGGGGGCGGACGTAAGGCTGGAACCGCTTTAAAAGGACGAGGACGGACGGAGTCAGAGGATGATAATTTGGATGAATAAGGACGGAGAGATGAGGACGGAAGGGTACCCAGGTTGCGGACGGAGGACGGACCGGCAAAAGATGGTCGAGTGTCCGGCTCTGCTAAAAATTGCATTAGCAGCACCACAACTCAAAAAGGGTTGGTTCTTAGCTCAAACATTTAGGCCTGGGACACATGACAATTTGTTTTTAAATCTCAACAGATTTTTTTTTTTTAAATGGAAAAGACTCCATTTGACTTTGATCATAAGGGGTGGAATTCAAATTCAAACCTTTCAATTCAAACTGGAAATGTCATTACCTGGCCACCTATGCTCAACTATCTTTGTGTTTTCCCTCAACCAGAGTTTCACGTTTTGGTTATTAGTAATTTGACCACTATGGGGATGAGTAGTTGAATGCGGTAGGATGATCTCCCCCCTTTCTGAAATGTTGGCTACGCCCCTGGTTTGCACCCACTATGTATCCCACTACGAATAATCTCTATATCTATGTAGCAGAAAATGAAACCTGTGAGAACTTGATCAAAACTGAAGAGAAACAACCTATAGCCCAAGTAAAACACACAGAATTTGGATGTGGTACAAATAAAACTGTAATTGTATTTGGTGCAAAAAAAAAAAAGCAAGAAATTCGAAAATACTCGAAGATGTGCCACCTTATATGTGCACTGTTCTATCAAAATTCTTGGTGGAATTCCAGCGGGTAGCAGTGCAGCCCTTTGCACCTATCATGGCTGCGTGATTGTGATCTTATTAAGATGTCTGGCAAGTAGTTACCATGCAGGGCCCTATTTTTGTGCCCAGCTTAAGTGTAGCCCAAAGTGCACACTAAATATGCGCACGGGTGGCGTTTTCTTTCTTTTGATAATTTCATAGACTAGCAGCTAGAAATAGGCATTTGCGCCGTTGTAGGAGTGAACACAGCTGACTTGATTCCCAGCCAATCAAAGCGGTTCCCCTCATTCCCTTTAAATTCAGCGCAGGACAGGCATGCGGTCCACATGTTGGAAGCATAACGGACTTACTGGAGCTGTCAAGTGGGCACTTGGAGAACACCTTCCACCCCCCCCCGATCGTGAAATTACGGCCCGCCACCATGCCAAGTCACACAGACTGTCTTGATGTTCACCACAATGGGATGTAAGTGGAGCATCCCATTGTTAAGATCTCCCAGTGCTGCAATATTATGACTATATGTGCTACATTTAAACAAAAATATTGTAAAGTGTCTCTAAGACATATTAAGATAATATTTAAAAATGTTAAAGAAGAAGTCAAGCTAAACATTGTTTGTATGTTTATGTTCTCTGCAGGCCCACTAGTTGAAACAAGATATTCTGATTAATATTGTGTTTGTGGAATATGAGTTAACCAGCAAAATCCACCTGTTTTTATCCATCTCAGGGGGTGGCCATTTTGTCACTTCTGTCGACTGAAAATGACATCGCAGTTGCTCAGGGTTCAGATAACGACCAATCATAGCTCAGCTTCAGAAAACAGGTGAGCTGTGATTGCTTATATTGCTTATTTAGATGGCTAAAAACAGGTGAATTAACTCTTCCAAAAACGCAATATTAATCAGAATGCCTTGTTTCAAATAGTGGGCCTGCATTGAACATATTATTGAAAAAAATATGTTTGGGTTGACTTCAGCTTTAAGTCATACATGTGACTGCAGTCTCCAAAGCAGTAATAAGTCAATTAGAGACCATCTCCCTTCTCGGTGTTGAAATAATATTTCCCTTTAACCTAAGACACTCTTTTTTTCATGCTTGCAGTTGATCACATTAAAAAGAGTCATTGCACAGTGCAAAACTAGTTTTATTTTAAACCAAGCATCCTTTGTGAACATGTAACTTTATCATTCTGCCTTAAAATCACTCATAAGAATTGGGAGAAAAAAAAACTAAAGCAGAGTTCAAAACACAGAGCCCTTTGACACAAATACCCCAACTCCTTCCTTTGACTCCAATCTAGACTTCTCAAAGCAATCTTGCTGCTCACGTGCTGGGAAACATTTGCTGGCGAAAACAAAATTGCTTGAAAGTACAATCTGCTGACCCATTTTTAAACTTCTTATTTCCTGACCTTGGAGAGAGGAAATATTGAACAATCACAAATGGAGAGGTGGAAATATAAAATTGAATCTCTAATCTGTCAATAATAGTTTGGTTGGTTTGGGGGACAACTTTAAATCAATAAAGTCTTGCATTTGGTTGTGATGGATTGCATTATTTGTTTGTAATAATCGTCAAATTCAATGGAGCAACAACGGGACAAGTCCCAGACTTCTGGGCAAAACCTGTTTTGCGCTGAGCTTTGATTATCCAATTTGCATTTCAGCGGTTGTGTTTTGTCAAAGATCATTACTAAGCACCAATGTATTTAAAAACGTTCAACTGGTCTACTAGCATATTACTGACACTGACTGAGTTGCACCACAGAGCAAAATGCAAGGATTCAAAAAAAAAAAGAAAAGAAAAAAAAAAGGCATCAATGAGGTATATTTGTGTCTAGTATGTTGAAAGCTATCAGGAAAAAATAGAACAAGTGCCTTTGGCTTCCCTGTCAGGAGTTGCCACAGTAAATCATTCACACAAGTTTTTATGCCAGAAACAAAACTCTGAAGGTACTAAATCATTTTGTATGACGGATGCATTTGATGTAGAACAGCATGAAATTGAGAATATGAATAACATTACAAAGAACTGGATGTCCCTAAATAGAGGATGACAAGAGAGCTTTAAGTTCCATATGTACTGGAAAGGAAGATTAAAACTCAAAGATTACTCCAGTTGTAACTCCAAATGAACAAAAGAAAGCTTCGCTGGAACGTTTGAGAATGGCCCAGACCTAAATCCAACTGATCTGTGGTTTGAATGGGTCCGTACACAGGAGTCACGGCCACAATCTGACACATTTGAACAACTTTTGAAAAGGAGAGTAGGCAAACATTGACTTGTTGTGCTATGTCACTGAGTCATACCGAGATTTTCTACACTTGCATATATTAAGCCGTCATTTTATTTTTCTTAGTTATTTAATGTTTGTTTTTCAACTTTTAGCATTTTATTAAAGGCCCTGTAAAGTGAATTCAGAGATTTTTTTTCGAAATATATTTGAACATGTTTCTAATGTAGACAAATCCACTCGCAGGGCGTCGTGATTGTTAGTGAGCAGCGAATATTATGTAATTGAGCTGCAGAAGAAAGCGAGTCGTAGGACATTTATTGCAGGGCGCTTTACTGAACATACTTCTTGAAACTACACGAGGCTCTGAGGATTAACAAGGAAGTAACCCAGAAGGCCGGAACACCCAAAACACACGTGCAGAATACACTATTGTTCCTTAGTTCCGTGCAGCGCTTTAAGTGAGCCAGTATGTAGTGGTACGTAACAGTTTATTTGGCATGAAAGCTTTCGTTTAGACATGTCAAGTAAGTTGCAAACATACTCAAAACAGAACATGCCGCTAATGCAAAGGTCAATTTCAAAATAAAAGCCCACCAAATATACAGTTAGCATGAGGTGGCTTTTATTTTGAAATTGCCCCGCGTGGTGGCATGACGGCTATCTTAACTTGTACCGAGTACCGGCGCTTATTGTGCTTCTGTGGGGGCATTCTGTCAAAAGTATCACATTATTTTGTATACGTTTGTAACATTAGACATTAAATATAATATTGGAATGAAAGTACACCTTTTACGTAACCCTCAGTAAATGTAAACACAATGCAACACATTTTTATAACTTTGGTGTACTTTTGTATAATACTATCTCTCGATTTGGATGCAGTTTTGAGCAAGAAAATGCGTGTTATTCTCAAGAAATTATGGTATGTCGTACTGAATTGTGGCAATATAGTGGTTGAATACGTCGACTCCCATAGAACAGCCATTTGGCTGTAACTAGCAAGCCCTGCTCACACCCAAAAAAATCAATCTTTCCTTCTCATAGTCCACTGGCATACCCGCTTTAGAGCTCCTTGTTGTCAGCCATGTGTGTGCGCAAGTAACACACAGAATGATGGAGGACAGAGGACGAGATTCAGTGGATACAGCCATAGTTTGAGTGAGAAGAATTCAATTTTCCACGATTTTAAAGCCTCGTTTTATATACTTGACATTTTTTTAATCATTCATGTTTGGCAGTGTTAAGAACACTCTTCTCTGTGGTGTGTCAAATGTACAAGACATTATAATTCTTCGGTTATTATTATCTCTGCCATTATCTAGCTCTGCCCCTTTGCCGTATGGTGTTCCTCAGGGGTCTATTTGGGGCCCCTGCTGTTTTCATTGTATTTGCTGTTCCATCCTAAGAAAACATGGTATTTCCTTCCACAGTTATGTGGATGACAGTCAGATCTATGTCCCGCTAAGCAAAAATGACGCTTTCTCCTTAAAACAATTTTTGTGCGGTCTAGAGAAAATCAAAGCCTGGATGGAACTTAAGGTCCTAAATTTCAACTAAAAGAAAACAGAAGTTATGGTGTTTGATCGCATTGGCCCTTGTATGGGCCCTGATGACCTGGGCCCCCCTGGCATTTTATCTAAAGAGAACAGTCTCATACTTGGGTTTTAAATTGGACAGTGATTTTAAATTGGACCTGCAAATCAGCTTCAATCATCTTAGGCAGCTGGCTAAGGTGAAGCTCTTCCTTTCTCAACGACACTTAGAAACAGTAATCCATGCCATAATTACATCTCGGTTGGATTACTGGAATGCACTTTATTTTCTATTATGTTTCCAGTTGGTCCAAAATGCTGCTGCTTGCCTTCTAACCGGTGCTCGTAAGAGGGAGCTTATAACTCCAATTCTTCTCCAATTAAAGTACCATATAAATACAGTTGAGTTGAAATAATTCAACTTTACAGGGACTTTAACTGTAGCACTTTTACAGAAGGGATGTCAACCTGTTTGCAGAATTATATTTTAAGCCTCTCCTTCAGGGGCGAACATTAAAGACATTTTTACCTCCATGACAACAGAATACCTTTAGAGTTCAAGTCCAAGTAATACATTCCAGCAAAAGATATCAGAATATAAACTAAATGGATTGTTCCAGGCCAACTTTGTTATCTCACACCAGGGGCGGAGCCAGAATGTAGCTAATGGGTGGGCCAGGAAAAATCAGGGTGGGCCCAAATATTTCTCTCACTGAGCACAATACTCCTGTCGCGACACATCGTACATTCACATAAATCGACAAACTGAATAATATGAAGTTCAGATCTTCCTTAGAGGGCGGCACGGTGGTCGACTGGTTAGCACGTCCGCCTCACAGTTCAGAGGTTGTGGGCTCGATACTGGCTCCGGCCTCCCTATGTGGAGTTTGCATGTTCTCCCCGTGCCTGCGTGGGTTTTCTCCGGGTACTCCGGTTTCCTCCCACATTCCAAAAACATGCATGGTAAGTTGATTGGACTGTCTAAATTGTGAATGTGAGTGCGGATGTTTGTCTCTGTGTGCCCTGCGATTGGCTGGCAACCAATTCAGGGTGTCCCCCGCCTACTGCCCGAAGACAGCTGGGATAGGCTCCAGCACGCCCCGCGACCCTTGTGAGGAAAAGCGGTATTGATAATGGATGGATGGATCTTCCTTAGACAACCGCAATTATGCCATTTCTAATATTCAATAAAATAAAAATAAAAAACCACATAATTTACTAACCATTTAAAAGTATTTTTTTTTTTCATGAATCCCACTTATTGGGCAGTCTGTCAATCCGGGTGGGCCTGTGCACACTCAAGCCCACCCATGGCTCCGCCCCTGTCCCACACACTAAGGGAAAGTTCAAATTCTCAGATAACTATCATATACTGTATATTTAGGACCATCCACTTCTAGTGACCCCAATTCAGATAATGACATCATGTGGATATAGTGAATAATACTTGTTGACATTCTCTCTAAAAAAGTGAACATGAGATGGTTGTCTGTACTCTAATAACATTTTCTGTTTTTCACTGAGAGTTTATATCTCTGGGGGACAAAGGGCTCTTTGAGCTAGCATAAACTGGGCGTACATGTTTCAAGCTCAAGAAAGACTGAGAAATTACCTTCCTGGGAATTTTGATGAATATCATGGAGACAAAAAAATACCATGCCCCAAAAGTTAAACAATTCTGAGCACAACCAAAGAAATCTGGAAAAATATGCCTCAAGACAAACAAAACTTGGGAGTTCCAACCATCATCCTGTGTGATTACTGTAGAGTTAGGCGTATTGTTCATACGCATTATGTCACTTACAAGCTACCATACGAGTTTAAAGGTGGTATGTGCGCAGGCGTGGAAGTGAATGTCACAGTCTAGGTTGTTGGATCGCTATCCAGTTTGGAAGTGTTAATAAAGACGTTGTGTGAAACCAACGGCTGTCATCAATGACAACCACATTAAACAATTACTTGTCTTTTAATATTTCTGGGATGATACTGAAACAACAAAGAGGAAAGGAGTGACAATGACCAAAAACAGAAATTGAATTTACTGCTACATATGGTCCGATCACTACTTTATGTGCACTGCAATTACATAAGAACATTTTGGAAAACATATGGCATGTTGAACATAACCACAAATCTCAGGGTGTATTCTGATGCTACATCTCCAAATACATATAGTACAGTGCAACTCATAAAGCTATATCTATAAAACACCACGAAGTGACAAGTAATGATCTGCAAACACATTACTGTTCCCTCTCTAGTCTCGGTCAGCCATCAACTAGGTTGTTGTTAATGAGTGGTTACCTTCTCATTACACTAGTCTGACAGTTCATAATGTTAATGTCACTTAAGATACTGCTTGAAAGAAAGAGAGAAAGAGAGAGAAAGAGAGAAAGAGAGAAAGAGAGAAAAAGAGAGAGTGTGAGACAGAGTGAGAAAGAGAAAGGACTCGGCAGTGATAGAAGTCCAGAAAAAGTGAATGTAGGTCACCAATTTGGAAATGTATGTCAGGATGATGAGAGGATGGATGGTAACCTCACAAAGCAATTATTTATATATATATATATATATATATATATATATATATATATATATATATATATATAGAGAGAGAGAGAGAGAGAGAGAGAGAGAGAGAGAGAGAGAGAGAGAGATGTATACACGTATGACATATACATACACGCACACATATTTATATATATATATATATATATATATATATACACACACATATACACACGCAAACATATACATATATACACACATATACATTATATATGTATACATTTTATATATATATAAATTTATATATATATGCATATACATATATATATATGTATATATATAAGCATTGCTAAACCTAGAATATGCACACCTTCTGCAAGATTCACAGTTTAAAGTCTGTTATTTATTGTTACAAAATATGCTGCTTTATATTTCGAATAATAAAGCTGTTCTGTTTGATGGAAATTTCTCAGGGCTTAATGTTAGTGTTAATTACACCACTGGCAGTAAGCTGTGGAACGAGCTCGAACTTTTATTGCTCTTAACAGAGGAAATACACATAGAGTACTTCTACCAACCATATCGCTACAGCACCGCGCGCCTTTTTTCTTTCTTCAGTCTCATCCTCTTTTGTTTTTGTCCGTCCAGGGACATTCTTGCTCTCTGGTTCACTTCGCCAACAGTCATTTTTCACACAATGTTCAACACTGCCCTCTGCTGTAATGCACAATATCACGTCCATTTATTACAACAAATGCTGCCATTGGCACTTTATGAAATTTGTGGTGACACGTAAACAAGGTTGCCTTGCTACTTTAATAAAAGTCAAAAAGTGAACTATAAATCCTTACTCTTCCTTGAGTTATGCAATTGTTTTAAAAAAAAGGCACCAGTGTCTTAGATTAACTATAAAATGCAAGCCATTGTAATGATGCATCGGAATCGAATTGAATTGTAGGAATCGGAATCGGATCGAATCGTGGGCCTCTGAATCGGAATCAGATCGTGAGGTACCTATAGATTCCCACCCCTAATACAAACACAAACACACCCACACACACGTGTGTTTAGGGCCTGTTCTTGTGCTGCCATAATTAGGACCTCTGTGCTGTCTTTCAGTCCAGCCTTTTCCAGCCACTGGTGTGTTTTCGCGATATCAGCCACTTCTTCAATTTGATGGTGGTACATGCCATGCAGCGGCTGTCTTTCCATGAAAGAGTCCATCTGGCTCCTTCTCCTTACTGGGCTTCTTTTGCCTGAGGCATTCATAAAGCAGGTCTTCCCTTAGGTATATGCACAGACCAGGGTATCGCCTAACCGCCACCGCGTTCCCACCTGCATATTTAATCGGCCACGTGGTCCCGGTTCATCCCTCGTCCGCGACAGCCAATCGGCGTCAAGAACGTAATCTTCACGTCACAAGCAGGTGCCACACGATCAGACATGCCGCCAAACAAATAAAAAATATCAAACAAACCAAAAGACACACACAGCGTGGTGATCGGTGAAATAAAAACAATATTGGGGACATGTCATTGCATCTGTGGGACCGCACGATACACAACATAGTTTTTTTTTTAATTTTCATGTCAGGAGTGCGGCACCTGCATGTGACTTGGTACAGGTTAAGACCGTTCTCAACGTCGTTTGGCTGACTCGGAGGACTGGGACCACGTGGGTCGATTAAATATGCAGACAGGAAATAGCCGATTCCCAGCTCTGGACATACATACATACATAGATACGTACACACCCTGAAGTTGCCAGCCAATCGCAGGGAACACACAGACTAAAATCATTCACACACATGATTATACCTAGGGACAATTCAGAATTTATAATGCATGTTTCTGGAATGTGGGGGGGAAACCGGAATACCCTGAGAAAACCCACGCAGGCACAGGGAGAAGACGCAAACTCCACACAGGAAGGCCGGGGCCAGATCCGAACCCACGACCTCTGCACTGTGAAGCGGTTATGCTAACCAATCGCCCACCGTGCTGCCCCATTCTTGCAACCCATTTAAGATTTTTAAAAAAGAATTGATTGATGCCATGTCAAATCACAGTAGTGAGGGGTTTTTTTGTGTTACTGTGACCACGAGTCGTTTTATTCCAGCAGGAAGAGGAAAGGTTGTACAGAGCAAGAGCACAGACTATTGTCTGTTTGGCTACAGTCTATGTTTATTCATTGTCGATATTGACTATTACAACCTTCTGACTAACACAGCTTCTACAATTATATTAAACTTGAGCTGCCTTTTGAATGTCAACATCTAATTGTTGACAGTTACTTGGAACAGAGAATAGAAAAGAAACCTTGGACATTATTAAAGACAGTTTTAGTCATCCTTCCATACATTTTCTGTGGCACTTATTATATACAAATTAATGAAAACATAACTAAAGACATGACTTACATGATTGATATGCGACAACAAATACAGGTAAGCTTTGAATCAAATAGTTACGCTATTATTGAATCAAAGATCTTTGGAAGAAGCTAACATTTAAGTAGCAGGTGGAACCTGATTTAAGGTATTAGTGCTATGCCGCGTGCATGTCAGATTACATTAATATTAAAGTTACTCACGCATTCTCCGGAAGCTTTTCAAGGGACACACGAGGACCTCCAGTGTCCACCTTCAAACGTGAGCAGAGTGTGTCCCAAATTCCTCACGTGTGCGGGCAAGGTCAAGCAACAGAGGCTCCCACTGAGTGCTGCAGCTGAACCATTCAGTGGTGCCAGCCAATTTAGAATGAAGATGGAAGAAAAATGGGTTGGAATGAGTTGAAATGTGGAAATAGTTTAATCAATGGCACCTGTGAATTCTTTGAATAGAAAAACATGGGTGAAACACACAAACCAAAAAATACTTTTCTTTCCATAGTAAATTCAGTTTTTGTATTTTAGTCACCTGGGCTAAGATCAACAAGTGTCCTCCTAAATCACAAAGTCCCCACTTGTCAGTATGTCAGTATGAGGACAGCATGTGCACAAGAGCTGCGACTATTTGACTCAAGTGCCAATAATTCATTAGCATGGGAATGACGAGACACACAATTGGAGGAGGCATTTATACATGCAGCTGAAAATAGAAACCGGGGTGTGTTGTTGAGCATTGGCCAATGGCAATCTGGTGATGGGCTGGGTGTTTTGTATCATGCATATATGCAATACCCTATATATATATATATATACACGGTATATCCGATACGGATCCCAATATTTGGGTTCCGATACGTATTGTGATACTTAGATATTATAAAAATATATATTAAAAAAAACTGAGGCATGTGTTTATGTATTAACTGAACCATTTTACATTTATTCAAGTGTCACGATTGAAAAGTGCATAAACTGTTCCAGTAACTGTTCCTGATACACATGTGTGCAATAAATAAAACTCCATTCACAAAGCTCAACTTTAAGCACCTCAAATGTTCAAAAAATATGTTATAGAACGCATAACAAATAACGGCATAACGCAGAACAAATCGATACTAGGCATCGGCATAAAAAGTATCACGATACATGGTGATATGATATTTTTTCCCAGCTCTAATATATATATATATATATATATATATATATATATATATATATATATTTCTGCTCTTCACATGACAAGATTTGCGATAAAGTGTACAGTAGATCTTTTTCTTATGCTCGACTTCGTTTGTATTGATTTGCAATGGCCTAAATACTGTAGTCTGGTGCTGCCGAATGAATGTGGTGAAATTAGGTCAGCTGGAATCTTGAAAAGTCAAGTTGGGCCTTGCTTCAATTGGCCATCTGCATTTGCATCTCACTTCAGACCAGTGTGATTCCATTTCAATTCATGCCCAACTCAAACTCTCAGAAAGATGTCTCATCTGTCTGACCTGATGAATCCTCTGCAGAAGATCCTCTCCTAGTGACATCAGCACATCCTGTTCTAAAGTGTTTAACCCTTCCTAATGGATGCATTGACACAGCCTGGTTGGCTCTTAACCACCGCTGGAGATACTGTGCAGCCCTATTGCATGCACTGTAGCACACTGACCTACTTCTGCTGGTGCTGGTGGTGCTGCTGCTATTTGACCTCCCACAACTGCAAACATAATGAGCAGATATTTTCCATATGTCTAGCTCAAAAAACAAGCAGTAAACGGAATGAGTCAGAATACACATTTAAATTTACAATTAAACTACAGTACAACATATGCACCGCGTAATATGACCTACAAAGTAATATTATGTATTGTCAGCACTATTCTTGTTAAATAAAAGAAGCTGACCAAAAAAACGTTGCGCCCCCCCGACCTCACCCACAAAACTAAGTATAATTCTTACAGCAACTAAACTTTATTTATAGAGCAATTCACATGTCGTAGCTCCTCATAAGCACGCTGCTGGTGAAGGCGCAAAACAACAAGCTCCGATACTCTGTTAAAGAATGTGACAGCCAAAAAAAGGTGGAAGAGTAAAAGTAATAATAATAATAGTAAATAATGAGTGAAAATAGTAGAGCTGTTGTAACAGGCAGCATAGTAGTATAGGAAAAGGTTAGATCAGGGATGTACTGCCATGGCAATGTAAGCAAAAAAAAAAAATCTGCTAAAATAATGAATAAAATAAATAACCAATAAATTCATTCAAATTTTAAAATGCCATTATTTAATTGGAATTTAATTATAATTAACTCCTCTTTGAGCCAACACCTTCTAGTATTGGAGGGGTTTGCGTGTCTAATTTAGCGTAGGTGCTAAATTTCCTGGGGCTTTATGCCTCTGGCAGGGTCACCCATGACTAACAGGTCCTACGTCAGGGACCAGGCAAAGCACGATTCAGAGACCCTCTATGATGAGAGATGATTTTGTTACTTGCTTTCCCTTGCCTGGGTGTGGACCACTGCGCCACGCGTCTGGAGCCGGACATGGAGGTGAGGCTTTGCTGGCAAGCACCTGGTGTCTGGGCCTGCATCCATCAGGCTACATCAGAACTGTGTACAGTGGAAACGGGGCACTGCTGACCTCGACTCACATTCTAAATGAGTGGGGAAAATACTTTGAAGACCTCCTCAATTCGACCGACACGTCTTCCCATGAGGAAGCAGAGTCTGGGTATTCTGAAGCAGGATCTCCTATCTCTGGAGTTGCGGCCACCGAGGTGGTTGGAAAGCTCCTCAGTGGCGGGGCCCAGGGGGGTGGATGAGATCCCCTGGAGTTCCTAAGGGCTCTGAATGTTGTGGGCCTATCCTAGTTGACATTCCTCTGCAAAATTGCAAGGACATCGGGGACAATGCCCTCTGGATTGGCAGACCGAGGTGGTGGTCCCCATTTTGAAGAAGGGAAACTGGAGGGTGTGTTCCAACTACAGGGGGATCACACTCTTCAGCTTCCTTCGTAAGGTCTATTCGAGGGTTCAGGAGAGGAGGGTCCGTCAGTAAGTCAAACCTCAGATTCAGGAGAAGCAATGTGGTTTTTGTGATGGGCGTGGAACAGTGGACGAGCGCTACACCATCAGCAGGGTCATCGAGGGTGGATGGGGGTTTGCTCAGCCAATCTACATGCATTTTGTGGATTTGGAAAACACATTCAATTGTGTCCCCAGAGTAGTTCTGTGGGGGGTGCTTTGGGAGTAGGGGGTACTGATACGGGCTGTTCAGTCACTGTCCCGCAGTCAGAGTTTGATCCGCATTGCTGAGATAAAATCGGATTCGTTTCCAGCGAGGGTTGGACTCCAGCAAGGCTGCCCTCTGTCAACGATTCTGTTCAAAACCTTTTTCATCTTCAACTCTCACAGCACAGGAGCAGTTCCCAGCCGAGGGTAAAATCATTAGGAAGAGAATCCGCATCTCCACATTTGAGACCATGGTCCTCAGTCGGAAAAGGGTGGCATTCCCTCTCCAGGACTTGGATGAGATCCTGCTCCAAATGGAGGTCTTAAAGTATCTTAGGGTCTTGTTCACGATTGAGGGAGGACAAAGTAGGAGATCGACAGGGGATTTGGTGCTTTGTCTGCAGGGACGCGGACTCTATTGATATTTTGTGGTGAGGGGGGAGCCGAGAGAGCTGGAGCTCTCGATTTACTGGTCAATCCACATTCCTACCCTCGCCTATGGTCTCAAGCTGTGGGTCATGACCGAAAGAACAAGTCATCTGGGAGGGGCTCGGAGTAGAACCACTGCTCCTCCGCATTAAGAGGAGCCAGCAGAGGTGGCTCAGGCATCGACTGTAATTATTATAGGAATCTTGGTAAGTGGGCCGCAGGCCAGAGTTTTCCCACCCTTGTTTCGATCCTACGCACAAACGCTTTCCTGTTTGTCAGCCACTGCCAACACAGTAATGTCACAAACAAATACTGTAATGTGGATCTTATCGGTTCCCAGCTGAAGTATTTGCAATTGTTTTCACACTGATAGTTCGTGATGCTGTCAAACAGATCAAACATTGTCACTCCGTCACTTTGTCGTCTTTTAATTGCTGTAGTGTTTTGTAGGTCCATTTTTGCAATAAAGAGAACTTGATTAACTGGAGTAGAAACATAAATGCTTAGTGGGACCCAGTAGATAAGAGTAATCCATTAAAGACGCTTGAATACAGCAAAGCTTATAACTGGAGTGTAAATGTAAAAGTCTCCGTGTGGATTATGAAGTAGGGCAACTTTGAGATCTAATTCCAGACAGATGGAGCCATACATTATGTGGGTCAGATTCCTGGCCAGCGCTCACAGTTTTCATCTTCCAAGAAGTCATTGTGAGTTATTATTTTGTCAGTAAAAGGCTGTAATGTGTCTAGGTTTAGCACTTGAGACAGTCTACTCATATCTCTCAGTCTTCATTGTGTTGCGCGAGAAATTCCCTGTGGTTTGGACATGTGTATCAATGTCACCTGTTCTACTTATTGTATTATGCATCTTATGTGTCATCTGTGTGTTTAAAAGCAGAACTTGGTCATGTTGAACTTGAAGTAAACACTGTATTACAACACAATAAAAGACAGTTTCTGAAATGCATTCAAGATCGACTGACATCCCAAAATGGATTGTACAGGTTCCATTGAGTCCATTGTATGTATACACTTAAAGATGTGTGAACGAGATGATTACATTACATTTTACTATTAATTACTAGGATACAGTCACTGTTAAAGTGTACGCACCCTTTAGGCTGGCGGAGTCAGAATCTGACTTCCACTAACTGGCGGGGCAGAATATAGTGAGTGTATAGAGTGAGACACACAAGCTTACAGTCATTTTGCACATGAAAAGTGCAGAGACGATGTTTTGAGTTAACACTATGTCATCTCTGTGATCTGATGGAGTTGGAGCTTGGAGTGTTTGCTAAAGTTTGACGTGGAACCGGTATTCCCTCAGGAAGAGAATTCACGGACGCGGCGTGCTGGAAAAGGAGCGGACCCAGTGACAATTATGACTGGACACCGGGAACATGTTTAGCGAGACGCTGCCCTGCGGGTTTTTGTTTCATTTTATTTTTGCTTGAGTCGAGGTAAAGTCTGGACTGGATTTCTGTTTGCATTAGAATACTTCATTCAAATACTTGTGTTTCTTCGGAGTGAAAGCACGTTTCTCCTTGAAGGACGGTGCATCAAACAGGCACCAACACACACATACCGTTGCTTGAGGGCATTGAAGATTGTTCCTATTGCTGTGCTAATTAACTTTTGAAAGTGCAATTTTTGGGGTTTGGTCTATTGCAACAGGAATTTATTTAAATTGTGTTTGCTCGTCAGACTTTTGGCAAAGTGGCACCCCTTTTTCAATCACAAATCCGATATAACATAATGGCAAAACTGTGTCACTGCCGCAATGAAAATAATCAGATGTAATCGGGGACAAATACAATTTCCTGTCATTGTCCCTCAAGAAGCTCAAGTTTATAGATCATTCTAAATACCAGCACATTGAAGATCCAAGATCCTGACTGTTGTTATTCTAAGCGAGTGACAGAAATAGGTCAGCACTTGTTTGTGACAGAAAGAAGGCATTTTCTTTTTAAATGAGAAACAAAAGGTTCCACGCTAACATTTATAGATAGTTTGTACCATCTCAACGAATGTATTTAGAAATAAGAGTCTCATTTACCTGTCCTCTGCACAAATATAACATGTCATTTACTGCCAAAAACAAAATGTATATTTTCAGAAAAGCTGAATACGTACATTAAGTTCAAAATAATACTGAATTAGACACCCCAAAGCTAAAAGCTAATACAGCCAACAAACCTTTTTACGGTTTACCTGTTGAGGAGGGATTGAATTTTCAAGATGGAGCATTTGCAGCTTACATTATCCTATTATTGGCGATGTAGCTTGTTTCAAAGAGTCAACTGGATCACACTAGCTTATTTTTTTTACTTTAAAATTTCACAAAATACAACTAAGTGACTCTAGTCAATCATCTAAGTCAACTATCGTGATGACCTCTGATAAATGTTCAAATTTGATATATAAGGTCTTTTTTTCTGTCCAGCTACATTTCCAATAAGTATCACAATATACACAACCGCTGAGGGAGTATTTGAAACTCCCCTTTTGCACAACTGTTCCCGCATAAAAGAGCATAATGTGTAGCCTCTTCATTCTGAATTACCATGAAGCTGAACTGAACTGAAGCATAAAAAAGCATGTGTCAGCATGACATTACCGTAAAGTGCAATCGAGAATACACAATAGAGCCAGAAAGAATTGAACGACATAGCTAAGCTTCCTGGGTTAATCCGTGTAAAATGTATCGATTTGAAACGTTTCTTCTCAAAGAGTGTTCTGGAGTGTGACTTAATGCTTTACCAGCCACCACCTCAAACACTTACGTGATGAATATCAAGCGCTGACATTTATTTGAATCCGAGTCATCTCCAAAAAGTGGGCCAGTGTATTTTTTAGGTCACAGTTAATATTTCTCAGTAAAATACAGACAAAAAGTAACAAAAAAGTACTCAGCATGCGTGAAACATAAACCATTACATGAGATTTGAAACAGAGTTTTCATGTATAGTCTACAGGGACAGTGGTGCATGTTGGCAGGAAAAGGTAAGTTCTTAGCAGCCCATCGACCAGGAAAGGGCCGAGAGTCTGTTACGACAAATACACTGGTGTTTTGTGAACTACTCAGGGTAAGTCTTAAATTATATTAAACAGCACTGCATTTTCAGCATCAGTCATTAATCATCTGGAATGGGGCTTTTACAGTTGCCATGGTAGATATAGATGGGTCCGTTACACTGATAATATAACTGAAAGACATCTCTGTAGCCATTGTCCCTCCACCAGGAACACAGCTGTCGGTTCCAACCACAGGGAAGGAAGTAAAACAGTTCTGTGTGCTCCATGCTGATCATGGTGAAGAAGTCCTGGTCCCCGAGGTGGCCCTTGATGCTGTACTTGTCAACTAGCTTGTTCACATTTCTTGCATCCAGGAGTTGGTTGTAGAGAGCGGATGCCCTCATTGCGGCAAGGTCCAGTAACATCACGCCACTGTTGACACCGGGAAGACCATCAGGTGGAGGCTCACCCACTCTGGTTTGAGGGTTTTCCTTGCGGTACTGCCAGAATATGTGTCTGTGTGTGAAGAGGAGACGTCAGCTAACAAATGTCAGTATGCTGGTAATCAGAGCTGCGCATTTCACTAAAATTTTCCATTCCGTTTATCGCCTGAATCCGGGGTACCCTTCCGCTGTCCGTCTTTCCGCCTTTTTGTCCGGCCGGAACTAATAGGTATCACCTATAGGCCGGCCTATCATTTTAAACGGGCTTACGTGTGCGTTTACGCCTAAAAACTTCGACCAACTTCCACCTCGCACCCCCACTGGCGAACATCTTTGTGAACATTTGCGATCTTGAACGAACCCTGACAACAACAAAAAAAAAATACATATATATATATATATATATATATATATATCTCTATCTATCTATCTATCTCAATATTTACGTTTGCAAACACTTGCAAACCTTCGCCGTTCAGTAGGATAAGGGCTGAGAAGAGTAGAACTGTACTGCATCATTGTGAACTGTTTGCATTAGATTTCCTTATTGAGCCACAGGAAGAGCAAAAAATATCTACACATCTAGAAAATATTACTTCATCTGGATTGGGCGATTATGGTCTGAATTAGCGCTGTGCAATTAAATGAAATCCAATTACAATTATTACACTCCACGATTACAAAATTAGCATGATCATAAAAAAACAATTATTGATATAAATTTATATCCAACGCCTTAAATTTGTTCACACAAGGAAATCATACTTGAAATTATACATTTGCACCTTTTAAAAAAAAAAAAGTAATGTAATAACACAGTTTATGAATTTAGTTTGGCCCAAAAGGAACTTGCATAATTATAGTGTTTCAAAGCAACGTATTTGTCATTATGGTTTATACATTTAAACATTTCTTATTTTATACCAAAAAAGAAATGATCGTTTTGAATAATCATGATTTCAATTATGACCAAAATAATTGTGATTAATATTTTTTTCATAATCAAGCAGCCCTAGCCTGAATGACTTTTTTCTTCAAAATTCTTTAGGGCAGCACTTTCATAAAAACAAAAGAATGACCCCCTTGCAGAGACATCGATACTGTTAACAAACCATTCTGCTATGCTTGCCCTCTTGCTGCTGTATGAAGCATGAGAAACCATGTCGAGGACGAAGCATGACGCTTGTTACCCAAGATTCACTCAGCATGTGCGCACTATGAAATCAAGTGGGAAAAGCATTATGTCTGAGTCATGCCTTGATGCTATTAATGACCTACATCCCGCAGCTGTAGTTTGTCCGCTATTTAAGTCCCTGCAGAGTAGTCTTACGATGGGTGTACGTGCCCTGGTACACATTCACAGCAAGCTCAGTCAGTAAAAAATAACAACATTTTCTTACATCAACTAAAGTAGAAAATGATCTTAAGCGAGCTGAAATTGGGCAAGAGCCACGATACACCCCTGGCCTGGAATGATCACGAGTTAGTCACATTGAGAGAGTCAACCATAGACATTGATGGACAAATCTTCAATTAAACTAAAAATATTGTTTTTTGGTTGTTGAGGGGAAAAAAAAAAAAAAGGTATTTCATAATGAAATAGAGTCAGAGTCAATGTGGCGAATTTTTCATGGTCACAGCCTGACCCAACATACTATACACTGACTATGTTTACATGCAGTTAATAACCTTTTTAAATCTCGAATATTGGCAGTGTTCGGGTTTTTAAAGACCGTGTAAATGCGTGCAAAAAACTGCATATCGTCGCTGTTATGTGAAAAACACGTCCATTTTTTTCAATTTTCTTATGTTTACGTGAATGGTGTTTCCACGTTACAGACATCGCATTAATGACGATGTAAATTTTTTTTTTTTTTTCCAAAATTGGATTTAAGTCTTTTTCACAGGACAGTGACAATATGCTCTTATTCATGTTTCTAAAAATCCGAATAAGACACCTTTGGTCCCCCCTTTTCTAATCTGAATTTTTGGTCATAAACAAGATCGGGTTACCTCCGAACGAAAGTGGCAATAGTTGATGTTTTTCGCATGATCTTGCTCTATCCGCAAAGGCAACCAGTCATACACCTGTTGCATACTTCACCGCGCGTGCACATACAAAGGCACTAACTGGCAAAACTAGCACTAAATATAGTGTATACCCGTGATTTGAAATTTAAATTACAGGTTACTGTAACACACATTTGTGGTATATACAATTCCTTTGATTACTCAAGATAAGCGGCACAGAGAATGCATGGATGGATGAACATTTCTTTGGGTCATTATCACTCAATGACCAAGTATTGCTCTTTTGAAGTTAGACAGTTACGGTTGTTTTTTTTTTTTTGTTTTTTGTTTTTAAATGTAAACTATACAAAGTAACCATGGAAAATCCATACTTAAATGTGAACTTCAATACAAATGTTTTTATTATTGCTATCACATACTCCTTTAAAGAAAGTAATCCATGAAATGAAGTGTAGATAGATAGATAAAATGTGCTTTCTGCTAAGGTTGTTTGTCCCTCTAACAAACAATGCACTTTTCACACCTGCTTCTTCCAGGTCTTCAACCCTCTGTCTCTGTCACTTTTCATTCTGCTCTTGCCCTCTTTAGTCTCTCCCTGCAAATATCTCCCTCTTTTGAATGCATTCCATACATACTTCCATTAATTTAATTAGGAAATGAATGACTTGAGGTGAGTGCTTTAAGTGACGAGCTTGATAACCGAACAAATTAAACTTGCATGTCAAGGCACCACTGGCGCATAAAGTGTCTTGTGTATGAACAATTCTTCATTTTTTTTTTTTTTTGTGGCTGCAGCTTATATACTGGTGTGCTGAATTGACCACATTTTATGGTAAATTAGCACATGACCTCCTAAAGTTCTTCACTCTGCTGTGTTTGTAACTTGTATCCATGACACATAAATCTCATCTCTTGGATTTTTAAAACATGCCAAATGCAGCCGTAGTGGAAAGACATGAAGCTTTTTTCCCCCCCACATCTAATACTGAACTTCTCAGTGACAGGATGTGGTCTGAATAGTGAGAGGAAGCATTGTCCTGAATAATACTCTGTCCATTAGCACCCAATAGGAGTGGGAGCTCACTGTTCAAAACAGGAAAGTTCTCCCGAGGAGAGGATGCACACTATGGCTCGCCGGTACATACTCAATGCTCTCATTGGCTGTATTTGAAATCCTTTTGAACTTATATTCAATTCAATACACTACAAAGACAAGATAAGAACTGTTCAAACTGATTAATATTATTGCTTTTTTGCATGTATTCTCTCATTTTGAATTTGATGCCTGCAACACGTTCCAAAAAAGCTGAGACAACAAAAGACTGGTAAAGTTCAGAAATGCTAAAAAAAAAAAAAAAAACACCTGGTCAGGATATTCCACAGGTGAACAGGTTAATTGCTAACAGTTGAGTGTCATGATTGGGTACCAAAGGGGCAACTAGAAAAGGCTCTGATGTTCACAAGCAAAGATGGGGCAAGGCACACCACTTCTCTGGGCCCAGGCTGATCTGAGATGATTGACGCAAAGTGGAAGCGTGTGCTGTGGTCTGACGAGTCCATGTTTCAAATTGGTTTTGGAAATCCTGGACTTTGTGCCCTCCGGGCAAAGAGGAAAAGGACAATCCGGATTGTTATCAGTGCACGGTTTATTATTCAGCATTTTTTATATTATCATGTGTGTTAGTGCATATGGCATCTGTGAAGGCACCATTAATGCTGAAAGGCACATATAGGTCTTGAAGCAAAATATGCATCATCCAAAGCAACGTCTTTTTCAGCCGGGCCACATTTTGCACGAGTTACAATAGCGTGGCTTCGTAGTAAAAGAGTGCAAGTACTAGACTGGCCTGCCAGTAGCCTGGTCCTGTCTCCCATTGAAAATGTTTCTGCATTATGAAGCGTAAAATATGACAGCGGAGACCCAAGACTGTTGAGCAACTTAACTTTTACATCAGGCAAGAATGGGAAAGAATTCCACCTACAAAACTTCAGAAACTAGTGTCCTCAGTTCCCAAACGCTGAATTAGCCCATTGATATTTTTGGACTTATTTTAATATTATACTTGTGTGATGCTACTTCAACCCCCAACCTCAGAACGGTGAGGCCATGTCGTGTGCAGCCTTAATTATATTTAATTTGTAAAGAAATGATTCATTAATCATGATCCACGTACTTTTTGTCTACATAGTCCTTACAAAGCAAATCCTTTATCAAGTGTTGTTATGCAATGCATTTTGTATGACATTGCTTATGCAAGAGAAGGCAGACAGAAAAGTAATATCCTCAGGGACGTGGACTACGTACTGCTGTGGACACTTTAATTTCCTTCAGAAACTTTACTTGCTTTAGCTTTAAAAGTAAGATTGTCGTTATGAGACTCGGTTATCAAACACGGGCCACAACGATCCTGACCCCGTATTTGCCCTTTGTGAGAGAGCAGTTTTTCTATGTGAAATGTAAGGGGTCTAGTCACAACAGGATGGCAGATGATTCAGCTGTCTACTAGAGATACATTCAACAGCTCTGCCCCTTTATTGTCTACACATACTTTGACCTACGTTTAATAACTGCTATCCTCTAAAATCTTGAGATCAAAATAAAATACTGGTAGTCCTTTGTCTCATAAACAACGATGGTCAAAAGCTGGATTTCCAGTAAGCAGCTGCAATGCTAACTTTTCAGCGGACCTCACTTCACATAGTCATACCACGCTTACCAGGTACAAACACACACGCACATGCACACATGCATATGCTCACTGTGATGTCCACTTTAACGCCCAAGTTTGGTTGGGTGGAAAAATGTGATTTAATGGTTGAGCTACATTAATAAATTGGGGGGAGTGGAAAATAGGAAAAGAATAAAAAGCTTGAAATTTGGATAGCCTTATAATACAAATAAGCAGACGCACACGTGGCATTTTCTCATAATCAGGTGGGGAGGCAACAGGAGTAGGATGTCTTGAGAAGTTTATTACCAGTTACCATTACCAATCTCACTCGGTGTCTGGGTGGATTGGTAAAAACATACCAAGATATTAGCAATCCCATTCAAGTAAATGCACATGACCTAAGTGTTAATGAGTACGTTTGCAGTCATGAGTCAGCATTTAAAGAGCCACTTGGGTGAGCTTAACATTGACACTTATATAATAGGTTTGCATGTAAAAATGACATCAGTACTAAAGTGCCCCCCCCAAAAGACTCTGTCGTGATTTAAGGTCTTTTTTGTGATTAGATTTACGACAAATTGCCCCGACCCCTTCTGGGGCGTGGCTTATGTTATGTTTTCGGTCTCAGCGGTCTACGTCACGGGAGGGAGCCAAGCGTGGTATTATTGCTCGATTTGTCGGTTCTAAAACAGCGACCGATCGCCACCAAAATGCAAATGCACATTACTACTCTTGTCCACTTCAACCTGTGAAAGTATAAAAGTGTTCTGCACAACAGTTTGAATTTATTGACATAAAACGTGATCTCATCATGATCACCTCCACAAAATCAAAAATACCGTGGCGATTGCTCCTCCATTTTCACAAGCTGAAGTGGGCACGAGCATGAATGTGCATACGAACCTTGGTTATATTTCGGACATTTAGCGACGCTAAACTCTCGGGAGGCAGACAGCGACTGGCAGTGGGCAAGCAATTAGGCAAGCATGGATGTTTATTTCCCCACCCCCCCCTTCTCTCTCTGGCTAACAGTAGAATAACGGTACAGCTAATAGCAACAACTAGCTTCAGGCCATTAAAACAAAAGGCGTTAGCACAACATTAGCTCCTTACTGTGGAGGTGATCATGAGCCTGTGTCTTCATGTCGCGGGGTTGCCTCCCAAGCAGTCGCGTGCGTTGTCCGACACCGCTTGCAGCCGCGAGAGTGAAGCGGCGTCAGAGTGAGGTAAGACCTCATCGAACACCAGGAGTGTCTTGAACGTGCGCATCCGACTCCACAACTGAGTGTGGCCACCTTGGAACGTACCATTTCGGCTGTTACGTTCCATTGGACGGCGTGTTGTCGGTCGAAAAACTGGGGGCATTCCTCATCCAAATAAATGTGCACGTCCACTCATTCCCACTTCAGTGTCTGTAAATATCCTGACTAGTGTTCAATGCCTCACCCGTCCTAACCGTGATCAGCAAAGAAGTGGTGTTTTTTTTTTTTCAAGCAAAGAAGCAGTGTGCGCTGGTCCCAGCCTAAATCTATGTAGCTCTGCTCACTTCCACATTCCCCCATTCCCATATAAATTTGCCACGGAGAGGTTAATCCTTTTGACATGTTGAAGTGGCCATTAGTAGAGATGTCCACATAAATTTTGGTGCCAATTGATCACCATTTTTGGACGTTATAAGCAATGAAAGTACAATGATTTTCAATGGAGAGTTTGTAATCGGTTCCTCCAGTGACTCCGACCGAACAAGGATAGAACGGTAGGGGGCGCCATTCTCCTCATTAACAAGAGGCATTATTCATGGAGTCACTTATTTCCTCATTTCTCCCAAATTTGATTAAATAGAAAATGACAACTCTTTTCATTTTCCTGATCAAAAAAAATTTATAAAATGAACTTGTTAGTGAAAACATGGCCATCCGGCCCCACCGTCCCTTTAAGTTTTCATGAGAGCAATAGGAGAGAGATTTCCACTGACAGAAATGTAAACAAGCCAAACCTACAAAACGAATGAATAAATGGACATTTTTTTGACATCAACAGTTGAGCCAGTATGAGAAAAATCTGAATCCATGTGTGACTGGGGCTTGTCAGGTTAGAACTGTGAGCAGATTGTTAATGCATGTCTATGATTACATTTGCATCCAGCCAATATTCGGGTTAAGGTCAAAATTCTGATTTCTGAAGCATTCAGGAAAAATAGTTTGCATGCGTGAATGGACAGAGATAAACCCGGATTTGAATATGGCGATGTACGGACGGTGTGATGCAAATAGACGCAATTTCTGCTCGTTACTTGCTACTGTCAATAAAACACATTATTTTCATGTCACTCACTGCAGGAATAAAGAGGTTTGGTTTGTCCGCGTTCCAAAAGTGTGCCACTGCGTCACGCCGCTGAGTTTCGCCACGATTGTTTACCTCTTGGCTTGTGTATTTCCGGCAATTTGTGCGGTAGACATACAGACTTCTACACACATACACACGTACTGTATATATGTGTCTATATACACACTGTGTCATTATTGCCGTGGAGACAGAAAATACTGTGAAAACGCAGCAAAGAAATAATTTGTCTTCAAGTTAGGCTCGCTACGGCGAGGATGCCGCGCTTACAAGCACTTCCTGTACTACAAAGACCAAGATTCCTTGCGGTTGAGTATGCGCACAGTGTGCCGTGCATTCGGGATATTCCGATTGCGTATACATGCACGCATATTCGGATTAGAAAGGGAGTAATCCAGGCATATTCAGAATTTAAAAAACCCGAATTATTGCAAGTTATTCCGCCCACGTTTACATGTTTTTTTTTTTTTAAAATACAATATTGCCAAAATTCGGGTTTTAAAAGGTGTCTGGGCTGCGGGTAAACGTAGCCACTGTCACTGTCACTATGCACGCATCATTTCCGCAACTAGGGTACGGAGGCATGCTACCTCCCGGTCGCTATTATTAATGCATAGCGATTGAATCAAATTTTAAAACTTCAAACTACTTCGGATGACATTTCCACTATGAAAACCACATCTCAGAGCTATTGAATAAGCCTATCACAAAAACCCAGGTTAACATAATTTTAAAGAATGAAGTTAGTTTTCCTCCAGATGGCATCCTGATAGCTTGGAAAAAACGTCGACTGGAAGCTCGTACGCCTCCTAATCTTTCCAACGGAAATACGTCCTGAGCTGCCATGCATATAGTCCATTTACTCCAGAAAGGGGACAAAGAGACAGGGGGCAAACATGAATCACAGCATGGCAACAAAGCCTTTGCTGATTAGAAGAGTCTCTGTGCCGACTTCTCAGTAATCTCCCGAGAATAAAAGAGCAGACCAGCCTCACACCAGCAGCGCAGTGGGCATTCATGAGCAAACACCTGAGGAACAGCAAAAACAAAAAAGACCTTGTTTCGCTATCAGTTAATCTAATTTGGCAAATGCCAGTGCCATTAAAAACACAATTATAACCAAGTTTCAGAAAACGGAAAATGTCACTTCCACCTCTGCAGCTAGTAAAAATAAATAAATAAAATTTCAAAAAGTAATGCATAAAAAAGTGAATAAATGTTTATGTCGCAATATGACTATGATATGATAATAACATCTCAGGTCTCAAAATAATACATGTTGAATAAGCAAAGCTTTGCACTTTACTTTATCATTATATAATGAAAAAGCACAAGCTGTTTCCTGTTCAAGACAGAGTCTAATGATAATTCAATTTTTGACCAACACTTGCAGGCTCTTTGATAGGCTACAAGCTAGAAAATGATGTAAATGAGGTCCACAAATCCTGACTGACAACAGTTGAGACAAAAAAAAACGTTATATTTTGAACCAGTTGAAGGAAAGAAACACAAAGAGCCATACATATCTACGGATGAATAAGAATAATTACAATTGTAAATCTGACAGCTGCTTCAGAACTAAACCATCATTTCATGTTTTGTTTTTTTTAAATAAAAAATGAAATGGTTTGAAGCACATGGAAGCAACCAACCCCAATAAAAAAAATAAAATAACTCTTTCTCCAGCAAGTCTTGCTGATGTTGTCACGCAAACTAAGAGGAACTGTATTGTATTTTATAATACTTTCATATTTCCATGTTATCAATGGCCAAGTCAACACATCTGCATTCTGAGGTTGGGGGATCTCCGGTAAATTGTCCTTAGGGTGTGAATGTGAGTTTGAATGGGTGTTTGTATGTGCCCTGCGACTGACTTGCCACCAGGCCAGGGTGTAGCCCGCCTCTCACCCGAAATCAGCAGGGACAGGCTCCAACACACTTGTGAAGCATTATAAAGCTGGATAGATGGATTTATGGCTACATCATACAAACAGTACTCTGGAAAGAAAGTGTTGCCACGATACCAACATTTTGACTGCTTGTGTGTTTTTTTTTTTTTTTTTTTTGAATACCGGTGTTAAAAAAATGGTATCGAGCCATTATGGTACTGGTACCGGTATCCCGTGCAACACTAATGGAAACTCTCAAGAAAATGTTCGTAATTTCATGAGCAAACAATATATTATCGTCTGATTTTAGTAGCAAGTCTCTTGCTCATATCTGTAAATAAACGATGCGCCAAATCAAGTTTAAAAAAATGCAGCCGAATCTCTGTAACAGTTGGTCTACAGAAAGCAATTGCTCCGTAATTTCAAGTGTGATTTCTTGACAAAAGTGTTGTCTCGAAAAGGTGGTGTGTTGTGCGACGTGATACCTGTACACTGGCTGCATTTCCCTAACGATGCCGATTACTGCTCCTGATGGGAACCGGTCAAATTCCTGGAAGAGGTCCCTGATGCTGGTCCTGTACTTCAGGTCGATGTCAAGCTGCACAATGCGTGTCAAATCTGAAAGAAGGAAAAAATAATCAAATATTTATGACTTTTGAACAGCTGTGCAAACACAAGCAAATTATTCAGGAAATAAGAGCCTATGTGGGGGAGATAAAGACGTTTGAATAAAGCAGTCATCAAAACTGTTAACTGAGGACTCCAAAGAGGAAATGCCATGACAATGTGCAAAGAAGTAAAAGGTCAAGTAAGCATATAAAAACCTCGGAGTGCACAGTGACCAGTTTCTAGCATCGGGTTGCTGAATGACGAACACGGAGCGTGTTTGTGAATAAAGGTGTATCCAGGATAATCAAATTTCCTCTGGTCATTGTTTCAACTTCCTACGCTTTCTGAATTACGTAGCATGGTAATGAAATGGGAAATACTCAGTAATGGTGTCATGGGCAAGATAGACAAAACGTACATAACTCTTTAAGCAACGGATATTTGAACTCAAACGGTGGAGCAACACAGACAGACAGTATCACAAGTTTCATATATTCTTTTTACTCATCTTTATCCTTGCAGAAAAACAAACTTCTTCTTGCAGGTTATAGAGCCAGAGTAGTGGCGACACTGCCTGTATTATTGTATTATACTGCCCCCGATGGCAAAGGCAAGCATACCAGAAGGAGTAGCACAATGAAATGAATTGAAGCATTAAATCATGATGCATTAACTGTTCAATTCTTTACATTTAATGTAGGTATTTGGCTCTGTTTTTATAAAGTACAAGACAGAGTGACATTTTCCGAATTAAAAAACATTACAGAATTGTGTTGATTTTTGGGGGACGGCTGTAATGGATTAATGGCATTTCCATTCATTTCAAAGGACAAAGATGATGAGATGCAAGTGTTTTAATTTGCGTGCGAGGTCACAGAACAAGTTAAAGCACCACAAATCCCAAAGTTTTGCCTTTAAAGTACAAGTTTTGACCTTAAAGGGGAGTCAACCTAAACATATTTTTTTCCAGAATATGCTCTATGCAGGCCACCTAGTTAAAATACGGCATTCTGATTAATACTGCGTTTGTGGAATATCAATTAAGCAGCAAAATGCACCCACTTTTAGCCATCTCAGGGGGCGGCCATTTTGTCACTTCTGTCGACTGAAGATGACATCGAAGTTACTCAGGGCTCAGATAACGACCAATGACGGCTCACCTGTTTTCTGAAGATGACTAGTGACAGGCTCGGTTGTCTTGCACTAACACAGCCTAACTACTACGAGTGGAACAGGAAGCGGGTATTTAATTGTTACAATACTGTGATGAGGCAGCTTTAATGTTGGATGTTGGACTTGGCCCAACAGTTAAACATAAGTAATACAGAACGTATGGAAAGAATGCAACAATCATCATCGACATCGGCCTGGAATCTACCCACTTTCTTTGTTCAACTAAACAGATATCCATCGATCATTTCCCTATGTGTCTCAAAGTCTAACCTGACCTTTTGTTTTTGTTTTCAGAAAAATGTTTAGTATTGAGGCTACTACAAAATTGCTTTTCTTGTGTTGTGCTGCTTGCTGTGGGAACGATGTTTTATTGGATGAATAACGCAATTAAAGAAGCTCAGAGTGTGCTAAAGGCGCTGGTCAGAGGAGATAGCACTATGTAGCAACACCTAAATTGGCTACAAAACAAAAGGCACACTGTTATCTAAGCACACTTTTTTTCAGGAAGAATGTGGGTCAATCTCATTAGGCCCTAATATCCCCCCTGATGTGAGCACTTAAAGCCTATTTACTGAGGGGCATTGTTTTCAGTGTTTGCCAATGCTGAATAGACACAACAGTATGCGCAGATTTTAATAGAACTTGAAGTAGGGAATTTTTATTTATCAATGTTACAACAAATTACACTTGCTACCTGGCCAAAGCCCCCTGCGTGGTCTACATACAGTATAACAGTAAAACACATATAAGCTATAATGAATTAATGTTAGCTCAACAAAGCTAACTTTAGCCAGAAGCTAGCTAGCCAGCAGTCTATTTAGAGTTAGGTGTAAAACTTTGCGCTTACTCTAAAAGTTATCAGAAGCTGACTGTTAAGTAATAATATTTGTATAAGATATGTTAAGAGGACTTGTTTTAACTTACCTTTGACTGAATATTGGTGTTGTGAGCATGCATTTTGAACATCTGACAAGCTATAAACATTTTCATTCAGTCTCTTCAGCGAAAATGTATGTATTAGAGATATCGCGATCCGATCACGTGATCGGAAATTGGTGCCGACCAGGAGATTTTCAACTCATCCGGTATCAGGTGAAAAAGATCGATTTTTATCATTTTCTGAAAAATTAAATGTTCCAAAGTGACAAAATAATCAAAGGGTGCAAATATATTGCCAAATGTAACAGGAATAGCTTAGTTTTACAGAATGTTATGGTTTTTTTTTTTTTCGTTTTAAATAGAGTACCGGAAGTAAGAGCGACAAACACGCACATCATTGTCTAACTATGCTCAGCCTCACTATACGGCATCATCAAGTGGTTGACAGCGTAACAGACAGGTAAGCAATGGGGATGCTATCAAACATAACTTCAAATACAAATTTAACGAGTGTGAGTTATTTTGTGCACGCAGCTTTTTCCCCCGTGGTTGCATTTAAAGTGGAAGTCAACCCAAACATATTTTTTTCAAGAATATGTTTTATGAAAGATCAGTAGTTGAAACAAGGCATTCTGATTAATATTGCGTTTGTGGAATATGAGTTAAGCAGCAAAATCTACCTGTTTTTAGCCAACTGAGGGGGTGGCCATTTTGTCATTTCTGTCGAATGAAAATAACATCACAACTTAACAACTGCTCAGGGTTCAGGTAACGACCAATCACGGCTCATCTTCAGAAAACAGGTCAGCCGTGAACCACATTATTTTTTTAATGTTCTTTTTATGTACCCTACACAAAATAAAAGATTTAATTTTTTTCCAATTGAGTTGAAATTACAAAAACCTAGCATTTGGACACTTTTTGTATCCTCTGAACAAGCCGAGCTCTTGAAAATTGTTCATTTTCATATACCCTGAAATGGTATGAGTTGTTCACCAAGTTGTCATGAACAGGAGGCAATTACAATAAAATAATAGATGAAAGAGCTGAACTGCATGTAAATCATTGATGTGTAACAGTTCACCCTGATTTCTGTGCAGGTAGCATTGGTGCAATTTCCACTCAGTGGAGGAGTGAATGTGAGTGTGTGAAAGGTTGTCTGTCTTGTGTTATGTGTATTGTGTGATTGACTGAGTCCAAGGTCTTCAGTTGTCTGTGATCTTAGACACGATAAGTGGTATAGACATGGATGGATAGGCCGAATCGCTTCAACATTCTCCTATTTCTTGTTCCTCATTATCATGTCTCACATTAGTGTTATCTGTTACCTTCTAGCATCACAAGCCAGGAAACATTTGCAGCCATGCCTTGGATTACCTGCTGTGAAATGATCAACACCCTGCTGTTACAATAAATTAATCATACTTTGTATTCATTTAATTACAAGTATTTCCTTTACTTGACTGCCAACCTAATCTAATATAATTAAATCGTGTTGTTTCATTGAGCTTCACAGTATGACCACTAATTCAATGTTGGCGTTGACCAACGCACATGACTTGCATCACATTTAGTCCAAAACATGTTGATTGGTTTACAGACCAGGCAAACACTTTTACAAATGCTCAGTGACAAGATGTTTAACTACAAGATGAGTGACGTCCCAAAAGAGCAAATGATCATAAAATGGAAAAGAAAGAACGATACTGTAACAAGTCCTCGCATGCTGATATCTCCAGAGGGGACGCATGAACTAAAAGTGTTTCCTTGGTACCGAGTTATGAAACTGACATGAAATGCCAAATATCCATTGTCTAATGAAACTCATAGCAGCTTAAAAATAGCTTTTAGACAGCTCATCACCTGACTTTTTTAGAATGTTTTTAAGTTTTAGCAGTCTGTGACTTTCTCTGAAAGCCCCCCCCACACACACACACACGAATCACAACGTTTTTACTATATTATGGCGTTGTTTTTCTTTGGGTCTCCCTCATCGTGCAATGTGTCTATTATCCAGCAGTAAATTGCAGTGCATACGTTACATCTCGTTGGACCCAACATGAATGTTCCCGTGTGTTGAAAATGTTGTCATAAAAGTGAAATACTGTACATCAATATAGAGGTGTATATTTTGTGCATTTTCCAAGCGAAATGAATTACCACCAATCAAGCAACAAATGTAAACTCAATGAGGCCTTCCTTCAAAATAACACAAAAGACATGCACTTCATTACAATCAATCCTTATGAGTGAGTAACCAAACATTTTGTTGTCAATGTCACTAACAGTCTCAATTATATTTTTTCTTCAAATGACCATGTTATGATTGTTTTATTCTACGGTTCAGAACAATTCTAACATTTGTTCCACAAAATTGTATTAACTAATTCCCAACAATGTCAATGTCAAGCTAATCCACCCAGGCCTTCAGAATCAGGAGTGCTGGACGATTGAACTGACTGTTTCACCTCCCAGATCCAGCTAGCTGGCCAACATGAACACCAGCATTTTTCCCCATTGGTGAGAGCAAAACTTTTTGCCTAGCAAAACATGCCTGGAGCGATTCACGCAAAATTAATACATTTAATAATCAATGACATATTTGATTGAAATGTTCTACGCTTGTCATGTTATTCGATAAATATTGAGACGTATATTACAATTTTTTTTTTTTTTTTAAACACACGAACAAGAGAGTGTGGCCAGTCTGTTGTATCTGTTGGCTTGCCCTGACTGCCGACTACGTAAGTGAAAGCTTGTAGACCTATATTTCTCTTTCCGAATACAAACTTTCCTGACAAAGGCAGCGCAGTGTAATTGTGCATTGTGTATTCTAACTTGGCCTTTGGTTTCAGTAGCTGCTTCTGGCAGTGTTCCTCTCGCTTGCCATATAGTGAATGTGCTGGAACAAAAACATATGGGAAATGTAGTTGTAGATGATGGACACTTTGTCTTTTTCTTTTGCATTCAACTCACCTGTGCCGCGAGGTAAAGTGTGGTCCTTATTTGTGCTCATGCATGCCCAAGTAGACTGTGTACCACTAGGATTGTTGATTTGTGTAAGTGTAAATAAACGCTGAGTGTTTTGAAATCCCATTATTCGTGTGTGCACATGGATTTTTGTGCCGCTCGTCTCCTCAACACGACATGGACCCAAAGCGTTACAGTATGTGGGCATGTGTGGCACAAAGTAACACTACGGTCAAAAGCAACATACTCATTTGAATGACGGTTATAGCATCTACAAATGCATATTTTAAAGCAGGAAGCTGCTCTGTCAATAAATAAATAAATACATCAACTTTTTCAGCCGATACCGATACGCTGAAAGTCACGGAATCGGTCCTGATTTTATCGTTGCTTGCAATAAGCGACCGGGTATTCCACTTACTTCTTGGCAAGATGTGGTGCATGGCCACTGAGAGGAAGAAGATGGAATCCCTGAAATAACCCCAGGAGCCAGTGCTGAAGTGCTTCTTCAAGGCTTCCACAAGTGGGAACAGCTTTTGAGTAAGGGCTTCCACATCGTGGAACAACACCTGTGCGGACAGTAACACAATACAACCAGTTTCAGAGTAAGAACTACAAAACTTTATTTCTGCATTTTAATACCCGAAGAGAATAATAAACAATAGCCAAAAATCTGAGAAAATTAGTTGAGGGAAGATACATAAACTGTTAAATTTCTAAATTTCAAAAGACCTTAAAAGGGAACTAAGCCCAAGATGTCAAAACTTTGTTACATTTTAATTTCTTTATCAGCTGATGTTTACTTATGTAAATCTATGATGCATTTTTTTGTCCTAAAAGTTCAAAACGTCACGTCTGCCATTGTGGACTCAGGGGAGCGGGAAATCGACAGGAGGATTGGCAAAGCCTCTGCAGTGTGCAGATTGGGATGTTGTGGTGAAGACGGATGGGATATTAAATTTAATGAAAAAAAATTGCTTAAAAGCAGAAAACTCAAATATTACATCGTTTGCGTTGGGCAAAAACCTTGTACCTCTGCAATACCTGTAGTCCCTTTTCAGGAGAATCCAAAAATCGCAAGTTTTTTCAACCATTAGCATTGCAATGTTAAAGAGCGCAAGCTAGTTTCTACACTTTAGATTGGTCACATGTGTAAAAGTAACACTCACGCATGTGGACTGAGCAATAGTGTAGATTTTTGAAAAAAATATGAAATTCACCTAAATGCGACTTAATAGGTTTTGGCCCGACGCCAGCGAAATGCAAGTCTATTGTACTGAACTTAAAAGTTCAATACAACTGAATTGTACAAAAAGAATGCAGTGCACTTGAAAAGTACAAAATGCAGTGTGTTGAATTTGAAATAAATAAATAAACAGGCTACATGCAGAGGTACAGGCTCCGTTCTATGCCAGATTGTACTGCATGTATTAATGTTGTAAATTTGATTTGTATTTTTAATTCAGAGATTTTTTCCATTTACCTTTAGGGAGACCTGCGAACCACCTGTGGTGCCTCGGTAAAGGGTAACACGGAAGTGGATTTTCACTCCTCCTGTCCTATCCCACTCCCACAGAAAAAAAATCCCATACAGTCCTGTCCCACAGCATCGTAATAAATAAAATAAAATCCTGCCCCGTCCCAGTAAAAATTACTCCCGTTCTGTTGCTCCCATTCAGAATGACTCCCGCTCCCATAACACTTCCATTTTGGAGGTCAGCTACATAAAAAATAAAAATAAAAAAAAAAACAGTTTGAGGTTTATGTGGTACTAAGAAGTGGCACAAAGTATACCACTAAAATGTGACGTGTCCAATTGTTGCATTTGAAAGTTGAGAGTGTTAAGAGGCATGTAGACACAAAAAATGGAAAACAGGACATAACACAGCATGTGGCAAGTGTCCTTCATTTTGCCTTGCAACACAACAGGTTTAGGATCCCTCCCAGCACATGTATGATGTTATCTAGCCTACAGTGCCCCTTAGTGTGACATAAGTGCAATGACAGCCATCAAGTCCTAAGACCTTGAAATAAAATCTAAAAAAATGAACAGCATGAAATTAACTAGATCAGTATGTCCAAAGTCTGGCCCGGGGGCCAAATGCTGCCCGTAGCCTCAGGCATAAAATGAATGAGTGGCTTACCAGTAGTGTTAACGACAGTACAAAATACACATGTAAAAAAAGCGATTTTGAATTTCACCAGCAGACCTGTGGCTGCCGTCTCGGGTACTTGCAGAAATATGCTCCGAGCGTGCTCTGCCTCTCCGAACAGAGGCAGAGTGTACACCTCGCTGCATGACCTTTTGTGCGGCCCTTTAGAGCCAATTTCTAAAATAGAGACTGTAGTGAAGGAAAAAAAAAAAGTTGACAGACAGGGCCGTTGCTTCCAGTACAAGTGCAAATTGTCATATTTTTTCACTGGAATACAAAACAACAGAACTGGGCACTTGACTTGACCCTCTTTCTCCGCTCTGTCCTCCGTCTGTGACCTGGGTACCCTTCCGTCGTCGTCCCTCCGTCCTTATTCATAAAAATCATCGTCCGTCCTCCGATCCCGCCCGTCCTCGTCCTTTTAAAGCGCTTCCATCCTTACATTCCGTCGGTCCGCCCCCCACACTCACACCCCACCGCTGCCAAAAAATAAACTAAAAACAAGCCGTTCATGACATTATTTCTAGCTCATTAAGATGGATAATTTCCTATGCACATCCACTTACCAGCTGTGAGTATCGTGAGTGGATTGAATTGTTTACAACTGTTTAACTAAGATAGTTTTTGGCTGTCAGCAACCACCGTCGTGAAGTGATGATGAAGATGATAATGATGATGCAGAGTTGCAATGCTATTTTAGCAGGAGAAAGAACATCTTCCACTTCCGGGTCATAGCTTTCAGTGTTTTTTTTCCCCCCCTCGTCAGTGAAATGGGCGTCCACTAAAGGGAAGACTATGCCTCTGAGAACAATACTGCGGGGAGGGAACGCAAATGAAAAAGAGCACTCTAGTGTTCTGCAGGCTCAGCAGGCAGTCTTGCTTTTAAAAAGAACCCAACACAACACATCAGCTGGTACTTGAGCCGGTTAGGGACAATTAGAGGGACGGACGAAAACTTTGATTGAAGGAATAGATGTGTATTTCAAATATGTACTGTTACTGTAATTGTGACTTAGCGACTTAACGTCAACGTAGCTTTAAGTGCTTTATGCTTTATGTACTAATTCAGGTTATGTCGCCGCCATACGAGGGACTACATCGTAAATTGAGACTTTTGTGGAATAGAGAGGTCGTGTAGAGGGAAAGAGGAACACAAGAGCTTAGAGATGTAGCTAGGGGCGATGTCATATAGGGACTTATAAGAAATTAACAAGATCTTTAAGTTAATTTGGAATATTTTAAAATATAATTTGTATCTCAAGGCACCACTGTACTTGAATGCAATCTAATGCAAACATACTTTTATTTTGATCACGCCAAACCACACGGGAAACAATGCAGATATTTTTTATGCCTACCTTATATTTGAATGGTGCATTTGTGAAGAATTCCTGAAGCATCTTCTCTCCCAGTACTTTACTGGCCGGATCACTCACAAAATGAAGCACCAACACCTCTCCTTCCAAGAACTGTGCATTCTTGACCATAGACAACATGGCCACCCTGAACTTGTCCTGGAGGTTGCTGTTTTTGTCCACTTTAGTGAACATCATGAGAACATTGTAGCATTGGTCCAAAGTCTTATCGCCACTCTTTCTGGGTAGAAAAGCATTGTTCTCTCCAGTTTCTTTCTCCTTGGATCTATCAAGCTGGTTTGCATCATTTCTGTTTCTGTTGCGGCTTGCCTGAGACAGCGTGATACTCTTGGTGTTGGAGAGGTTCTGATTCTCTGAGCCAAAATAGTAGAACACCACTATGGCCAGGACACAGGCCAGGATCAGCAAAAAGTAAAAGGATCTGAACATACTAAACCAGGCCATGATTATGTATGCTAGTCTGAAGATGTGCATGTATGCGCACACGTCAGAAAAATGGAGGCAAAACTGTCACCAGGTTTTTGTCCCTTTGGTTGAGAGGCATTTCCATTCAGTTACTGAAAAACAAAAAACACAAACACACACACACACACACACACACACACACTCAGTTTAAACACAACTGCTCTCACTAGTCAGCCAAACCAACAGCATCTTTCAAGCTAAGGCATGTTCAGTATTCATGACTTCCACTATATAAGGAATTCCCTTTTATTCCCACAATTGCCACCATGCACTGCTTCCTGCCGCTTTTCCACCTCTTTCCGTTTTTGATTGAGCCAGACCACCTGACCTTCTTCGAGGTGGGAAAGTCATAATTCGAGGGCAAGTCGCTTCTGTCATTTACTGTACGTGCTTGGCACTAGCTGTGTGCATTGCAGCATTTTGATTTCTTTTCAAACCTAGTATATTTTCCAGTAAAGAGAAGCCTAGAAATTATTGCAGGATCTAAAATATCATGGGCTGGTCATAGTTATGATAATAAAGAAATGTAGCAAAGACCTGAAAGCTTTGCTGTCCCAAACTATTACTAAGAGGCTTTCAGAGACTAGTCTGTGCTGATTTAAGTCACGTGGACTTAAGCTATCAACCTGTTAATCTTGTGTAGCGTTTTTCTCATCTAAATCATTACATTACAAACCTCAAATGGGAACCTGCAACTTGCAAGTGTCATGAGTTACGAATACGTAACAAAAAGTGATCAAAATGACTGAGTTGATAAAATAGGTCAAAGTGCATGCACAGCAGAAGTCAAGATTATACTTACATCTTGCTCTATGTAGTTTCATCTTGACAACTTTTTTTCACGATTCACAAAAACAGTTTGTATAGTAAAATACCATGCAATTGTACCATGGCATCTACAACATTGAATGACCTGTTGAAAAACTGTCAGCTAACAAACTACCGCGCTACGTATGGTGGCCAAACTCAACAAGAACCCACGTGTAACGTGCAACTGTTGAGAAATGTGAAGCAAGCGGGAATACCTTGGTGCTAGAAAACAAAAACAATCGTGTTGTCTGCACTTAGCATGACAGCTACCGCCGCAAGCTATCAGACGACTATCCTCCTGAGCACGCCCACTAACCGTCATCAGCATTCCGTGTCTTGCTGCATTGAAATTTATTGGAAAATTAATCAATTCAGCAACAAGCGATTCAGAAAAAAATGAAGAGCAAACGTGGTGTTTCTTTTAATTTTGGTCTACTAAAAATTTTAAACTAAAAACGAGTACAATTACAAGTAAAATTGTTGGCAGAGTAGTACTACGGAGCAGAAGTATTGCGTCCGACACGGTTAGGACTACTACATTATTTTTTTCCCTTTTTCCTTCTCTCTTTGAACATATGTATTAATGATCTTTTCTTTATTTTGATCTTTATTTTATGTATGTACGTGTTTTAGTTTATATGTTAAATAAATCAAATCAAAACGTAACAAATGGTTGAATTTGCCTCTGTAGAAAAAAAACTAAATTACGACATTGTGCTGTGTACACGAACGCATCATGCTTCACCGTGGCTTTCTGCGCATCATTATCATCGTCGTCTGGGTCGTGACTCGTGACACAGGATAGTCTATCATTACTAGAAGAACTATGTCACTGACTTTTTGTATAGGCATAATACTTGTTTAACAGCTACATCGCTTTAATGTTATTTATAAATGTGGTACCACTGGCTAGTTAGCTCGATTAAGATTCGCCGAGATGACTTCTAGCACGCACGTCATTCAGGTGACAAATGTTTCCCCGAGCACAACCTCGGAACAGATGAGAACTCTCTTCGGCTATCTGGGAAACATAGAGGAGCTCAAACTATTTCCACCTGAGTGAGTATCTTTGGAGAAACTTTTCTAACTCGCTCGGTTCTTTCTGAGGCAGCTAGCAGGCCTCGTTGGAAGCTAATGCTAATGCATATTACGTGCGTGCAGTTGTGTCTAATCAGAGCTCCTGTTTATTGTACAGTACAGTAAACAAACCATAGAACAAGTAATAAATGAATAAATCGTACACGTGAATTGCATATAAAGTCCACCACGAAAAGGAGAAAATAATTTGCGGCAGTGGTCGAGGCAGCCTTTACGTCACTTCCGCTTATTCCACTTGCCTCATTTATGCTTCAATCTGGGCACCTGCCTTTGCATTTCATGAGATCAAAAGAGTTAAAAATAAGGACATATTGTAGAGTCAATTTGTCCGTGGTGGTCACTGTCTTCAGTCAAGAAGACACCATGTCACGTTGTCCCTGTTTGTATGCTTTGCACAACATGTGTGTGTTTTCTTCCAGTGACTCTCCCTTGCCTGTGACTTCACGTGTGTGTTTTGTAAAGTTCCTTGAGGCTGAGTCGGTGGGAGTCTCCCAGCACTTGACCAACACCGTCTTTGTAGACCGGGCCTTGATCGTGGTGCCGTTCGCAGAAGGTTGGTGTTCGCTTTCTGTCTCTGTTCCCTGAACGTACATCACACGATGAGCATTTGATGATTTGCAAACAATGACAGTGAGCATCGTGCGGTTTTGTTGTTTCTTTTGTGACGGATCAGAACTCGCTAACGAGCTGTCTGAGGTGTTACCAAGCAGTTATGTGGCTATAGGAGAATGTGAATTTATGTCAATTTGTGTCATGCAATCTGGCTGTAAACTTCTCTCTCTGTTATTTGTGTTGTGGTTTTCATAGTGGACAAGTCAATTGCAGAGAGCCCCTTCCTTGCTGGCTGAAAGTGGTCCTCTACTGCCATCAGGAGATTAGAAAAAAATGGCACCAGGCTCGCAGGCCCTTCTTGTCTCTCTCTCTTTAAACTTTTTTTTCTTCTATTTAGGGAATATTCTCTTACCTATGGTCAAGCAAACTTATCATCTTTATAAAAGCAGCATTTAGGCTTATCAAGATGCTGTTATCACCAAATCAAATGAGTCAGGGCATCTCTAAAACCGTATGTGCATGTGCCGAAGTGTAATATTATTCACCTCACAAATACAATTGTAATGCAAAAAAAATGCACTAATAAACCCATAGACCAATTAATCTTCTTACCTGAGCGTCTCCATACGTAATTCAGAAAGGGTTGAGTGCCTCTCCCAATTTAACAGTGGTGTTTCTTTTTGTTATTGTGTTTTACAGTTCTTTTTCCTGGTTCAGCCAGCCATATATACCAGGCCCTGCTGCAAATGGCACCAACCGTTTTGTCCTCTGCAGCCTTATCCTGTTTCTCAAATGTCTGTTTTGTTGTTGCTGTGCCCATATGTGTATGTGTGCGTGTCTCCCTTTTACAATATGAAAATGTCAAAAGGGGTGTTTTCAGATAGCACAATCATGGATTGAGCTTCTCCATTTTGCTTTTGCTAGTAATAACCCAATGGGAATTTTTGGTGTGGTTACGCATACTAGATATTACTACAAAACCGAGCTGTGTTGTACCTTGTAGGCAAGTAGGTTAATACTATGTTACTATAGTATAGCTCGATTAAGATTATATAGTATAGTACCCTATTTCTTCAAATAGTGGCCACCACCCTAATACACGCTGCGCTTGCATTCATCTGTGCGTCGTCCAATTTAACATTAATGATTCATTTAGAATAAAGTCCTCCTTTTTTTCCTTAGGTAGATGTTCTGACATCACAGTTGCTCAGGTAGTAACCCATCATGGCTCAGCTCCAGAAAACAGGCCGTGATTGGTTGTTACCTGAGCCTAGAGCCACTGTGATGTCATTGTCATTTGACAGAAAGTGGCAAAATGGCCGCCGCCCCCTGAGATGGCTAAAAATGAGTGGATTTTGCTGCTTAACTCATATTCCACAAACGTAATATTAATCAGAATGCTGTGTTTGGATTAGTTGAGGTGCATAGAACATATTGTGAAGAAAATTTTGGGGTTGACTTCCACTTTAAGGTATGAATGTGGAATGGATGAATTCACTTGGCATTATCGGATTTGTCAGTGGAAACATGTTTTTGAAATTAGAATTTGCTCAAGTCAAGCAGCATCTCAAAACTGATTTAGTTTGACGTTGAGTTTCCACTGCAACTATAATTCACTCATACAATGTGAATAGTTGTAATATTTATTATAAAATGTCATGTCAAATTATTTGTCAACACAAAGCACATTTAAACACATTTAAACATATGTAATTAAACACCTGTATGACTGTTACAGTCTCCACCTGAGTGAAAGCACAATGCCAATTGTCCCTGGCCGCTATTGGAGGAAACGGGGTATAAGTTGTTGTTGTTTGTTTTTTTTGTTTTTTTTTATAAACAAAGTAACCAGACGCAAAAGCTCGGAAAAGCTAACATGAATGAGCCTTTCCTGTTTGTGTCTTGGTAAGTGCTGTTGAAATGTTCCCCTGTTTGCACCCGAATCACAAACTTTGTTTTCTGTATCTCAATGTTTCTGTGTGCTTTATAGCGAAGCAGCCGGCGCGAGTCGCTTGCTCATAAAACATCTAATGAAAGTTGAGAGCACATCCCACGGGACAACCGGCTGTGCTTGCTTACGTTTGGTTCATGACTTAGAAAACAAGTACAGGTGATAACATCTTGGCAGTGTTGAACACAGTGTGTAATTGTGACTATTCAACTCCTATATGCTAATCCTACAGTCATATTGACAAAAGAGCAACAAGTCAGGGATTAAGATTTACAGACAAGACAACGTTCATTTGCATTGGTCTTGGCTACAGAGCAGTTTAACTGGTGGTGGCTTGTCTTGTGGAAGTTGTGCACGTTTACTGGTATGATCGCGCTGAAACCGCCTCCTCCTTCTCCAGGAGTCATTCCTGATGAATCGAAAGCCATGTCGCTGCTGGCGCCGGCCAATGCCGTGGCGGGAATGATGCCCGGGGCGGGCCTTCTTCCAACACCCAATCCTCTGGCTTCCGTGAGTTCCCGCAAACGCGTCGAGATTGCTGCCGCTGCCGCTGCCGCTGCTGCTCAACATTTGAAATGATGAAATGATTTCCCGTTCCAGATGGGAGGAACGCCGTTTGGTGGTCTTGGAGCGCCCAACTTGGAGCAGATGGCTGCAATGGGAATAGCAGGACCTAACATGAACCCTCAGGTCAGCTATCAGTTGTTAGCCAAGTGTGAGCAAACCAATAAAAATCTGTCTTATCATGACGATGTTGTCGGTTTTAGGCCCTTTCTGCCGACTTCCTGAAGCTCATGCAGTCCATGGATCCAAAGTAAGGACCTTCATGGGCTTTTTTATTATGATGATTAAGTATTACGACTATTGTAATTGTGCGCATTGCAGGTTGAATCCACTTGCAGCTGGACTGAACCTAAATCCTGGCTTGAAGAATGACAGCTCCAACAAGGAAATTGAAGAGGCCATGAAGCGGGTTCGAGAGGCCCAGTCCCTCATTTCTGCCGCCATTGAACCAGGAAGTGCGTTTTTCATAATTGCAGGACTTGTGGAGCTAGCTGTTTATTCAAAAAAAAAAAATCTCAATGAATGTTCTGTTCTAAATTGATCAGACCTTTTACAGTCCCATTACATGTACTCTTCATGTACAATTCATTTCATTGTTGTCTTTTTTTTGTAGGTAAGAAAGATGACAAACGCAAACATTCTCGGTCCCGCTCACGGTCACGGCGCAGACGCTCCAGATCTCGCTCAAGACACCGGTAAAATGACTTTTCTTTTCATCCACATCTCATATTAGTGGTAGTAAATGCTATTCCTTCACGTGTAAATGCTGAGGGATAATGTTCCTCGTCTGAATGAGAAAAAAAAAGCATCCGGTGAGCAACCCTTCTTGGAAAAAACATTCGCCCCAGGAACAAAAGATGCAAATTCAGAGGTTGACAAACTTGTGAGCGAACAGCTTTTCAAATGAAGTCAAGTCAATATAAGCATGAATTAATAAATGACTCAGTCATACAAAACCATTTTTACAATAAGTCTCACAGTCACTCACTTTCACAATATTTCTCATATGCGCTGAAGGCCCTCCAATTTGGTGTTGAAATGGAATTCAGTGCGACAAAAAGTAAATCTTGGACAGTTTACATTGGCACTGCTAGGTAACTTGCAATACAATCCAGTAAAGATACATTGAAGCAATAAGCGGTGTTCAAGTTAAGTCACAAATAATAGGAAGAATAAAAACAAGAAGCCTTAACGTGGGAACAACAGAGTTGGGAAGGGATCATCACATGCTGAGAATGTGCGATACAAATGACCAAGGTTTTGTCCTCCGAATCAACACCAACCAAGCAAACGAAAACAAGTGCAAAACACGCACGATTCATAAAGCCAGAAAAAGCATTAAATGTATATCCACTTGTGGAGGCAGGTTGTGTACTTTCATATTTGATGGGTGGGCAATGATACAAATCATTGAAGAAATGATTTGTATGCTAACAATCAAAAAGTCCATCCATCCAAGCATTCTTCTCGCCACTCGGCGACTCGAGAGTGAGCTGGAGCTTTTATCCCACCTACCTTTGGGCACACCATGAACTGGTCACCAGCCAATCATAGGGCGCAATTCAAAAAGTCAATATTTCAAAATGTGTCCCCTTTAACACCGGATTCACAGTTAGAATGTGTTTCGTCTCTGAATGGTAAATATTTTTCCAAGATGACAGCCAGTGTGCATTTAGTTCTGTGTGCATTAGGGTCCCCACAGGGACTATTGAAAGCCAATACATCACAAAGTAGCAAATCAATCCTTGTCCCCCAGGACATCTCAACGATCTGATTCCACACAAAGGCAGTGCAATACAGAAACAGTTCATAGCTCATACATGAGAAATGTGGGTGGAAGTCTTAAGAGCTCCAAAAAGAAGCTCAATCTACAGTGTTTGCTGTTGAATCCTTGAATTTCTGCCTCAGTGTTATTGTGAAAATGTGTTCTGACCAACTGAATGAAAAAATTGTACTTATATTCTTTTTCTGGCAGACGCTCCCAGAGCAGGTCTCGGAGGAGGTCCCATTCGAGGAATAGGAGGAGGTCCAAGAGCCCACGGAGGAGGAGTTCCCACACCCATGGCAGAAGTCGCCGCAGCAGATCTAGGTTAACGTCGCAACTAGTACCCGATCGATGAATCGGCCAATAGGAGCGCTTTTAAAATTAACAAAAATTGGCCGACTTTTTTGATTGTTAGGTTTTTATTTGGGGGAGAGTGTTTTTTTTATTATTTTTAAATAAATTACAACATAAGCCAAAGATAATCATCTTCAAACATTCCCTGCCCCCAAAAATCTGTAAAAAATAGGCTTTGTTGTTTTTTTCTTTTAGACAATAGAGTGAAACGTAAGACAAATAATGACAGTTGTTCTCTGTTGTAAAATCAAACAAATGCTAAAGCACAGTATTGTAAAACAATGAAATGTTCTACCTGTAATTCATATTGTTTCAGTTATAAGCGTTAAGGGTTCAAAAAGAATTGTATTAATTATTTTTTTTTAAATTAATCAGTTATTGGAATTTTAATCTGCCAAATATCAGAATCAGCCTAAAAAAAAAAAATCCATATCGGTCGGGGCAACTTAACTTTGTACATAGCTTCTTTGCTTGTGTATAATAACTGCACGCCAGTTGATTTGTAGTGTTTGCATTAATCGTAGCTAGAACATCCAGTCAGCCAGGCAGGCACGCTAACTACTTATACACCGTGCTGCCCATGGCTAAAACGGTTCCATGGTTAGTGCTGACATTCATGGCTTCGTATACTATATGTAATCATGGAAGTCATGCTGTTGGCTTTTGTGCATACAGGGACAGGAAAGAGGAAAAGTCCAAAAAGAGGTCAAAGACGCCACCCAAGAGTCACAGCAGTGCGAGGAGGTCTCGCAGTGTCAACCGGTAAGAACTGCAATGCATCTTGGGCGTTAACTGAAGTCTGTTCGATACCCTGTTACATTTACTGGACAGTAAACAATGGAGGGCTGTTGTTCAGTAAACGATTGTTACAGTAATCAGTTTTTCAAATGGTCTAATCTCATGTTTCAGGAGGCACAGGCGAAGCCGCAGTGGATCCAGATCCCCCAAAAAACGCTTGAACAGGTCTCCATCGCCCAGACGGTGAGCTCCTACCAGCTTTTTCTTTTAGATTAGCCTTTGACTGCTAAGTAATAACACTGTGTGTGTGTGTGTGTGTGTGTGTGTGTGTGTGTGTGTCAAGGCACAAGAAGGAGAAGAAAAAGGACAAGGATCGCGAGGAGCGAGAGAGAGAGCGGAGGGAGCACCGGGACCAAAGTAGAGAGCAGAGAGAACGCTCGTCCAGTAAGAAGAGCAAAGACAAAGAGCGAGACCGCGACCGCAAGTCAGACAGCGACAAAGGCGATGTGAAGGTTTTTTTAGGCTGATTTAAAATTTTATTTTAATTAGTGCGGCCAACAGAACCACGTGACTTGAATACGTTGTTTTCAGGTGCCGCGGGATTACGATGAAGAGGAGCAAGGCTACGGCAATGAAAAGGAAGTGGAGCAGGAGGAAGATGAGGAGAGGAAGAGCGACTCAGACTCCGCCTCATCGCCCTCGCGACTTGACGAGACAGAGAAAGGCCAGGGCCACGCCCCCAGAAACTCCAAAGTCAATGGGGATGATCACCACCAGGAAGACATGGAAATGAGTGACTAAGATCCCCATTTACAGGATATTTTTAATGTAGGCAACATATTACTTTACTTGCCTGATCAATTGAAGTACAATGTGTGGTATTTACTATAAACAAAAGAGGGGTCGTTGAATGAAGGACTGCTGCATATATAACATGGTAATCGTTTTAAAAAATGCTCATGTGCTTTTTTTTTGTGCTCAATGTCAGTTTTCAATAAAATACTCATCATAGAAGTCAGAATGATTTGTCTTGATAGCCCATCACACATCCAGTTCCATTTCCAGTCCTTCAGGTACATTGAAGTGTGATCTTTTCCAAAGGAAACTAATAAAACTCAGGCAAACTGTCACCATCGAGTGTGCGGGTGTGTTTTGACTCACATCCTTCTCAAAAGAACAAACCAGAGAATCAGGAGATTTGTTTTCTTTAAAAACATCTATATACAAAAATAGCAACTTCCGCCATGTTACAATCCAATATATTGTTGGATAAAAGTCAGTGGAACAAACTAACTCTTGAGTTGAATTTCAGGGTAAAACATACCAAAAGGAAGAAACAGTGACTTGGAGAACATGGACAGATTGTGCAGAAGAAAGGCTTTTGTTTATGTAAAATAACACAAAGAACAATACTTAGTTCCTTACAACAGCTACTCATTATACAATCCTAGTTTGGAGCGTATAAAGGTGACATAAGAAACATCGGACAGACGACATGGTACCATAAAAAACTGCAGCATTTATAACATTGCCTCAGAGTAAAAACATTTCAAATGCCACCTTTTAAGTTTGACAGTTGTGCATTTAAGAAATGAAAGCAAAAAGCTGCAGTAGATGTTACACGTGTCAAAAGATTTAGTGAATTCTATGAAAATAGATTCATTAATCAACAAAACCTAAGTACAGGTACAGGGTGTTTCCCCCACCCCAAAAATGACCTCATTTGAAAAATGGATATCTGAGTGACTACATCTCCCAGTCAAACAAACTGAAAGGCTTCATGAGAATAAAAGATGTACTACATCTCCCAGTCAAACAAACTGAAAAGGCTTCATGAGAATAAAAGATGTATCAAAATTCCAACAGAGAACAGATATACTGTAGATTATATAATCAAATACACAAAGCTTTACAACTGTTCAATACATGTACCGCTTGTGACTAGTTCAACTACTCTTATTGTGCTTTGTCCAAATCTACTTTCCAGTTACACTCTTCTTGGACTATTTAAGCACATTTTAACGCACAAAATGCCTTTTCAAGGCAAATGAATGCATTCTTCACTATGGACAAAAAAAAGCTCATGTAAAACTAACACTAAACTTAAACTCAAGTTTAATATTTTTTAGTTTTTAGACACCTCATTAAAACCTGACATTTGAATGAGAATTCACTACGTTATTAGAGTATGAAATGTCTGATTTATGGGGGAACACCCTGTACAGTAAATTTCATTTTTAATGAGTGTGAATTCATCTTGGGAACTGCTCAACATAAAAGAGGACCAATTCTTACAAAGTTAAGAGGTGTATTCACACATGTACAACTCTGCGTCATATGCCTGTTGCGTGTTTACAGAACCACACACATTTGTCTCTTTGTCAAAATCAGTGTTAACACACACGCTCCCAAACTCACACACGTAACACCTGTTTCCACCAAGCAGTCCTGTCTGGCTTGCATTTTCATTGTCAAAGATGGGAAAGGTATTTAAAAAAGGGACTGGCACTGTACCACTTTTTTGGCCCATCCTGCCACCGTGGTGTGGTGCCTAAAGGGTGGAGCTAAATGCAGTGCAGTTTCTTGGTTGAATAAGCAGAACACAAATTGTGCTTTTATCCCCTGCTCAAACAAAGCTTGCTTTCCATATGACAGGAAGAAGTTACCGTTAAATACAGTAGAGTTGTAAATCCCTATAACATTGCGTCGGGCTGCAATGACGTCAAACTATCAAGCAATCCCTCCCGTCCCACTTGGTGGAAACATGGATTTAAGTACTGTACTCAGCATCACCCTAACTGTGTTTTTTTTGTTTGTTTTTGTTTAGCTGGCTGTGGAGATGTTCATTTAGTTGAGGTGAGCAAGCAGTTAGGGATCGTAAGGTTGTCGGGGAAGAGTTGATGTTTTTTGTAGTGTGATGTTGCTTCATAAACATCCACCCCTCCACCAGCCTGTTGAAGGTTGGGTTAAAGGTCAGGGAAGCGGCTGGGGTCTTCTTTGTACTCGCTGGGGATGGTAAAAATGGTTTCGTCAAAGCTGTCGTAGCGAAACTCCTGAAAAGTCACGGTGGCCGTGATGGTAGGAAAGACTGGGATGTCTGCAAGAAGAGAACATTTAGCTGGTTGGTCTTCAATTTTATTGATATCTCAGTCAAACGTCTCAAGTCAAATGCCTCCTTTAATTGGAATCACACTTAAATATGGTTGACCATCTTTCTACACTTGCAGGACAGTCAACAAAACTTACCCAGGCATCACATTCTTCTTCACTAATGAGTTTAAAATGAGTGTTTTACTGTTTTTAAAATGAACAGCTGCTTACTTGTTTTTTTTTTTACGTGTCTATGAATGGAGTGTGGTGTAAATATGTTCTCCCTTACTTGAATCAACCCTGGGAAACACCAAAAGTTATTCTAAAGCAGTGGTGGGCAAACCTAAGGGGCCACACTTGATTTGGAGTATCTTTGCCTTTTTCGCCCTAACCTGCTTCTTCTCCATCAGTAATGGTGAGTACAGCATCTTTTTTTTTTTAATGTATTGTATTTAGGTTTTTTGGGTGTTTTTTTTACACTAATACTTTATACTATTTTGATCAAATTTTCACCTTAAACGGTGAAATCCGACTCAGGTTACATCGCCAGCGTAGGAACGGAAGTCGTTTGTCAATCGAGGACTTCCTGTAGTTCATAGTTCTTACATTTTGGTCAAATCTTTAAATTGTAAATAGTCATACTTTCAAATCAATCCTCTTCCTCTGACAGAAAAAAAAGTTTGAACATCACTAGTCAATCTGGTGACCCGTGGGGCTTTCACCAATCATCACACTATGTGTGTGTGTGTGATGTAATTTGGCTGTGTCGGCTTATAGCTCACACTAGTAATACCTTCGATTGGTTGCCATGACAATAAACATTGACAATCTTTGAGTCTAATACTTTATGTATACAGTATGTATGTTTTGCATATACTACCGGTTTTGAAGGCACACGTGGTATGTTATATTTTGTTTATCTTTTGAATCTTTGATTCAAAGAGATGATTGTAAATATTGATTGTAAACACTATGGAATATCTTTTGTTTTAGTTTTCACAGTGTTCCATAATGGACGAGCAATAAAACGATAGCGGACATAAGCACGAGGCGTGGCTCTTTACTGGACTAGATACACTGCTTGTGCCGTAAATGAGTGTAAGGTAGTAAGTAGTAGGTTCTTTAAGCCGATTGGCTGAAATCCCTGCATCTCTGCATATGTAGTCTCTTGGACAGGGAAGGTGGTCTTCTTACCGAGTTTGACAGGAAAGCCGGGAGGGAGCTTCATCTGCACAAACTCCCTGAGTTTATTAAAGTGCTTAAAGGGTGCGATCACCTCCAGAACATTCAACAACCTGAGAGCAAAACAAACACCGGGTCAGTCGAGCAAGGTCATACATATAGACTTCATCCGTCATATTTCCAGCAGTCTCTGTTACATTACAATCAAATTGACAAGATGTATTTGCCCAAAACATTTTCATTCACGCTGGCTTAACACTGCAATGTTTAAGTGACACAACCAATCAAAATTGGCCAAATGGGCATCTCATCTGACTTACGCGTCGATGCTCAGGGGGAAGTCTTGACTCATGGCTATGGTGGCCTTGAAGTTTTTCTTGCTTTCTTTGCACAGCTGCTCTCTGCCCAGATGAGGAGCTCTGAGCCGAGACGGACAACAACACGCAAGTTAGTACGACGTCTCATGTTGACAAGAAAGACAGCTTGTCAAGCAGTTGAGCTGTTTTCACTCTGAACATCCGCACAATGTAATAAGGTTTTCAAATGACCATTTGGTCAATTTTATTGATATCTCAGTCAAACACTTATATCTTAAATCTTCCCTGGCCACTCAAAGGATCAGGAAATGAATCGAAGCATCTATTTTGATACCATTTATAGAAGTAGCAGGTGAGCTGGAGCCTATCCCAGCTGACTGTAGCCTAATAAGCCTTAAAGTGGTTCGCCATGTCTGCGGAGACACTTACTTTCCATTGTCAGCAGTGATGTACTCTTCCCAGGATATGGTGTTGGGTGAAGGCGGGGTTAGAGATTGTCTCCTCACAGGCTGATGAGTGTGCACATGCAGAAAGACAAACAAAAATCAAGTTTGTCGTCAAGACAACTCCTATACGTTGTCACTCTCTATCAATGTGATGTGATTTCATCTCGGGCGCTGTGTCAACAAGAATTTAGCTTTACACTCGGTCACATCTTTGCTTTGCTTGTATAGAAATAGCTAGGTTTCTTTTTGGTCTTCTTCTCTCTGTTACGCAACAGTGAGGCCAATTTACATAACCTCAAGGGTTTCTTTGCCCATGACATGATCAGCTAGGCTGAGTCCAGCGATTGGACTAGACTGTCTTAAACACATGCAGCGGCATGATCATTGGGGGGGGGGTTCTGATCATATTTTCTGCAATAAAATCAGAGTTACTTGATTTTGAGTATCTGCCGATACCAGGTCCCAATCTGATACGTCAGCGATGCATTAAAAAGAAGAACCACCACAAGAACCTCTTACGTTGTATGATATAAAACTAAGCTATTGCTATTCCACTTAGAAATGTCTTTGCATTGTCATTTTATGCCCTTCGAAATGTAATAAAATAAGAAGACTATTTTTTTCCCCTGACACCAATCACTGCTAGTAAAAAACATGTCACCTCCCTTAAGTTGTGCTTGTCATGCAAAAGAAGCCAAATTCCAGTATGAGCAGACAGCTGCTGGGAGAGCTTACCTCTGATTAGTTAAATGGTCTTTCACCACTAGATGGTGGTGTAGAGTGGAAAGGCCAAGCACACTGGCCCGGTTGGGCCATAGTAATGAGGTCAACTGAATCTTTTTATAACCGATAAACAATAATGCCACTCTCTTTTATTTGATTCAAGTAAAAGCATATGCTAGGAAAATGTAGTATTGATTCTACATGATGTTGTTACAAGTTGTGGCTTCCTGCCATGAGTCAAGCTGAGCCGTAAGACGGGATTCACCTCAAAGTTTTGATCGATGAGGTTCCCTCCTTTGCTCAGACTCTCCATGATGGCTTTGTTCCTCAAGATGTCCTCCTCGCTCAGATGCTCCCGCCTCTTCCTGGACTCCAGCACCAGGCCGTTCACAGCGTAGAAGTCCGCCAGAAAGTTTCCAACACGCTCCTAGAGATAAAAAAAAAAAATGAACTCATCTATGGAAAGGAAGCAATATTTCAATTTGTTTCCCTCCCCACAATTCGACGAGAAGCTCTTTTGTGACAATTTGGATCCCCACATCTCCAGCAATGACGTTGACAGCTGTTACCAACCGTCTTGTCTTCCCTGAAGAGCCAGCCGGTTTGTGCTCTGGAGAAGGTGATGGACTTGGTGGAGAGCGTGGCCGAGTACACGTCACTGCTCATCAGAATATCCACTTCCTCTTCCGTCTCCGTCTCCGACTCCTTTGGATGTGAAGCACAAATGTCAACACAAGCATGTGCACTCAGTGGGAGTCTGTTTCTTGTACCGGTAATAAAGTTCAATCGAGTGGTCATGTGTACCTAATGAAGGGCCCGGTGAGTTTATACAGCATGTTAACAGGCACTACTGAAATGAAGAAGTAATGGTAGACTGTGCAATCACAGTGCGAACAGCCATTCACACTTACATTCACAGCTAGGGATAATTTAGAATTGTCAATAAACCGAACGTGAATCTTTTTGGAATGTGGGAGGAAGCCAGAGTACCTGAAGGAAATGCATGCAAGAAAAGGGACAACATACGAGGTAAACAGAAGTAAAGAACCCCCCCAGAAAGATCCTTACTGTTTCTTAAATGATCATATTAATGATCACATTCCCCGAAATTCTAAGGGCTGGAAGGAACACAGAGTGATTTTGGTTTGACATCAGTGCCTCACAAACCTCATGGTGTATCCGCTGGTAGACTTTCTGCTCGTTGTCCAGCACCACAAAGGACTCCGAAGGGATTGCGTTGCCGTTGAAGATGAAACTCAGGTCACCGCGTTGACACTTCATATCCGTGAAGTCTATCAAGGTGGTGTCCAGTCTATAAACATGTACAGAAGCAAAATGAGTGGAGTGGGAACACAAGGATTTTCAAACATGAAAATGACTTTTGGTAGTGCTTACATGACTTACACAATGAAACATTAAAAAAATAAATAAATAAAAACTTTGTTTCATGTTTACGCTTTATCATCTCTAGAGAGGGTCTTTATTAGGATTACGAGACAGCCTGGAGAAGTTTTACAGAATGCATTAAAGCATACTACATCCCAACAACACACATTCAAACATACTGTTATATATATTTTATATATAACATGTGGAAAGCTGTACTGTGGCTCTAAATAGATTTTTCACATCAGCTCCAGATGGCAAAGGCTTTCCTACTTCTTCTATTAAGTTGATTTACATTTGCTGACATGACTTACCTGATGTTGAGTCCCTGTTTGTAGATCTTACATGCATCCGAGGGTAGAATTCTGGAGAGCAGAGGCACTGCAGCATTGGAAGATGAAAGACGTGTAAAACAACACATTGGGGGGATAAATAGATATAAAAGGCAAACTCATTAATGAGGACAGTCCTCATTCATTTCCAGTAGCAAATACACCAACAATTAATTATGTGTAGCTCAAAAGCTTTATTTTTTAGAATCTAAGTCATTTGCTTTAAAAGGAACTGAAAGTGGTGATTTGTTAGATCGTGTCGTACCCTCAGACACACAAAACATGGACATTTTGTTGTTTGTTACCCCTTTTAAATAGATCCACTGTGCATTCATTTACATATACTCTGTCCTGTTAATTGCCTTTCAGTGTCTGATGGAATACCCACGCTGACATAAACAACATTGAAAATAAAAACTCCACCTCCTCGAACCAAGCATTTTATTACGTTGACACTCTTTTTGCTTATTTATTTCTGTGCTGTAATATTAATAAAGGAGACAAATCCTACTTCTTAGCACAACTGAGTTGCAGGTGAATTTGACTCACCCCAACTTTGGAAGTCCCAGTGAAGCTCCAGATAGAAGTCTCCAAGCTGCAAAAAGGTGCAATGTTAGAAGCAGTTAAAATGCTGAAGAATAATACTGGACAGCCAATTTGACATGAGCCTTCTACTTGGGATACCGTCGCTGCAAACTAACTCGTGTGTGGCATGTGGAGATGGAGATGCAAATGGTGGGTGCACACAATTTCAAAAGAAGAATATATACATTTAAGCCAGAGTACCCCGAATGATCAAAATGGATTCATCCTGAACTGAAGGAGCCCTAAAAGGTCCACGGGATATTGACAAGGTACAAGGTTCAACTCGGGGGAGGTTTGTTTATCTTCATCATGAAGATTAAAAGATATATAGAAGTGAAGACTCAAGGTGAAGCAACATTCACCAGAATCTGGCGTTGACACGCAAGCCTGAGGAAATTCATGGTTGAGTCCATGTCTCAGTTAAGCACATGGGATTGAGGTCTCATATTTGGCCATCTGCGCCGTGTCCCTCTAGGGGGGTGCACTGTTACACATCTGACCTGGTAAGTGAAATCACCGGATGATTACACTTGTCATTTAGCCTCCATAACCTCATGCTACAAAGCTACAAGTGTAACAACGCATCTAGTTATTATACAGATGGCGGTATGGCCTGCGTGCATAATGAAAAACATCACAATTGATGACAACGATTACTAATAGATAATTTTATGACACAAATTATTACACTGCATCAACTGATTTTTAATGGCATAGCAGGAAGGCCGCATCATGGTTGATGTAATCGACCACTCCATGTAATATTTAGGTTCTGAATGAGAGGAAAAGAGGACGACAACGACAAAGAGAAGAAGTCAAGTATTACATACCTCTTTCAGTGCATTCAACAACTTTGGCCTCTTGTCCTCGACACTCTCCCTGGACTGTTGCTTCAGCTTCCTCAGCAGCGCTGTTACTGGAAAACAAGACCAATTCAATGAATGAATACATAAGCCACCTGCTGTACATTATAAAACCTGCAGCACAAATCCAAATATTTGCCTCAGTCACAGGGTGCATGAAAGCAGGAAGCGCAAAGTAGATAGTTCATCACATTCACCAAGAAGAAAAGCAGCGTGGCTCCAAAATGCTGACGCTGCATACTTGTATATTACGGTAACTAATCTTTGTGGTTTAAGAAAATTCATAATCATTGTATCATATCGTTATAAAACACCTTCGGGCTGGGTAACAAATAGATTCATTGATTATTAAGTATCCTCACAGTCAATTGAAGCATTGACACAAACATAATATTATTGACTCTGTGGCTCTCCATCCCACCAGGCAACACAAAGTGGGCGCAGCCCTCAGTGTGAGCAACCTGGCAAGTAACTCACATACTCACAGAGAGCAACAGGATGGGGGTGTCTTTATGACTCAGATGCCTAATGAGTGTGGACAAGCCCAGTTGGGGCTGCCCCTGATCACCTCACTACCACTCAGTGGGACAAGATTAGAGGCATCTGCTCACCGACCACCCAACCGCCACATACCGCTGAAGAACTGCAGACCGCATCAATATTCAACCAAACTCGCTCTGTTCACACCAATTCAGTTATAATGATTAGGACATTTTCCTTTCATTAATTAGGAGATACTTTACCTAAATGGGCTAATGAAAAGAGAGTTTACACCACTCTGTGTGTGTTTTCCATCACTAGTTTAAGCCTCATTGGCAGCCCTCCCAGAACCTGAGAACAGTCAATATTGACACAGGTATCATGTGAACTCACTCAACTGGGAGGCTGGAGGCAACCAACAGGCAGACCTGAATAATGTTTTAAATATTAACAGTCAAACAGCCATTGCAGGGCAATAATATACAGCGATGTTAGCATACAACTAGAGCTACAGAATAGCTTTTCTGTCCGTTTGTAGTGTCTCCTTTAAAGGAATTGTTTGACTCAAATCACAAGTTTGTGTACAAAATACATAAACAGAAATTGGCAGAAAAGTAGTTTGTCTGGAATATCAATCAAAATGTGTATTTTCAAAGTGTCATTCAAATCGCAAATCTTCCAAATGTGTCTGTTTACCACACGTGTGTGCTGTAAATTTGGGGCTTTCAAAGAGTGACAAAGTAGGCCTCCTCCTTTGGAATGTACAATAGCCGGGCAGCCTCCTTCTACTTTCTATTCCTCTGGAGCTAATTTTCTGGTCTTTTCTGGTCAGCCTATATTCTGTCTTATCTTTCAATGGAGGAAAAAAAAACAATCCATGAAATTAGCTTTGGTTTAAAAATATTTGTCTCCTTCATTTTTGTCAAGCTGCTACTTCCCTGAATCCCCCTGGCTTCTAGAGAGAAAAACTGAAGTTCTGTAGCCAGCCTGAGGCCAAATCAATCAAGTGCCAACTACCACCACTAATTAGTGTGTCACCCACGAGCACAAGAATCTCGTCTAATGAGTAAACAATAACATGTCTGTGACTGCCTTTAAAGAGCTCAAGTCGACGGCAGAGCAGTGTGGCGAGAAGGCAACTTGGGGCACAAACTGACAAACTTCCCCAACTCAAACTAAAAACTAAAATGTAATTAAGAGAAAATACTTTCTCATTTTCAGTAGGAATCCAAACCAAAAAAAGTCAAATGGGCGAGATGGGTGAAAATGTAGGTCAAAAACATTGGATAAAAATAACTTCAGACAATAATGAAATGTCTTTTGCTAAGAATAGATCGGGATTACAGTTCGAATGCAGCCTTCTATTAGCAGTCCAGTGTAATGTGTTTTTTACAAAGGGTGGCAAGCCCAGACAAACATTTTTATTCCTGTATGTACGTTCCAGCTTGCCACAGATGTAGTGAACAGAGGGAAAAGTCATTTTCCCTTAGCACCTTTTCCATTCAATGCCATGGTGGCAGGGAAATTTCTTCGATAAAAGGTGTCAGGAAGCTGTCCCGAAAGACGCATAATCCTTAGGGAACTCAAGAATGCAAAATGTGTGAAACACAAACACTTAAGAGAGAAGCAGATAACTCCATCCTTGCTTCACTACAGGGCTGTCAATAACAAAATATTTTTGGAATCGATTATCCTATTGATTATTCCATTGAATACTCAGATAATCACACATCCCAAGGGTCGGCCGTCGCACTCTCTTTCCGGCTCAAGTGCCCCTCGCAACCGTTGCTGTGTGCTGCGTTGGTTCGCTCGGCAGTCATCGTAAGTCCAGCCATGACTCCTTCGCCTGCTCTTTATTTCTTTTTCACACATTTCCCACACATTTCCCACAATAATAATCACACCACTTTACACTCAATCACTGCTTAGCGATGTGCTCATAAGAGATGTCGGGAGCAAGTTATGCTAAGCCAAGTTAACTTGAGAACCTTCAAGTTGCACTGAAGATTTAGTGGAAGTTGCTTTGCTCCAGTAAAATAGTGATGTGATGAGGGTTTAGCTTGTTCAGTTTACGTTACAAAGTACCAAATGTGAGCTGCGTTTTGTGAAGGGCATGAAACGGGCACTCACACAAAGCGTCATTTGTAAAATACACCAAGAATACATTCTAAGTTCGAACATAAAATTGATCATGATTTTGAACTTTATTTGATCAATACACATTGTGCCAAAACAATTTTTGTTTCCAAGTGTAGCTCATTTTTGTACATAATTTACAGCGGGGGTGCTCAATCCCGGTCCTCAAGCGCCTCTATCAAGCCTGTTTTTCATCTCTCCCTACCTGAACACACTTGATACAAATGATCACAATCGTTATCAGGCTTGTGCAAAGCTTGGTGATGAGCGGATAATTTAAATCAGGTGTGTTGCAGCCAGGGAGGGATGGAAAACAGGCTGGATAGGGGCTCTTGAGGACCGGGATTGAGCACCCCTGATTTACAGTATTGTTTACTACTAATCAAGCCACTATTCAAGAACCTGACTGAGGGGTAGGTGGGGATTAGTGGAAAGGGGGATTTGGGATTGATCAGCCAATGAGGAGAGAGAAAAACAACCAACAAATTTCTTTTCATCCACACACCAAAGGCTGGAGGGCCTTGAGGAATGTCATGCTCAAAGCAAGCTTCATTGGCAGGCAGCAGCAAAATGTGTAGGAGTACATTTTTGGATTTGCATCTGTTGATCTCAACTGTTCTCTACAGAAAACTAAATTTGAATGTGAAAATGTTTCAGAAAATGTCCTCATCGTATAGCAGTGTCAGACAGTCAGATACTTACTCATCTGTCTGTCTCCGTAGCTAATAGCCTCTGCAAGGGGGCTCCATCCCTGAGCATTCTTCACCTTCACTGGTGCATTGTGGGCCAGCAACAGATGGGCACACTCTGTAGAGGGAAGGGAATCACTCCATCAAAACAGTGCAATACACCCCACACTTTAGCACTTAAACGCGTGCAGGCTGAAATTTGATGCTGTAAATTTGATTCTGTACTTGAACCATTTGGAGTATCGGCATAGTTTTGGTCTCTTTTCGAAGATAACACCTTGATTTTTTCTCCTCAACTGTCAAGTGCTACTGGAAATGAATTATGGAAGTTTGAATACATAGAAGGCCGTGGGTCGTCCGTGGGTCGGCCTTCTTTTATGTATTCAAACTTCCATACTATTCCGATACTCCAAATGTTCAAGTACAGCATCAAATTTACTTTGGTGCGCCTTTCGTTCAGGTAAAACTGCCAGGTGGAATTGCAAAGGGCTACACCCACTAAAATTAGTCAAGCAAGCAATTGTACATTTATATTTTCTAGATATTTTGAATGACGGGTTTGTGTTAAACGTGAAAATGCAAATTGTTTAGAATTTTTTAAGATTTGGCCCTGTATCCCACTAGATTAGTTGCACCTCCGCACTAAACAGTAGCCCAAACCCATCTCCACATTTAGAACGACAACAAGAGCAAACTGTACCTGACCATGTTTAAAACAGTTACTTGAGGACGATTAATGCGATATGTTCATAAAACGGGCCTTGACAGCAGAAAGCGGAAGAAACCATTTTTCCTTCTAAAATTCAATTATCTTATTAACTAGTATTCTGAAGGGAAATTGTATTATTCCCCCGCTCTCCAAGGGGGCCAGGGACGGAACCAGATTGCAAATAGCGAGAAAATGCTAGTAAATGATAAACCCCCCCCACCCCCCTCCAATAAAGTACATTTTATCTAGTACAGATTTGATGTGACTCTTGATCTGGTGAAATGAGAGTTGTAACATAATATTTTCGGTAAAAAAAAAAGCATTCAGCTGTTCCAGTTTTTGGATTTCCGCGTCCTGTTACAAATGCAATTTCTTTTCCATTCTATAAAACTACAAAAGGGCCAGCATCCATGAATGATGACACATCCTACAACTGAATACAATTAGGGATTGGGCAAGGAAAGAGCAAACACATTATAAAAGACAAAGGTTGACAAGTCCACATAACAGTTGTAGGCTCAGCCGTAAAAGGAGAATTATATCCTTCTGCTCTGTATGCAGCCAGTGGAAAAAAAACAAAAAAACACACCCACCCAAATACCAATCCTGTTGTTCCGGCTCAGATGACTGTTCTGTCACGATGACGTCACTCATTAAAAGGTTGGCGGCGTCTGGACAGCTCATTGGCGGAACACTAAGCAACAAAGTGCAGTCGTCTGCTAAATGCATAATAGGAGTGTTTGCTTGATGAGGCAGAACTTTCCCAATCTTAAAAGCTATTCCACCACCTTTTTAAAGCACCGAGCACGAGATAATGTGCAGCGACTCCATACAAGCGGTTGCACTTAAAGTGCTTCCTTCATCAGAATTAGTACAACTGCAGTTACAAGCCACTGTCCAAAACCAGCTTTGTTGAGGAGGGGCTCCTCCGACAGTCGAAAAAAAAATGGAACATCACTTGTCAATCTGGTGACCGTCAGTTGTGTTATCACTTTGCCTGGACCAAGCCAAGCCCGCTATTTTTCTAATATATTTTTTTTTAACCTCGGTCCAGGCAGTCATTGGAAGCGAGCTGCGTTGTTTACCTCTCTGTCCCATGGCAGACCTCAATAAAATTGTTCAACATTGGAACACTGGAAACGTGCCGCCAGAAATTAATTAAAAAATTAATTAATTAACAAAAAATATATTAGAAAATAATATATTTTGTCTAAATAATTCATATTGGATATTTGTTCGCAACACACCTGATGATCTCTCACGGCACACTGGTTGAGAACCACTGAGCCAGTAGGACTACATTTCCCATGATTCTCAGACACGGAAGAAGGAAGTAGTTCTAATTCCGGTTTGACACAAACAAGTACGCCTGCTAGCCATTAGATGCGGATGAGAATGAGAATGCAAACGTGGATGTGAAAGTAAATAGGAAGGAATTTGAATTAAAGACAACAAGCTGAAAAGTCGACATTCACGTTAGACCATTTTTAGACCAGTGTCGTTTTGGCTGCTTGTTTAAAGGCCAAGAGAAAAAAAACACTTTGGAAAATGAGACTCCAAGTGGAAGCTTTAAAAAATGACCTTCTAAAGACCATATCAACACCAAAGAAAGGTATACTTGATCATTCTCCTGTAAATCTACCCTAAATCTAATTTGAGATCCAGCCACAGGCTCCCTGAGTATTACTCCACCCATTGATCCGTAAGGGTGGTCTCTAGTTAATGGAATTAGGAAGCACTGCACTGTTGCCAGTAGATCAGACTGCAGCTGCCATGAGGGTTTTATATCAAAAGTAAAACATCAAACATCTGTGCCCCATGCTGCATCAAACATCTGTAATTCAGCTCAGGGATGAAGCAGCTGATAACGGGCTACCGCTGAGAAAACACACGTGCACTCTCTGACGTAAGTCTCAGTCCCTGAAGCTTTTCACCTACATATGCCATCCAATGATTGTGTAATGACAACATTTAGCAGACACAGATTACATAACCTGAGAGCCATTTTCCGTTGCCCTAAACTGCAGAACTGCTAGTTTTCATTGATACAGCACTGACATGCAGAATTTACTTGGAATAAGTATTACCGTAACTAATATATGCTGCGTGTTTCAGCATCAACCTTTACTTATAATTTAATACTGCAACTGACATTGCTCTACCCTCATATGGTGTTATTATGTTGCTGGTACAACATAAGCAGCCCACTTTTGTGTTCAGTTTGCTATGATGGTCTTAATTGTGAACAAAGCATGAAAGCATTTTGTAAAATGCCCACTATGATTTCCCAGGTGCACATTTCAAGTTCCGTATACAGAAAAACAATTCTTAGAAATGAAATTAGCTACATCATGACAGCCTGGCGCTGCGGGGTTTGTCCTCATTTAGCCATCAGCAAAATAGTGATCCCACATTTTGCAAGCCACACAATTCCCATGAATGATTTTCTGCAGGCTCAACAATACCGTAGCGGTTTTCTGAATTTGATTAAAAAAATAAAGCCAAATGCAAATGTAGATTAATATTTGAGTTTGCTGTGGTGTGTTTTGAGACATTTTCCTTTGAGGAACTTGACAAGGAGACAGCAATGTACCGGTAATCAAAATACAACAAATTAGTACATCCTCATGTGGCTCATTTCCTGGATTTGAAAAATGTGTAGTCATGGGAATAAGATCCATTAATTAAATAAATGTTTAATTTTTTTGTAATCCTACCTGAGGCAAGGACGTTATGTTTTGATGAGTATGGAATTATGTATTTTTTCTTTTATTTATTTATTAATTTTTTTATTTGTATGCAACTTCCTGGTTTACTGTTGTTTGTTCATTCATACATAACCCCCTCCCGCTCCCAAAAAAGGGGCCCAACTTTCATTAGATATAATTTCTCGAAATTTTTACGGAATCAAATGTATCTTGAAGTATAACTAGTTGATTGTGTTTATAACATCACATTCAAACATTATACTCAGTGGTCTTTTCTTCTTAAGAAATCCATTTCAAATTTTGAAGTTTCCAAATCCAAATCTTCTTTTGGGGCTCGTTTTTTTTGGGGGGGGTCACCCTGTATAGTGGACCTCTGCACCTTTGCGGTTCAGCACCCGTGGAGTCACCAACTCACTTCATTAAAAAAATAAAACTGAACGGCTTGATCATGGGATGAAATTTCGAGGCACGGTGGCCAACTGGTTAGCACATCTGCCTCACAGTTCTGAGATCGTGAGTTCAAAGCCGGGTTCCGGCCTTGCTGTGTGGGGTTTGCATGTTCTCCCCCTGCCTGCGTGGTTTTCCGCCCACATTCCAAAGACATGTGTGGTGGATTGATTGGTTGGAAACTCTAAATTGCCCTTAGGGGTGAATGTGAGTGTGGTTGTTTGTTTGTCTATTTGTGCTCTGTGATTGGCTGACCAATTCAGGGTGTGCCCCGCCTCTTGCCCCAAAACAGCTGGGATTGGCACTTGCCAAGTTGTAATTTGCTGTGCATATGTATCTAATCCTGTCTCATCTTTTTTCTTTTTTTTTTACTTTTCATTTAGCTATTAAGTTCATAGTAGCCATGCAGCGGATGATTTCAAAGGGGACATGCTTAAACCTTAGTGGGTATCTGCATTTACTGAGTGCTCTTGTTCATTCATTTTTAATATACATCCCAGGGGATTTCATAGGGCCAGATAATAAACACAGAGGCCTGCACAGACAAACAAAGTCTCTACATCAACAATGGGGCAGCCACACCCAGATTACTGTATGATGTCATTGTCATGCTGTAGCCCTCCTGTAGTCTGTCTAATCTGAGGATACCTGGAGGACATGGCAGCAGCTCAGGCAATAGACTAACAACCTCATTAGCACAATCAATTCCACAGTGTCCAGTCCTACTCTGCTGCTTCAATTCTGTTCAGGCCCTGGCGGAAAAGTGGAATCAATTGCACGTTGTGGTCCATTGGAAGAACAAATGTGAAATCCAGCACGTGGTGTAACCATGCTTGAATTGTTCCCTGTGAGGATGCATTTTTCAACAGTGCGTTCCACGACCTACTTGCACAATCAAAGGGGCAGTGAATTAATAATTTAGAATCGGGCTTTCAGTCCTGCTTCAGCAAGTCAACTGAAGACAAAAATCATTTCAAGTTTACACTGTAAGCTTGATATATCATAACATATTAATCGAGAACATCAAACTAAATGATATTCTGGAGGGGGAAGGAAGTGACATAAATATAGAGTGGAAGCTTGCATTACAAGCATCCCTGTATATGAACAATTCGAGTTAGGCACAACATTTTTTAAGTCTTGGCATGGTGAAAAACTTGTATCCCTCCACGACGTTAAGGCAGAAAGGCGTCGCATATAAGGCCACCTCTTCAATCATCCAATCACAAATGATTGATGTGGAAGACTAAAAATCATTTTATTTTCATCAGAAAACACTATTCACAGTATGTATTATTTATTGAGTTGTAGCGTATTTTTAATCGAGCAAGAAAAAGTTAATGTCAGCGTAATCATGTCAAAATAGTCCACGCATGTTGTCGGGAGGGGGAAGTTTACGATACATTCACATACATTCATTTATTTTTTAAATGTCAATGTGACGTCCAACCTTATGATTTTTCCTCCTCCCGTTTTCCCCTCCTTAGTTAAAGTTAATGAGCGATAAATAGTGTGCTTTCATTTCTATTTCATTTTATTCATTTTTAATCACACACTGGTATGAGAAGGTAAGCATAACTTAGTTTTGGGGCCGGAACAAATACATTGCATTTCTATTCATTTCAATAGGAAACATTACGACTTATGAACGTTTCAGCTTACTAACGGTCTCATGGAACCAAATTAAGGTCGTAACTTCAGGTTCCACTGTACAACTAATTTGTAGATTTCTTTCACTTTTTGAGAAAATTCATTTAATTCACAGCATTGTTACATGGACGAGCATCTGACTAAACAACCTGAACACTTGACATGAATGTAAATGTAACCGACTCACCCTTGTGCCCCAACATGACAGCCAGATGCAATGGTGTGTTTCCTGGAAAAGGCAGAAACAATTTAATGCATCGAGGAAAAACAGGCTATAACAATAAGAAGTGAACAATTAAGTTGCAATAATGTGTTGTCCATTATTCCTACACTTCGTGGAAGTGCAGCTATGGAAGTACTGCACAGTGCATTCAACATAAAGAAAATGGATTGTTAAATGAGATTAGTAACGAAACACTGAAATACAAAGGGTTCATCCTAGAAAGGCATTCTTGGGAAAATTGGCACATCCCTCAAGGGAAAACCAAGCAGCACTCACTGAGCTTTTCTTTTAGGATTAAGAGCCAAACACATTCCAGAGGAAGTAGCTTCTCTTTTGCAGAAACCCAAGTGTGGTTGACAATACAAGCAGAAGAACTCCAATATGAACCAATATGCTGGCACATGTCCAAAAGTGCTTTAGTAAACAGATAAACACAGATGTCACAACAGGCACTCAAAAGTGTTTAGACACTGCGTGGGCAAATGCTTCTGAAAACACCTATTAATCATTCATTTCATGAAGAGAGTGTGGGGCTAGACCTCTTAAAGTGACAAATTGAGAATGGTACTTTACTGCTCCAGCATGACTGACTGTACCACTAGTGCACAAACCAAAGTTCATAGAGGCAAGCCTGTTAGGCCTGATGTTTCAGGATGCATTTTTCTGTATTTCCATTGTAAAGACCCATGTGCCCGTTCAAGTTGTATGTTTGTGGAAAGGGGAGCTTAAAATGGTCAACAAAGACGTGTCACGTCCACTTCAGCGTGGATGTTTATGAATTGAATGGGAACAAAACGCTGTACATTGTGTCAGCATGCTGAAAATGTGATAAAATGGCCGGATCTTCACTGGTACTTTTTCCTCAAAAGAAACACAACAAAAAGTGCCATTTCAAAACCCTGCCATCTGTGCTATTTACAGATAAATGTACAGTATCAGCACTGCACTGGTTCATGTTTCAGCCATCAATCCATTATCTATAGCAGCTGTATTCATGACACTTATGGGTAACTGGAGCCTAAGTGAGAGATGGGGTACACCCTGGACTGTTTGCCACTCAATCACTGGCATTTTTCTCCTTGTGATTTCAGAATCAGAATCGTTTCTTGGCCAAGTATGTTTGAACACATGAGGACTTTGTCTTCGGTAGTGTGAGCCTCTCTAGTAGTACCGCCAAAAAAACACCTGAACAGCCTTTTTGAAACAGAGAGCTACTTCTTGGTAACTGTTTAATGTGAAGGGCTAACACTTTGACACTCACTTTTGGAATAACAAATTTGCTCGGATTACCTTCAATGATATGCTGTTATTACTAATTAATTATATTTATTTGTGTGAATAAACTTGATTCCTCACAATAATTAAGAAAAAGCAATATGCAACATTTTATTTCTATAAATCTGCCATTGTTTACATTTTCAAATGATCACTTCTGCAACATTCCTAGAAAATCACAATGTCTCTTCATGGTGACCTATTTTTAGAACAGTCCCACAGGCTACTCAAACGGTGCTTTGTGGACAGAGAGAGAGAATGACAGAGAGAGAGTGTTGTGGCCTAGCCTTCAATTAAACTCGTTCTGATTTTAAAGGGAAGTCAACCCAAAAATGTTTTTATGCAGCCCCACCCGTCGAAACAGAGCATTCCGAATAATATTACGTTTGTGAAATATCAGTTAAGAAGTAAAATCCACCCGTTTTTGCACATCTCAGGGTTCACCCATTTTGCCACTTACTGTCATTTGAAAATGACATCACAGTTGCTCAGGGCTCTGCTAACAACCGAACATGGCTCAGCTTCAGAAAATAGGTGAGCTGTGATTAGTTGCTACCTGAGGCCTGAGCAACTGTTCTGTCATTTTCAGTCGACAGAAAGTGACAAATTGGCCACCCCACTGAGATGGTTAAAAATGTTTGGATTTTGCTTTACTCATATTACACAAATGCAGTATTAATCAGAATTCCATGTTTGGACAAGTGAAGGTGCCTACAACATATTGCTGCAGAGAGTTCGGGGAGGTTGACTTCTTTTTTAAGATCTTACTGAATTGTGAGGCATCTGTTGTAGCTCATCCCAAAGGTGTTCATTGGGAAGTTCTTGACACCAAATTCTTTATGTGAATTGGGGCTGGGTCTTGCTGGAACAGAAAAGGGCCTTCCCCAAATCGTTTCCACAAAGCTGGAGGCATGAAAATATAGATTCAAGGAGAATTAAGGGGTAGAGTCCAACCCTGAATCACACAGTGTGATTTTCTCATCTACCTCAACTTGTAGTGATTACACTGAGAAGAAGTCGAGTGTTTAGTAAATATAAAGGCCCGGTGTAATGTGATGGGCGCATGAGGTTTCAGCTCAACAGCAATGGAATCTGAGCCGCAGACTCTGACTCACACGGACGCTTGACAATTGAACAAAACAAGTTGGAGCTCCAACCCAACAAGAAATGGCTGACCCCTGCTTGCGCTGTAGTCTGAGCTGTGATATGAGGACAGGCCGCATTCCAGTACAGACAAGAGCAACAAGGGTGTGTTTGGTCGGAAATCCTGTTTTTATCTGTGCAGACTTTGCCCTGCCAAATGAGTGCTGTCATGTGGAACTTCCACAACTCTGCAAGGCCATCATCACAAACTGAATACTCACAACCAAGTGAGATTTGCATTCTTACGAGATGTTTTTAATACAGTGTATTTACATTTTGGGTGTCAGTCAAAATATTTCATTCACCTATTTTGCGTACCTCTTATCCTCATTCTTAGGTTGAATTAATCTTTTCTTGAGTCAAATTGTCAATTTCTCACCATTGTCTAACCTATTTACAGTGCTGGCAATAATGTGATGCTTGTCAAATTAATATTTATGGCTTGATTGGTAGTAATTAATTAGATTAGCTCAAGAAAAGCGTTGGGACACTGAAAAATACATTTTTATAATGATTCATTGCACTATGACGGCAAACATTTGATCAAATGTGGGCGTTGATATTGGCCACTAATCACATAAGTGATGTTACAAGTGTTTCATCTTCCTAGTCCGCTAATCGTTTTCAACAGATAGCAGTCCCAGCAACGTATTCCCGGTATTTGTTGACGATCGCGGATGCATGTTTCTAGAGAAGACGGACCAAAACAAAGACAGAAGTAAGCACGAGACTTTGACTTTGAAGTTGGACTTGAGCAAATTGTCATGATGTGTGTTCTGAACAATCGCGGTGTACTATGGCTAGACTTTGACTTATTTCGATACTAAAAACGGGAGATTGTGCACACTGCATCTTCCTCATCTGAAGTACGAGAACTCTTTTGAGACCTATTCGGTCATGTTGCTGCCAAACAATGCGGCCTAATCCTTTCAGGATCAGTATTTGCGAAGGCATTATCAATACTAATTGTGAGTGTGTCACGCACATGTGATGTCTCAACCCAGGTTATCTGGTCCCATGTTTGATAAATATGGTGGGGCCCAGCATATTTTTAAACATTGTTTTCAAAGTCATTAAATGTGCATGATAACGCATCATATTGTCAAATTCACCCCCCAAAAAATAACTGCACTGCTGTCAAGAAAAAAAAAAGGACACTATCCATTAAAGTAATTTTCTCATCTATATTGCAAGAGTAAAAGAAGTTAACCACAGAAATATCAACACATTCAAACAATCAAACACTATTTTCACTGACACGTGTTTTTTTGCGACTTTTGAGGCCCATTGCTTTTCAAGAACATATCGTTTAAAAACTCTTATGATTTTCCGGTGTCTATTGTATATCGTGCTTTGTGTCAATTTACTGATTTCACTTGTATTATGGCTATTTTTGTAATTGTATGTAAAGTGCTTTGTTACAGATGTAGCTGTTGTAAATTTGCGCTGTATAAATAAAATTGTATTGTATTCATGAATTTTATTGCATTCCATTGTAAAAATGGTTTACAGTATTTAACAGAGTTGTATTAGGCAAAAAAGCAAGCTCGCCTAGACTTCAACAGTTGAACAAGATGTGTTTTGGGACGTTCCCCTCACGTCGGTTTTGTCACACAGCTATACTCACCATGGATGTCCTTCTGGGATATGTTTTGAGTCCGTATAAGCGACGAAAGGCGTCGCACATCTCCTTTGAACACACATTCGTGTACCGGAAAGTCTTGTCCTCTTCGGATAATGGGGTTTTTGTTGTTGTCGTCAACGACATCGGCTGAAGACGGCGTGTTGTTGGCATTGACGTGCTGGTTCTGCTTCTGCTGATGCTGCTGCGTGGACGTTGACTTGACCAACTTGTGGTTGCTGAAGATTCGACTCGCCTTGCTCTTGTTGTTCGTCTTGGAGGCGGTAAACGTCCCGGTGGCTGCCTCTTCGTCGGGTTCCAGCAAATCATCGTCCTGACTGGGTCGGTGATCCTTCCGCAGGGATCGGATCTTCTCTCCGGTCATTTTTTTAAAGAGCTGACGTGAAGGGAACAGAGGGTGACGAGGACCCTCCGGGCCAACGGATGCAATTCGCCAGCTGGAAGTCTTCAAGCAACCAACGTGAAGAGAAGAACATGAAAGACACTTTAAAAGGAGGGCTTCGCTACAAAAACAAAACGCCACAAACTGTTTTTAGTGGTTAGTGTGTAGTCGGTAAAAAAAATATTTATATATATAAAAAAAAAATCCTCGCTATCCTCCCATCGCTACTGTCAGCACAACACGAGCGCTTCTGGTTGACTTCTCCTGGTGTCTTCCGCCTCAAGTTATCGCGAGAGTTCACCACAAAGGTTACTAACGGTGACAAGCTACAAAAACAAAATAGAAAACTGCATTTAATAATCAAAATAAAATAAAACACCATTTGAGTCAATAATAAATAATTATAAGTGTATCGTATTAAATATAATTTCAATAAATTAAAAATTCTAAATTACTGTTGTCCATTCTGTCTATGTACTGTTTTTCCGTCATGTGGGGTGTGGGTGAGCTTGATCCCGTCCCAGTTTGAGCGAGTGGCGGGGTATACTCTGGACTAGACGCGAGCCATTTGCAGGGACAACCATTCACATTAATTTCAGAACTTCGAAGGCAAATATGCTAAATTGATACCATCGCTCACTCTGCCGCCTCGTTGTTAGCCCTTTACACCAAGTTGAAAACAGATTATTTTTGTATGTTTCGTAATAGCATATATCCTGGGTACTGTACAATTCTTTAGTAAGTATCGGCAATAAAGTTTGTGTTACCGTGAGCGAATGATTGCTTTGTGTACATGTGATTGGGGCACATAAAAATACACATTTGCGTTATCCCTGTAATGACGATCACGAGATGCTGGAATGAGTGGCACAACCGGTACCACATTGAAGAAAAAAACAATTGTTGAATCACACTGAAAACAAAACAATTATTTACAAGTAGGATAGAATGAGAAATTAATCTTCATTCACAGTTCCACTAGGTAAAACATGCGAAAACTCTTCCCCCCAACGGCACACCAATGGAAGCGCAGCCACGTTTTGAAAGAGCGAGAAGCGTATGCGCGGCTTGTGGTTACCTCGACTCTCACCAGGGACCTCGATGAGCGGAAGCTGTCGAAAGTGTCAGTAGGAGCCGTATTTATTTTTCAATTTAAGAATATGGAATCACAGCCGGTAGGTTACGTTATTCAAGAGTATTTACAAAAGTAGACTATAAATAATATTATCAAACGTTAGCAGGTGAATTAAAATAACAGTATGGAGTCACGGGTAAATCGCGTAATTCCTCAAAGTGCATCTGCAAACGTAATATTATCGTAGGTGGGCTAGCCACCTTAGCCACTAAATATTCACTTTCTGATTGTAAAACTCATCAAACAGATGCTTATTTCGTGGTTACTGATTTATTTTTCTCAGCACCTAGACATTATGGAATAAGAACTACATTATATACACAGACAAAAAACGTTATTTTATAGAACCACATCATCCCCTTTCAGTGAAAATGTATTGTTTGACTTCAGCAACCATGCAAGAGTGAATAAAACAATTTTATGCTATACATTTTATGATACTATTAAAAATCTCTCTCTCTCTTTTTTTTTTTACATATTTGAATACAAGTCATATATAGAATAATAAATTTATGGTTGTGGCTATTTTTTTTTTTTTTTTTTTTTTAAGAGCTGAGCATCGCCTAACCGCCACCGTGTTCCGTCCCGCTTATTTAATTGACCTCATAGTCCCGGTCCATTCCTAGTCGGCGACAGCCAATCGGCGTTGACAACGTAATCTTAATGTCACAAGCAGGCGCCGAACGACCAGACTCGCCTCCAAACAAAGACAAATAATCAAACAAAAACAACAGACGCACAGCGTGGTGATCGCTGAAATAAACAAATATGGGGCACATGTCATTGCGTCTGTGGGACCGCAAGGTACACAACACTGTTTTATTTTTATTGGTTTCCTTACGTGTCAGGAGTCCGGCACTTGCGTGTGACGTGTACAGGTTAAATCCATTCTTGACGACGTTTCGCTGACTCTGACCGACTGGGACCACGTGGGTCGATTAAATATGCAGACGGGAAATAGGAGATGCCCAGCTCTGAAAATGATGATTCATGTTTTAAAGTACACATGCAGCAAAGAAGCAAGGGCCACAATATGACCAGAGGTAGAAGGGTGAACGATACTAAATTCTATTTTTTCTTAGGTAATGTTTGAACTATTAATGTATGATTTATCAATCATGTCTCACACGTATGTATTTTGCAGTGAACATGAACTGCTAGGGCAACAACTTGGAAGGGGTATGAGAGCATGAAAATGCAGAGGGAACCTGGCGAGAAACTCTTGGATAAGATATTAGTGTGGGTTCTCAACCTGTGGATGCGTGTTTATGGGTTAATAAAGTGTTGTGCGTTGTTGTCCACCACCCATAATGCAAAGGCCACTGTTATTCTCTGTACTGTACTATGTACTGTATTTACAGTATATGCATCAATGTTGCCAACATTATGTTGGTCAAGAAATTGCAAACTAGTAGAAAATGCAGGGTCACACACTGTGAACCAAGTAGCAAAGTTAATATCGCTGGACGTGGGTTGAATACCTCTACTGTTCAGGCCACGTTAAAGGTTTTTTATCTCCTAAAAAACTAAGTGATACATTTGGAGGCACAAGAGTTCTGCCTGATCCCAGCGATATTTACATTTTCACTATCTTACTCATAAAAGACTCGAGTTTGCAGAAGGTGTTAAAAAGCAGTGTAGCAAATAATAATCAACAATTACAATGAGTCCGCTGATAGTGTAGTGGTACACACGCCTGAGTTGTGTGCGGGCAGCGTGGGATCGATTCCCGCTCAGTGACAGTGTCTATGTGTGCCCTGCGACTGGCTGGCGACCAGTTCCGGGTGTAGTCTGCCTTCGCCCATTGACGGCTGGGATAGGCTCCAGCAACTCCCCGCGACCCTATATAGGATAAGTGGTTTGGAAGATGACATGACATGATGACATGACAATTACAATGAAAAAACAACAAATTCATGGGTCGCACATGCATGAGTGTAGGATTTTTTTACTTGCACTGTCACAAATTTTAAGGGCAAAATGCCACCATCTACGGGCAGTCCAAATGGTCACAAACATTAAAAAAAAAACACAGACAGGTGTACAGACATTTATGTGGTTCACATTGTCAATTATGTTCAATTAGCCTTGCCGGGCCAGTTGAATTCTGCTGAGCATAATAAAAAATATATAAAATATAACAATCTAACATTACCACCTACAATAATTTTTTTTTAAAAAGACAAAAGGTCAAGGTTATTTGACAGATTCCCTTTGGCCTACATTAAGAAGTTAACACAAGCTAATTTATTCCTTCCTACAACTTATTCATTGCTGTAACTAAAGCCATATACACCTTTAAATATACATTTATCTTTAACTATATTTTCCAATCAAAGAGACGCCCAAACGGGAACTTTTAACGTAAACCTTTATTTTGAAAAACTAAAAGCTGCCGAGAGATACTTCATCTCATCGAGCTTAACGTGAGCGTCGAGGTATTCAGAAGCCGGGAAGAGCTGCCGCATTTTAGATATAGTTATTACATACAGTAACGACCCGACTGCATTCAATGCCTTACATAGATTCTTGCTTCAACCTAATTGTTTTAATAAGTTTATTGCAGTCTTATAAAGATTTTGGATTCCTTATTGGGTTTTGTCAAGGAAAAAGACATACATTTAATACTGCTACGGCAGTTTGCCTCCTGCAATTTATCATAATAAAAAGTATAAACTTATGAAAATAAAAAATACCAAACGAAAAGATTCAAACGACAGGAAACATTAGCGGAGCTCTCCCGCTGCAACAACGCGCTGGTCACGTGGTGTAGACGCCCCTGTAGCCCACCAATCGATGCTGCTGTAGTCCTTGATGCCGGATGCCAATTGGCTGAAAGAGACGAGTACTAACGTACTATATGGGAGCGTCTTCTTAAGGACGGCTGCGATTGCGCAGTCATTTCCCGTTCAGGTGTTTCTGGTCGTTTTAAGTGTACCACATAGCAATGGAGAACGACATTGAGGGCGACCAGAGCGACTCTTTTGCCGGGTTCAGCAAGCCCTTCAAGTCGTTTGCCACCGATGCGATCCACGTTGGACAAGAGCCGGAGCAATGGACCTCCAGAGCTGTAGTGCCGCCGATATCGCTCTCTACAACGTTCAAACAGAGCCAACCCGGAAAGCACTTCGTAAGTACAGTCTCGTGTGGATGACTTGAACTGATAATGAAAATGAAAGTTCTAATACGGCATTCCTCTTTTCTAATGAGGCCAGCGTGGCTTTGGCGGTTGGGTGTTGCATCAGATTTAATAAGGATTCTGTTAACAGCTTCCTGGGTCACGTCCATCACAGTTACATCATGTGTATTATATTTCGGTCTTTAGTCTTTACACATGGGCCAAAAGTAAAGAAAAAATACACATGAAAGAGGGGGTTTATTCTTTTTCTCTAGTGGAGGCTGGCACCACAGATAACTCCAATAAATCCATCGCTCTTTGATGAGATACAGCAGTACACACACAAGTTCCAAATTCTCAAATCCATTTCTGCTGGTTTACTGACCTTTGACATTGTTTTGTCGACTCTGGTATGCTTGACCCCACGAGTGTGCTCTTGTTTTACATGGGGCACACATCCTATAGACATAGTCAGAAAGCCCATTATACGGCTTGTGGGATGAAGGCTGAAGTCTGTGGGCTGTTGAGTGTATTTCAAATACATGAACTAAACAGGTTTATCTTCATTGCTTCTCCACACATGGCACAGTTCACAGAGATGTTTGTGTGTTCCTTTCAAGGCAAACAGTAACTCAAATGATGTGAATCCACATTTGTAACGTGTACAGGGTTTGGGTGTCCTCAGTTTTGAGATTACCCCAATTTGTACAGAAGTCGGAACACACAATAGTCCAATCGTTTACAAACACGAATTTCCCGGAAACCTTCAGGTGTCCTTGTCGTAAAGAAGGGTTCCGCAAAAAAGTGATTATAAAATTATATGATAATGACAAAGCATTAATCTAATGTCCCTGCATACACACAACATTTTTACCAAGCGATGCTGAATAAATATTTAATTTCACAAAATTTGGTGAAACTTTATTCTGTTAAAACTGTCATGAATATTTAAGTTGAAATATTGAAAAAACATTGAGGGGTTACACACGTTAGTTGTTTTTTTATTGGAATTACGCTCATGAGGATGTCCTTGGAAAAATGGTTTGTTTTTTAATCAGAGTTGCCAATGTCCTTTGTAATCATTACATCTGGATAGAATCCATATAAATGAATTGCATAATCCAGTTACTTATTGGAGAGAAATAAAAATAACTCCCTCATTCCAGAGCTCCAACCCCTGGTGCTTTTGACTGGCAAACTAAGAGATGTTTTTGTCCCATAAAGAATGTTGTATCTGTTTTTGATTTAGAGCAGAGGCACAACTTTGACTCTCCAAGTCAAATCTTCCGCCAGCGAATAAGAAAATGCGTTGCAACAATCTTTTGGTAAACTAATACAGGAAGTAATGTGGTTTCATGTGGTTTCAGCGGTATTAAAAGCGAAGTTGAGGGATGTGTTGCTCTGAGGGTTCTTTAGCAGACTGGTGCGGCAGGATACGCTTTATCCACTGATAAGCAGTTCAAAAACGGCATGCTTTGTTTAAAGTTGCTTTAATGATTGGTCTTTTTTTTAATTTTTTTTTTTTTTTTTTAATTCTTCATACAGGGCTATGAATACAGCCGCAGTGGAAATCCTACAAGAGACTGTCTTGAGAAAGCTGTGGCAGCGCTGGATGGGGCAAAGCACTGTAAGTGTGACAGCGTGTACACAAGTGGAAATTCCGAGTATGATCACAATCCATTCCAGTATGCATAGTTGGATACATCCAGCTATGCATTTTATATAACAGTTGTCCTCATTTGGGTCGCGGGATGAGCTGATGCCTGTCTGAGCTGAGTTTTCAACGAGAAACGGGACAAAGTCGCCAGCCGATGGGGCACATAGTATCCAGACAAACAACTATTCACACTTTTTTTTTTTTCCCTTCTGCAGGCCTTGCTGTGGCTTCAGGACTTGCTGCCACAGTGACCATCACTCACTTGCTGAAGGCGGGAAATGGAATCATCTGCATGGATGATGTTTATGGAGGTGAATACTCACTCAATACACACTCAAGTGAAGATTACGTTTTACGAGCTGGCGACATTTTATGCTTTGCGACTTTCCAAGGTACAAACCGATACTTCCAAAAAGTGGCTGCCGAATTTGAGCTGCAGATCACCTTCGTCGATTGTACCAAACCAGAGCTACTCAAGGCGGCTCTCAAGCCCAACACTAAAGTAAGTGCAGAATACTGTTTTAACTTTTGGTCACCTTCCAGCAGGCTCCACAAATTGCATGTTGTGAAACTGTTTAACCAAGCTTTTTTTTCTTGCGGGTGTGTACAGTACTAGTGCGATGCATAAGTGTTTGTTTTTCACTTTATTTACACAATCAGATATATAAGTGTTTTTCAGCCTTTCCCTGCCTGTTGCTGCTTATGCAGATGGTGTGGATCGAGACTCCAACCAACCCCACTATGAAAGTTGTCGACATTAGGGCTTGTTCTGACTTGGTGCACGATCACAACAAAGACATCGTGGTTGTGGTAGACAACACCTTCATGTCTGCGTACTTCCAGGTGTGACAATGAGATGTGGTGTTCATTTTGTTCAAGCTTCAAGTCAATGTGTAAAAATGTCTAGATTATGTATTCACTGTTTACTTTGTGTCCTCACTCAGCGCCCTTTGGCTTTAGGAGCAGATATTTGCATGTACTCAGCCACCAAATATATGAATGGTAGGTAAGAGTTATCTACTTTGCATTATACTCATAAAAGCGTCTTTTGTCATTCTGGGCCTGCTCTACATAAACGTCAGTTTTCTGTCTTTAGTTTTTGTTTATCATAAACTCCATCATATATAGATGTTACTTTTTGGAAAGGGTTAGGGTTAAGTTTCGACACAATTGATGAAAGTGTTTGTTTTATATATCGTCACTATCCAATGACAAGCACGTACCTCCAAATGTTGGTTGTAATAGATACTAGAAGAGGATATTTATTACGTGGCTACAGATAATCATGTCTGTGGCATGGTGAAGCAGCATCAGGCACATTATATAAGGTTATGTTGAACCCTATGTTCTAATTATACGGTGAACAACTGGATGCATGACCCAACTCCATGTTTAGTGTAACTTAGATAGCAGCTGTCCTGCAAGTCTGCAAGTCAGGAGACGTTGGTCGGCATTCCATGCATTTGTTTCCCCTTTTTTTTTTTTGCAAAACTAAAAATATGACACTTTGTTATTGTAGAAAATATTGCTACAACAGGTCTATAAAACACAAAAGGTCACAAAAAAATGAAGCGCAATGTGTGTTGGTTTTTTTTTTTGGCTCCTCTCCTGACTCACTCCACACACATCTGATAGTGTGTCCTGTACCATTTTCCAGAAATAACTTTTTCAGGCTTCTGGTTGGCTAAAATAGCCTTTATATTTAGGAGTTTACAGGGCTTGCTTTTTAAAAATGTTATATTATTTAAATGCAACTGGTATTTTTTTTTGTAATACCGTGGACTTTGAATAGGAGGAACGTTTTTTTTTAATGACCCCTTACTTATGGACATAGCATAAATGTCACTCACCCCATCTGTATATATAATGTCAAATATTTGCTGACTCGCTTAGATGTCTTTTGGTTTGATCCACATTCTGTCTTTTGTATAATCGGCAGGTCATAGTGACGTGGTTATGGGCCTCATGTCAGTCAACCGAGAGGATCTGTATGACCGACTAAAGTTTCTACAGAATGGTGAGTGAAAGGATCACATTGGGGCAACTGTGGCCGAGTGCTTTTGAGTGAGCCACTGAAACCCCAGTCTGTGCTTCACTATGAGGGGTTAAATGCAGAGGACGTATTTTGTGTACACAAGTGAACAAAATTGTTGGTACTCCCACAGTGGTCACAGAAATAACTTGAATCTGACAAACATAATACTGAATCAACATTTTATGAAAATAACCAATGAAAATCAAACATAGCTTTTGAATTGTGGTTCATGAGAATTATTTAAAAAAAAACGAACTCATGAAACAGACCTGGAAATAAATGGTAGTACCCCTCAGAAAAGACTGAAAACAATTTGTCCAACCAAAGATTGTCGTTTAATTAGCATCGGAGGAGTCTTCAAACTTGTAATCAGTCAGTCAGCCCATTTAAAGGATGACAAGTAGTCGCTGTGCTGTTTGGCGATGTCGTGTATACCACACTAAACATGGACCAGATGAAGCGAAGGATAGATTTGTCTCAGGAGATGAGAAAGAAAATTGTAGACAAGCATATGAAATGTAAAGACTACAAGACCATCTCCAAGCAGCTAGATGTTCCTGTGACAGCAGTTGCACATAATATTCACACATATAAGGTCAACAGGACTGTAGCCAACCTCCCAGTGCGTGGCCGCGGGAGGAAATTTGATGACAAATTGAAGAGAGGGGTAATACGAATGGTTGCCAAAGAGCCTATAGAACAACTTCCCAAAACACAAAATGTGAACTCCAAAGTCAAATCACATCATTGTCAGAATGCACCATCCGTCATTTGAGCCCCACATCCGTCACAGGGTGTCTTGAATTTGTGCAAGGTATAATTAAATCTCGACTATCAAGGGATTCTAGAGAGAAGTATGCTAACCAGTGTGAGAAAGCCTTGTATCAGTCGCAGGTAATGGGTCTCATAAGAGGATAATAAATCACAACACGGCTAAAGAGCAAAACATTGCACTACTCTGAAATGGCCCTCAGTCAGAATCAGTTCATGATTCACTGTTGTATTTGATGTACTGTTGTGGTTTGAATGTGGCTGTAGGGTGAGAAGACAACAGGAAACATCTGTCAGGCATCTAACACCAACGGCTCTTAAGTATCAACATACAGTGTGTTTGGATGAATGAGGCTTTTTGTAAACTGGTTTGTAAAAGTGTTCTCTTCATGTGTGTTTCTTTCATTTTAGCTCTAGGGGGCGTGCCATCCCCTTTTGACTGCTACCTGGTCAACCGTGGGCTGAAGACGTTGCATCTGCGCATGGAGCGCCACTTTAAGAACGGCATGGCCGCAGCCAAGTTTCTAGAGGCCGATCCGAGAGTGGAGCGTGTCATCTACCCAGGTCGTGTGCGCTAATCGTGCAGCTGATTCCGTACACTACATGATGACATAAAGGGCAGCGGTGGCTCAATTGGTCGTCAAGTGAGCGAAGGGTTGCAAGGTTTGAATCCTGGCTCCAACTACCCACTGTGGAAGTGTCCTTGAGCAAGACACTCAACCCTAATTTTCTCCCGGTGGGCCTGGCAGCACCTTTATATAGAAGTAGCTGCCCATCAGGGTACAAATTGCGTAAGTGGGTGAGTGTGATGCTTTGCTGTCGATAAAGTGCTGTAAGTGCACACTATTACCTTATTAAGTACGTTACGTTCATCCATCCAACCTTCAATATTCTTTACAGCTTGTGCTCATTAGTTGGGGTTGGAACATATCCCACATGTAGCCAAACAACCTTTCACACTAACATTTGTGTCTACTATGGACAGTTCTGAGCCTTCAGTTAACCTAACATCCATGTCAGTTTTGGAATGTGGCAGTAAATCGGAGTACTGGATAAAAACCACCTAAGCACAGGGATGGCATGCAAACTTGGATCTATAGCACTCGTTTTTTAGTGCCCACTGAACGCATTTTCATCCACAAACATAGCACCGCTTACACTATGCTCAGAATGTAAAAACGTATTTAATGAACCTCTGCATTTATGAAACACATTCAATTAACTTTTTACTATTCAATTAATATGGAAATAATTCTTTCTTATTAAACGAAAGCGCACCCACGCATGTGGTAATGACACCATTTGTCTACTTTATTGACAGTTCCCCCCTCTGTTGTCGCAGGTCTGCCCTCACACCCGCAGTCTGAAGTGGTTAAACGGCAATGCTCGGGATGTCCTGGAATGATCACCTTCTACATCAAAGGAAAACTCGAACATGCCAACACCTTTCTCAAGAGTCTCAAAGTGATTAGCCATAACATTTTCTTTGAGCCATTCAGGACTGTCAAACTATAGTTGCGCACACATGGAATGAGATTATTGGTTATGTATGCCTTTGTCTTTTGCAAACTTTTATCATAAACAATAATCTTTGTAATGTCATGTTGACTTTAAACCACTGATATTTTATTTTTTATTCAGGGTCTTTAAAACTGATCAGTGTTGGTGCATTTTACAATGGCCATGTACTATTGTGATGCCACCAACTGTCTTCTCTTCATTTTTATTCAGTTGTTTGCAGTGGCCGAGAGTCTTGGTGGTTATGAAAGTTTAGCGGAACATCCGTAAGTATTATTACATAATATTTATTATTGTTAAATACGGTTTTTGGTCAAAGCTCGGCTCCGGTCTTCCTTCCTAGTAGATAGTTCATATGCATTACTGAAAAGGGTAAACGGCAGAGCTGTAATGTCAGGTAATACGCCACAAGAGGGAAGCAGAGATCAAACAAGTTGAGTTTTAGGATGCTAAGAGATGAATACCATGTTCTTTTTTTTGGTTGTTTGCTTGAATTTTAAGCACATAAACTTAAGCTATTTAAATTGACTTTGTTTATTTTGCTATTTTCCCTCCCTTTGCTGCACCTGCTTTTTATGCCTAGTAATTATCAAGTAATCGTTTTACATAGTGTTTTGGTCAGTACATATGTGATTGTATCAGTCCTGAATAGTGTTTGAACCTTTTGGAAAGTTGGATCAACCCTGGGCTTGTAAAGTGTGCCTGTTCTATTTGCCACACTCATACAAGGAAGTGTCTCACCTCAAACTGTCACCATCTTCTTCCACCGCAGGGCAATTATGACTCATGCGTCGGTGCCTGAGAAGGAAAGGAACATCTTGGGCATTAGTGACACTCTGATCCGGCTTTCTGTGGGACTCGAAGATGAGGCGGATATCATTGAAGATCTGAATCAAGCACTTGATGCTGCTGCTGTAAGTTTCAAAAGTGCAAAAGCAGGTAGCTGCAGAGTGTTTTATAATATCACAATCTTTAGATCCATATCCAAATCTGGAAGATGTGGAAAAAGTATTTTGGTATGAATTGTGTTGCTATCAAATGCTTTTTTTTTTTTTTTGTATTGAATCCCTCTGATTTCAGCCCACCAATTCGTTAATTGTTTTAGGGCTGTTTTGTCAGTGGATAAAATACTTTGCCCTCATAAAGGTTCACATTGGGTGTAACTGGTGAATTAAATTAATTTGCGAATGTCACATTGTAGGGGGCTGTAAAAAAAGTGTAGAGAAACATTTTGCACATTTATGTGGTGTGTTAATTTGTAGACTCTGGGAAAATAGAGTACTACTGTCCTGCCTTACTGTCTTACATTTTTACTGCCAATTTTTCTTCTGCCAGCAATGTAGTGTGCAGCAGGCGCAGTACTATAAATCAACAGAATTGCTCAGATTTTTTCCGCTTGTGTTACATTAGCATAATTATCTGTTAGTAGGCTCAATTTGTGGGCCCTGTATAAAAAATGTGCATATGCTAAGAGCCCTTTACTGCGTCACTCAACAGAGAAAGGACTGGAAGATTTGACAGGAACACAGTTGCTAAAAAAAAAAAAGAAAACTATGAGATAAGGCTGTTAATACACATTTATCCAGAAGCTGAATTATGTAAGAAACTGTAGCACTATTTCATTACCAACTCAACTGCTAAATGCAGTCATGATTAATCAGTGTAAATTGATCTTTGATATTTTTAGTCAAGATTGTGTCACTATAACCTCAAATTGTACGCTTGCACTTTTGAATACCCCCAAGCCCCCACCCCCCCAAAGTCAAGGTTGGATTAAAACCCCTTCAAAAGCGACGATTAGGCACAAAACTCAACTGTGGAAAAAACGTCTGATTTAGCGTTTTGCGTTTAGTCACTTGACCTACTCAATTCGTCACCACATTTGTCAAAAGGAAGGCTCGAGGAAAAATTGTGTTACTTTGTTGGATGCTGTGGTATCTCCGCGCAGGCATTTACTGCCACATGACCGTCCATCAGACACAAGATGTCTTTTTGTGCGGACTAGTCATAGTTTTTTGGGGGTTTCTTTTTCAGTTTGTACTCGGTAAAGCCTTCAGAAAACGCATTCTGTCTTTGTATTCATACACACGATTTGTAGATTTATAGTCCATTTGTAGAATTGTGTATTTTAGCCGTAGTGTTGTATTTTTGCTGCAGAAAGACATCAAAGTCTTTGCAAGGCCAGCAGATGGCTCCTCCACAAGCGTCTTCCCAGAATCCTCTTCTCAGGTTCTGTCCTCTCTTCGATTTTATTTCCCCTCCCTTTCACTGTGCAGTGTTGTGCACCATTGATTTTTGCATCACATCCCTCCCCTTGTTTGTTTTGAATTACAGTGGACCCTCAAAAGTCCAACACAATCTGTTTCAGGACACTGGGCCGTCTCATATAGGAAACAATGGAGATGAAAATAATCTATTCCAGAGTCAAATTCTCACCATCATGAATTATTAACTGTACAAGCAGTGTTGTAAATTATTCAAATGTTCAAATAGGTTAACCACTGTCTGATAGTTTCCGTTTAAAGTGAAATTAAAAATATCGTGTAAATATGACAACACATAACAGTGTATTGGAAACAAGCCAAATTTCAATTAATTAAAAAAAAAAAAAGTATTTGTAATTGGGCTTCAATATCGTGAAAAATCCAGACTTTTTCTCAGGCCTCAGACACTCTGGGCGTGAATGCAATGAAAACAGGCACTGCTTTCAACTGTCAATTTAATAACATTAGTACATCTAGCATATGCCTGCCTACACATCCCGATATGTTGGAAGCCTGGAAATATATCTGCTTAAAGCCTCCGGTGGCTGAAATATATCCCACCAAGTCATCACAGGGCTTTTCTATGTAGCAACAAGAGGCGCTATCCACCAGCTAGCTCACAAGCTTCCAGACCGGTTGAGAGATTGTACAAAACATCACCTTCCTTGCTAAGTTTTATTTTGTTGTTCGGGTCCACATAACAGAGACGCTTCAGGGTTTGTTCACTGTATATTGAACACAGCCTGTGGCTAACCTGACAGACATTTTGGCACATATTTCTTGCGACCAGTGTTTTATCTTGCAACATACAATAGCCCGAATGACACAATATATTTAACACTTGAGAATTTAAATAATGACCCCAAGCTGTTCTGAAATTTGTGGCATCCAGGAAAGATGCATTTTTGGAGTTGTAGGCATGGCTAGCTAACCAACTGCACGCTGTCGCAATTACGCCGATAAACGAATAGAATAAAGGTGCTCAGTTCTTACATCATGGAGGAGGGCCAACTCATGACAGAAATCCCAAGTGTGTCACTGGGTGTCGTTTTAGCCATGCATAAAAGATCTCTGAAATGGTGAAGGAGTTTAACACCACTTTGCCACACTTCAGTACTACACAGTTCTCTGTCTGTGCACGTTTTTAGCAATTATCTTCAAACATGCACTGTATACAACAAATCTAGGAAATCACTATACAGTGATTATAAGTAGAAAGAACATTTTAAAACATTTAAATGGGAAGTCAACCCAAACATATTTTTGTCAAGAATATGTTCTATGCAGGCCCACTAGTTGAAACAAGGCATTCTGATAAATGTTGTGTTTGTGGAATAAGAGTTAATCCACCCGTTTTTAGCCATATCTGGGGGCGGCCGTTTTGTCACTTTTGTCGACTGAAAATGACATCACAACTGCTCAGGGCTCAGGTAACGACCAATCACGGCTGACCTGTTTTCTGAAGCTGAGCCGTGATTGGTCGTCGATCGACAGAAGTGACAAAATGGCCGCCCCCTGAGATGACTAAAAAAGGGTGCATTTTGCTGCTTAACTCATATTCCACAGACGCAATATTAATCAGAATGCCATGTTTCAATTAGTGGGCATGCTAGGAACATATTCTTGAAAAAAATGTGTTTGGGTTGATTTCCACTTTTAGTCTTAACTTCAGTGGTGGCTTATTGCTCCTATCATTCTTAATTGTTACACAAAATCAAGCTAATCACTGCATAGTTCACATTTTCAGCAATTATCCTCAATCATGTATAATGTGTTGCTGTTAATCTCTTGGAATGTTTTTTTTTTTTTCATTAAAAAAAACAATGATGAAATGAAGTTAAACACAACCTTTGTTAATCGCTGTGATAAGGTCTCGAGAGTTTTGCTGACATTCTCACATGATTCCCTGAAAATCTTGGCCTGTGTGTCAATATGGTACGATCGTTGGGGCATAGCAATTTTGATGTTCCACTGTACTCTAAATAACCATCTTCAAGCCAAACCATCCATTTAGAAATAATGCAATTCCCCCCCACCCACCTCCTCCCACCAACCGATAAATTGCACAGTTTCTTGGATGTAATTTAACACTTTATAATAGATTTTTAGCACATGGTGTTAATTGTCCTTGAGTGAGCTGATTTTGGCTCTCTTCTCACAATTTCCCACTCGCTGCCACACTGCCAGGAAGTAAAGTGTCATGTCATGTCATCTTCCAAACCGCTTATCCTATACAGGGTCGCGGGGAGTTGCTGGAGCCTATCCCAGCCGTCAATGGGCGAAGGCAGACTACACCCCGAACTGGTCGCCAGCCAGTCGCAGGGCACACACAGACACTGTCACTGAGCGGGAATCGATCCCACGCTGCCCGCACACAACTCAGGCGTGCGTACCACTACACTATCAGCGGACTCGGAAGTAAAGTGCATTTCCAAAAATTGCCCGGCTGATGCTCTCATGCAGTAAACTTCCATGTCATACTCCAGCTCAAGTCAACACTCAAATAACATCTGCGGAGTCCTCCATAGGCCATTTGTAGCAAATGGGAATTGGATTGGCACATGTCTGTGGTTGTGTGAGAAGGCAACCTGTGATGAGCGAGGCGATAAATTGAACCAGACGGCGGTTCCGATTGAAGAAGTGGAGCATCCTCATTTTACTTTTGAGTCTCAAATTTGGCTGTTGGTTTACGACATGGAGCTCTCGATTTGGGGCGGATGCCATACATAATAAAACTGAGCGGCTGTCACTGTGGTGGGCCGGCTGTTAATCTGCGTTTGACTCCCAAAACACAGGGCCCCCCCGCCTTTACTCATCAAGCAAAGGCGGGAAGGAAGGATATGACGGATCATACTCATTTTTGTGTGTGTGGAAACCACATCATTTTATTACCAGCATCTTATTAAAATGTCTGCCTGTTGCTATGTGGATGCGTGTCATTACTGAGTGTTGACTTCCATCCATCTCTGTTGTCTTGTTTTTATTTTTTTTTTATAGAATCCAAAGAAGAATTAGTGTCTGCAGGGCTTGTTCTTCGGGATGAATGTGCTTAAACGAAGGTAACTTGCGCATACCAACATGCAGTTACCTCAGTTAAGCACACAAACAGAAAATATCACTCAGTGTTCTTCACACGATGCAAATGAAACATTTTGTGATTTCATTTTCGCTTTTGATGCAGCTTTTACTGGAATATAGCAACATTATTTATCTTATCTGAATTTACTTGGTTTTTGTGTACATTTTGAAATGCTTCAAATGAGCTAAATGATACATCTTACGCCATCGAGATTGAAGAGTTTTGTTGAACGTGATATTCTGTTAAGTGATCTACAGATGTATGTATCATTAGAATACATTTCCGTATACAGTATACATTTTCTGACGCCACTCTGATTTATCACGAACCACGCACGTGCTATAATTCCAACTCCAGTACAAGTAGCGCATATGTCCGTCTTTCCTGTCAGTCAACACCTTATTACAGAATCTAACTTTTTATAAAACATGTCCATGCCAAAAACAACTTTCTGTATATTCATTTTGAAACGTGTGCAAGAATGACATAATATTCTTCATTTAACTTGATTTGTCATGAATGTTAAATGGGATTTTCTGACATTTAATAAAAGATTTGCTTAATACATGAATAATGTTGTCTTATTCGATAAAGTCAGATATTTTTTTGATTAATTCATCAATGCAAAATAATAATAATAATAATAATGTTGTTTTGGCCTTCTGCTGCTGTTGAACTGATTTTCACATTCTCAATGGGCTCAACACACAACAGCTGCAAATAAGATTGGGCATGTTCAGAAGCTAAATTAGCAATGCTAAGAATTTAGACTTTACACTATAGTAACATGACAACTATGAAGAGAAACATTAGCATCGGCACTACAACACGGGTGTTGGCCTGGTTGGTCCACCAGTATTATAATTAACTTATTAAAGCAGGAAGTGATCTGCTGCCATGGCAACAACTGCTGCTATTTGCCCTATGACTAGCAACTGCACCATCAACCTGATGATAAAACTTATCTTAATGTAGTTTCATAATTGTTGCTTTTTAATGTTTTGACAAGCACTGTCTGAAAACACAAGTTACCCCTTTACTCTTAAGACTCATAATTGCCAGTAAGAGTCATTCAAGAGACATGAATCTATTTAAATCAGTTTTCCGTAACATAACAATCTGTATGTGACTCACTTTCTGTCAGCCATCTTCCGGGATAAACACCAGGAGGGTGAATGGGAGTTCAGCATCACAAGGAAAGTTATTTACACTATATGTGAATTGCAATCCAATAGGAAGACAATCTTCTTATACTTTAGCAATTTGAATGAACTGTAGCTCATCCTATTGATATTTTCTTGACAAAGTTACTCATTTAGTAACTTATACATGGACTTGGGCAGATGTTCTCCAAGTGCTTACATTGTGTTTCTCAGCATGCTCCGTCTTCCTCTCACTTTCCAAATACATGGTTGTTAGGTTTAAAGACGACTCTTAAAAAAAATGTTCGCATACTGTATGCGACAGTGCCCAAATTAGCATTAAAATGATATCAAATGCATGACTTAAAAAATATCCAAATATCTACTGTAAGTCACTCTAGCTTCAGGTCTCTGGTGATTTAAGGTAACAGATGTGAAAAGTGTAAACGGCTGAACAGATCCCGATAAATTTCAAAGACATATTTGAAAATAAACATGATTATGATACGGTGTTACAGGTTGACGTACATGTACTGTCCATGTAATAAAATAACAATTTAAGGATACTCTGAAATGATCCATTGTTCAATTGTATTTTCTCACAGATTTGGGGGCTACTTTCGTGTTTTGGGGGGATCCTTGAAAGTTGTCAAAGCAGTGATTTGCTAGCCGAGTCTTATGTCTCTGTAAGGCAACTTGATTCTCTGCTTTTGGTGGGCCAAAAGCAGCCTGATTACCGGTAGTCTAGATAAGAGTAGTAATGTTGTGGCCATTTGGGATTTTTGGGGTGTTTGTTTAAAAGAGTGTGATTCATGTATTATCATTAAAACAGCAAAATGTGGAGCCAAAGCCTTGACTCTAAACAAGCGGTGGTTGTTGTGAGCACCAGCTGTTGCCTAAGTGATGGACAAAGCAGCTTCATGTGCTCTCTATCACACATAAGGTCAGAGATGACACTTGCATCATCCACTTTGATTGGGATAGGAGATTTGTGGAGCTTTGGAGGCAAGCTGGTGTGCCAATTTGCTGACCGGCTGCTCTAAACGTGGCTGTTTAGGGGCGGTGCTGTAATTCTTGAGCATTGAGGTATTTTGACTGGAAGTTCTTCATTTCTTTGGGGGTGCGGGGGCGTTTTGTTGATGGCGGGGCGTATGGGTTGAGGGCTCTAATATGGACGGCCAAATTACTGTCAGACTTAACGAACGGACTGGCCAATTGACGATTTCAATTTGTTTTGGCTTGAAAAAAAAAGGCAAACTGACAAATGGCGGATGGGTACAAGGGGCACTGGCGGATGAAAAATGACGGACCGGCAACATTCTAGTAAAATCCACCTCTGGAAGCACTTGTGGCTATAGACAAACTGCGGCGGGGTTTACTTTCTGGACCTGGATTTGAGACCCGTCAGGTAGGAGCATTTGCATTTAAGCCATCGATGTTTCCCCTGTGATAAGGTATAGCCCAAAATTTCACGGTGGAAATTCTGACCTTTTCTGTTTAATGTCTAATTGACAGCATGAGGTTGTGCTGAGTTGTAATTCCTCAGTATATCAATACCCAACAGTTACCTCAAAATAACAATAGAAAAGAAAAAAAAAACATAATAATAAAAAACATAATAAAGCTTTCATTAGCTTTTGATGATTTGCCATAGAGATGAACCCACGTTCGGCACCTGGTTGTTGTCCATGGCGACTGCTGTAAACATCCCCAGTGTACCGGTTGTCTTGGTGAATCTGATGTGTGACTCCTGAACCCATTGCCTCTTGTTCGAATGGCACTATTTGGCTTCAGGAGGCAAATCGAGAAGCGACAGTACAATGTGTATGCACTGTGGATTTTATTATCCATGTGAAATTACAGCGGGTACACAAAGCGTTCGTAAAAGATCTCTTTGTCATTATTTGCATGCCTACCTGGATCCAAGGCCACTTAAGACTTATATTGCCATTTAACAGCATGTCATAATTTCAGTGCAGGTCTATGTTTACTCAAAGTGACATAAATATCCAATAATGAACAAGATAACAAATACAATATACAATATACCAGCGGTGGGCAAATGTTTTGGCTCGGGGGCCACATTGACTTTTAAAATTTGACCGACGGGCCGAGTCAGTACATGATATGATAAAAAAAAAAAAAAAAGTAACAGTACATGTCAAACAAAAACAAAAAAAGCATTAAAGTATTAACATACTTTTTGGTGGGAACTGTTATTGATCACCCATTTTTGTCAGTGCATCAAAGTATGGTGGTAATTCTGTTGTGATGATTCTCAGAACAGATTTGAGGTGTTCACTACTCAACTGGGATCTGTGGTTTGCTTTAGTGTTCATCACACTAGAAGTCTGTTCACACACATAATGTATGTAGAGCCAAACAACGCCAGCATCCTCTGTGCCATCTTCTGGATGTTTGGAAAGTTGGCGGCACTTAATGAAGCATAAATCTCATCCAGTTTAAGGGAGTTGAACTTTTCCTTTATCATCATGTCACATTAGAGATCAATCAGTTCCAACTGCAACTCCTGTGGCACCGTTTCAGGTTCTTGTGAGAAGGGACATGACACACGCTGAAGTCCCCTGTCAATTTTTCCAAAATCAAAAATCCAGTCGCATTAATTCTTCATGCAGGTTATCCAGTGATTTCCTGTATTTTTTCACAAGTTGCGGGGCCTCATTTAACAAAGCCAGTATGGGGAAATTAGCTAACATTTGCTTTGAAAATAAAACTAGCCTGGTTTTGAAGGCTCTGACGCTAGCAAACGCTAGCATTTCAAGCACAAATTATTTTTTCCCTTGAAGCTTCACATTCAGCTTGTTCAGTGTGTCAGTATGCAGATGTGAGCATGACGGACCGGTCTGTCAGTCCATCACTGACGGATGCCCGTTTTGCTGACGAATGACCGCACACCTTTTAAAATGGAAGGACTGACGAATGAAAAGTGGGTTTTCATCCGTGTTGAAACTAAAACTAACAGTGCTAAAACTGTCTGATGGACCGTCACTGGCGGATGTTTTTCTGACGTTTTTGCGGGGGGACCAACTGACGGAGCAGCAGATTTCTGACGGACTAAGTAATTGACTTAAATGACGGACTGACAGACGGATTGACGGTGTGACGATTTCAATTTCGTTTGTCATGAAAAATGACGGACTGACGAATGACGGATGGGTACTCGGGCTGCTGGCGGATGACAAATGACGGACCGGCAACACTTGAGTAAAATGCCCACCTCTGTCAGTATGTGACTCACATTTGCCAAAGGGGCGGGACTGGAAGGATGACATCATCCCGGACATGTCTGGACTTGTTCCGTCAGTATGCCATCACCTGAAGTGCCATCACTGGAATTCCAAATATGGCCAAAAGGATGCTGCCGTCACCCGGAAGTGACGTCATGGGATGCCCAAATATGGACAGAGGGGAGGGCTGTGATGATGTCATCACCCGGAAGTGACGTCATCTGATTTACAAATATGTGTGAATGGGCAGGGCTAAGGGCGGTTCAGGAATTGACGTCATCCATTTGACATCATTCCAAGTGGGCGGGGCTAAAGGCGGGACTTCCGTGGCATCCCCCCCTGTCAAAGTTTGACAAAAGCTACCTACTCCTATCTCCTAAACAAATGCATTGCAAAGAAGCCATATTTTTGTGTATTTTGGCACATTATCTTCATATGTTCAAAACACCTAAAAAGTGTTTGGCTGCAAGGCTTTAAAACAAATGCTCATGTTGCAGATTGAAGTCACATTATGAACAAAATTGAAGGCTTGACTAATTTCTCCTGAGAATGCACTTTCTGGTAACACACCTATTTGTATGTCTAACCTGGCTGACTTTAATGCTTTTGACAAGTATAAATGGAGCAAGTGAAATAATTACAGATGTGAAAGCTTTTCAACACGGGTTTCTGTTTCCTGGAAAAGAAAAAGAACATAATGAACCCTGTATTGAGTGTGAATAACATCAATTTCCCTGCTTTTCTCAGAACAGCAGTGGTTCAGCAATGCTGAGATAATTGAGGAAAGTCTCCCTTTACAAAAATGACATTTTCTCCAACATGTAACACAGTCCTTATAAATGGTTTTGGTTTAAATAATCACTAAGCCGGTTATAACATTATGACCACCAGCGTAAGCTAATGATTTCCATTTCTAGGTATGTACGGACATATGACATCAAATTTGAATGAATTGCCTTTCCAAATATTATAATGCTCAGTTGGATTTTCTTTTCCCTGTGAAGAGTACATTTATAGAGGTTAAACGTTTAAACAACATGAGCTGTCTATAGTTTGGAAAAACAAGTGATTGTGAAGCTAGAAGGGGATGAAAAATCATTCAGAGCCATTACACAAACATTGGCGATAGCCAAAAAAATTTGGAATGCAATTTCGTTTTGGGAGTGAAATTTAATTTGGAATGCCCTCAAGAATAAATAAACCACTGGTGTTCAAAGCAGCAGATGATAAATGAGTTTCTCGAGGAAAACAACAGCAGTTGATGACAGAGACATGATGAGAGCTGTAAACCTTAAAACAACTGTAAGGCTATCCTCAACAAAATCCTTAGGAAATAGAAATCTTCAAGAAAGGAAGATGTCCTCATGATCCCCAACATACAAGCTCATCTGGAAAACTCCGTGGAAGGCATGTCATTTATGTACTCACAGTGCTACTTCTACGACAGACTCATTAATCTTCATCGATCAACATCATGAAAGCAGCAAGACAATGACACAAAATAAATTGCCCAATCAGCAAAGGCATTCATCACGGGCATTAAATAAAGTCTTAGACAGCCCAAGTCAATTTTAAGACTTACAATATCGTATACACAGAGCTGGGCAGTCCGTCCCTGGGCCGGAACGGTCGGACCCTCCGGCCAGGCCGGATGCCCAATTTTGGGGTGGAGGGGTGGGGGGTGACAAATTTAAAAAAAATGGCTGGACTAAGCTAGGCCGGAAGTTGACTTTAGTCCGGTCCACTAATCGGCCCTCATGCATGTGACGTGCTCGCGAGACGGCCAAATTTAATCTCAGCCTACTCTGTGAAAGGCTTCTTTTTAGGCTTCTTTCTACTCCCACGTCTGCGCGAGCGACAACCGCTGTTATAGGGATTATGGTATTGCCCCTCCGCCCCCTCTTGTAATGGTATGCCCCAGTTGCAGGTGGGAGGCGCGGGTTACATGATGTGACAATGAGTAAATACGAACACGCTTGAACGCACATTGCTGTCTCACATGTTGCGATGACATACAGTTTCCCACACGGAGACGGATGAGTCACGCAGCTCGTTGCTGTTACTGCAAAGTCCCATCACTCAAAATAAACAAGCTACTCACCCACGTTCACCCTTCGCCGCCACCTTCCAGATCGTTTTCGTAATAAAATTAAATGCATCGTCTAGTCATCTCGGTCCCTTTATGTTCGTAGCAGGCCCGATATGCATTGTTGTCGCTTTCTTTTTGAAGCGATGCCCCCCCGACCTGTTTCAAAACAATGAAAATGCATCACAAGTGAAGATTGCAAAGGTTTGCTAATGTCGGATGGTCACTCCATTCTACTTAAGTCCGTCTATCTGTTCCAGTCAGTGGCAGTCCTAACTTGATTGGCATCCTGTACAAGATCACTCATTTGTGATCTACCCCTCCCACACCACCACCAACACATATGAGCATGCAAAAATATGTTGAATTATAAGCAAATAAGAATAGAGTAAGGCAATTAATAATTAGAACATTTAAAAAAAGAAACTCTTATCTTGCATAGCAGAAATGACAGAAAAAATATTAAAGGAACCATAGTGTGATAATTGGGACTTAGTTTCCCCAACGTGCTTATATTGAGGATTATATTATTAAAATATCTCAAAAACTTTGTCTTCCTTGATGAGAAATTGTCTATGATGTCCTTGTAAGATATTTGCTCCCCAACTGTGTGGTTGATGTTTATGATACTGAGGCCAGTTCAAACATTCCTGGAACATGGTTGACCTCAAGTGGGTGCTTATTAATTTGAGCTTTGAAAATGACTTTCTTTTACAGAGGGTAACTCCATAAGGGGTGCAAATTCCCCATACAAATACTGGTGATTGACATTATAAGATAGAAAACTATTTTATGTTACCGTTTTTTGTGGTTTGGGGTGCATTGCCTCCCCAGCAATGCCACCTGGTGTGGCCACACAATGCACATACCAGAAATTGCCACTGATTCCAATACTTTTTCTCACCTAAATACCCAAATATATATATATATATATATATATATATATATATATATATATATATATATATATATATATATATATATATATATATATATATATATATATATATATATATATATATATATATATAGACCCCCACACACACACACATATGGAATGACACACACACACACATATGGAATGAACCATGGATTTTGCAAACAATTCATGTATGGACCCAAAACATTCAGCGTTATAACAAGAAAGAAAAATGGAAAACATGTATTTTTTTTGTTCTCAACCTCAATACAAGTACAGTGCCTCAATAAAAGTGCAGTGTTTCCACGTGGAGGTGTTTACAACTCACACGTTATCAAGTGACAGTCAATACATGTCCATTTTTTATTTAACACAAGGTTAAAATCTGTAGACTCGAGTGGCAAATCATGACAACCTTTCAACTGCAAACAAGCATGGAAGTGAGCCAAGCAGAAAATTGCACCTTGTTTCTCAATATAATAACGACCACCCTCCCATGCATTTTTTCTAAAGTCATCAGTACACCGCATGCTCACACTGCCTTCGAGAAATGAAATTGAGCAAGAAGTATGTGTCAGATTAGAGAAGAAAATAAAGTGTCTCCTGCATGAGGTCGTCCTGTAGTTGAGTTGGAGGGGATGTTTTCCCAGCTGCAAACCCCGTGGAGGTGAGCTGCTGCATCAATTATTCACACACTGAGCTGGTGACTTCTCTCTCCATTTGTACAGCTGTCAAGATCTGATGTATTTGCTTTAACTTGCCATCTTTGCTATCAGAGGCCCATCATTAAGTCACAGTATGGCAAAATACCCCATCACTGTCACATTCTCTTCAGCAAGCAGCAGACGGGGAGAAACGCGGCATTCACCCTGGACTCACCAGTCAATCACAGGGTGAGAGTGTGAATGATGCACTGAGTGGCAGGTGATCCCACGTCAGCTGGATGCAAGTCAGGAAGCTGGAGCTTGTCCAGGGTGATTACGAACGAAAGGCAGACTACTTCCTGTAGTTCAGACTGATTGACAGTCAATCACAGGGTACGTACAGACATGAGAAAAAAAATTGTTTGGTACCCCTCTGTTAAGCAAAGAAAAGTAATAATTAAAGAATAATGACAATAGTAAAGTAATAAGAAATGAAACATTAAAAATTTGCTTTGGAATTATGGTTCGGCAGAATTATTTTATAAAACAAATTTATGAAACAGACCGGGACAAGATGAAGCATACACTTAACTTTGTTGCACAATCGTTTGAGGCAATTACTCCGACAACTTAAGTCAAGTCTCTCCTTCGCTTCCTCTGGCCCATGTTTAGTGTGGTACACACCAGGTCACAAAACATCACTTTGACTTGTCACCCTTTAAATCACAGGATTCTATTGAACCGCAATTCAAAATCAATGTCGGATTTTCATTGGTTAACTTTCACCATTTTTAAAAAAAAATGTATTATTAGTACTATAATTATTAATGTTGTAATTATTTTCTCACATTCAAATCCACACTGTCACTGAGTATGACATGAACCCACACTGCCTTCACAGGAGTCAAGTGACTGAACCACTATATCCACCCATTTTCTGTAGTGCTTGTCCACTTTAGGGTCACGTGTAACCTTGAGCTTATCCCAGCGAGAGGCGAGATACATCCTGGACTTGTCTCAAGGCACAAATACCGTCCAACATCATATTCACACATTTGAACATTTCATTTTTTAGTTACAAAATCAGGACGTCTTGACTGCACATGTGCTGTACCACTACCTCGAATCTAAATTTAACTTAAATTAATTTATTCTTAGCACATTGCAAGGCCTCTCTGGGTCTTAATAAGTCTGAAATAAAGCCTAGGATCATTCTTTTCTACCTTTTTTTGGGCATGTTATTAAATAAGGGATTCGACAGAAACAGACTCTGACCAACATTTCAGTCCCTTGAAAAAACATATCCACCAAAATATTCTATTACATGATGACACTTTATTTTTTTAATGTTAGTGGATTTTCCATGAAGCTATAAGGGCTTTAAGAAAATCCTTGTGGGTTGAGACCCTGATTCAGTGGAGTGACGTTTTTTTCCAAGGTTCACCCAAGTGATATTTTGTTCCACTGAATTCTGACAATCTAGGACTGATGTGGCTGAAGGTATTTTACAACAATGAATACTGAAGGACGAGGGGGAGTGGGAGCCCAATCATGATCGACTCTGCCCTAACCACTAACGTGTATAGGTATCAGTAACATTGTTTTATTGATCAGACTGGAGTGATTTCACATAAAGTTGTCATTGATATGTTGCAGCAGTTGCAGTGACTCACATCATAATTACTTGACATCTTTGTGAAATTAGACCTTGAGGAAACAGCACCTCATCTCTCCAAACACTTATTCGCTCTTTGAGTGATCTCCTTGAGTCCCCCACGGAATCTCTGATGGGAGGAGCTGAGGATCAAAGAGCTTACAAATAATGACATGAGATTCACCTGGAGTGGTTCCTCGAGCTCCTCCATGGAACCTAAAGACCCCACACTTGACAAGAAAAAAAAAAAAAGTCAGCATGCGTGAGCATACTACTCTTAGTGTGTGGTGTGCTCCGGATGACCAACACAATACACCACACACATAACAATATCTTCATCCACAATCCCGAGTCACCTCCCCAGACTGACTAGTTAGTGCGAGGTAGCATGGTGCCATAGTGCATCCAGATTGTTAGAAATTAAAAAGCAGATCAAAAAGCGGCTGCAAAAGGAGAAATCATCGCTGTTGAAAACTGCTATTTTCATTTAAAAAAAAAAAAAAAATCTTGCTTGAGTTACCAAACGCTGCATCATTCAAGTTGGTATTATACCTTATATTGCTATCACATACTGTTGTGCAACAGCATCAACAAAATCATGTTCGGTTGCTCATTCATTTTACTGTCATTCATTGAAATGGCGCCAACATGTCACCATTGCCAGCCGTGCGCATCAAAATCTGAGCTTGCAAAAGGAGTTAATATTTCACAAACGCAAGCGACTGTGATCAAATCATCTTCCCAAACTCATTTTCAATGTTCTGAGAGTTATGAGTGATGCAATAAAAACAACAAAGAACTGAATAGGCAGTCCAACAGGAAAAAAAAAATCAACATATCTTTGTGGCTGACCATCTCCTTCTGCACTGAAGCATTACAGCTATCCATTTTTAACAAAAAAGGTTTACTCGAATGTCCTTAACTATTTTCACCCATTACTGTCCGAATAACATTCAGAATTTCAATCTCAAGGTGACATAATGCCACACTGCTGCCGCGGAGTCAGGAAGAGGAAGGGTCTTGTCCTAGAAGTGTCCAAGAGTGTTAATAGATTTGTTCTTTGGCTACTTTCAACACTTTAAATTGGTTAGTAATGTCTAAAAAAATAACAGATTGAGTTGGGATAGATTTTTGCTCCATTTTTTTCTTATGCTTTTGTAGTTTTATTCCTTTCAATTGTCTGATTTATTGGTTTTATATTTTTAATTGCTGGCACCTTGCGGACGATTGCATACCTCGGTTTCGTTGTACTTGTGCAATGATAATAGTCATTCTATTCTGTTGTATTGTATTCAATTATTCTTTAATACTTATTAGCCGGTGTGATAACAGTTATACTTTGGCAATGCAATGAGTGTAGGAAAGGTCTGTATTCATACATTGATCTTTTTTATTTTTTATTGTTGCTCTTATAGAAGTAGAAAATGTAGATTTATGACTGTGGGCAGGCATAGTAAATATTGCAAGTTGGATGCAACAACTGTGTCAGCAAATGCAAAACATGATCAATAACACGAGACAAACTTGCTGCCACGCACATTTTCACCAGCTAATATGTCAAATTGTAGATTTACATGCATACTGGTGTGTCATTTGATTTATTTAAAATGTTTGTGTTGAGACACTTGATGTAATCTGATTTCAGCCAACTGTCACTGCTGAAACATGAACGCTTTGGCAATTTATTATGAAATGTGACATAACCCATTCAGTCTTCCTCTGGCGGCATGAAACAGGACACTTGGACCCGTGGAACACATGGAGTGAAATAATCATCACTAAAACAGAGAAGATTTCTGCCGTCATAAATTTGGATTTGTTTTTCAAGAGTGTGTAGCTGCTTCAAAGCTTTGAACTGAATACCACATTTTCTTAGAAGCTTTGCCAATTTCAACATACTCCAAGGCAATCTTTGGAAACAAAGCAATCAAATGCTACCAACAAGAAGTGCAGCACTTAGTCAAGTGCAAAAAACCAAGGCGGAAAATTTGGGATCTGCATCAGAACCATCATAGTGTGGATGTGCATTAAATGGATTATTTGCTTGTACTTTGGTTGGTTCGTTTTATTCATTAATTGTTGATTCATTGTAAAAAAAAAAAAAACATTGAGCTATTGCAAGCAATTTTGGTTACCAATCCTCCCCTTTAAAATAAATGTAATGATATTGGAACAGTTTTTACTAGTGTGATGAGGGTGGTGGTAACACCAACTGGGCAATACCTCCTAGTTCGGACGACGAGTGAGAGCAGCACTTGACAACACACGTAGGTAGTTCACAACACAATCTTTATTGGCTGGCCATAGCAATTTTGACCAGCCACTTAAAATCATAAATAGAATTAAACCAATAAAACACGCTCTAAAACACTCGCATGCAATAGTCTCTAAAATATGGGTTGGGGGCGATTGGCGTCCTCCGAACGCGCTTTGTCTCCAGGTTGAACACAGCAAACTCTAGGTCCTTCGCCACCGTCCTGCGTGGGTGTCACGCCGTCAGCATCCCAGCCTTGGCTGTCCAGAGATGAGAAGGGAACTGGCGAGCCATCTCTTTGCACGAGCACACTTTCTGTCTTGATTTCTCACGGCACCAACTTGTAGTTGCTGTCGCGTGTGGGGACTCACAGATTTGTGGCAGAAGCTCCAGCTTCTGACGCCCGTGTTCACCAGCCTCCGACACACGATACTTCCTCAGTCGTTGGTGCAACACCGTCTACGTCGGGGTCTCCAGCAGCAACAAACAGAACCCCCCTCACCCTACGACTTGCCGTCCTTTTAAAGGGAAGTGAGTGGTGTCTCCAATTACCCAATTGGGTACAGCTGCTCCAGTTATCTAATTAAGCCTGCTAAAAAAACAAGATTGCCCACAACACTAATGGCAATCACATTGATAAAAACACACAATCAGTTGAACCAGTTCACTGGAGCAACACCCTTCTTACACTAGCCTATTTGTTGTGATATGTAACAGGCGATTCAACATTTATTTGGTTTTACAGTCATCACGGCCCTCCGAAGGAAACCATAACTATGATGTGATCCGCGACAAAAATGAGTTTGACACCCCTTAACTGTCACTTAAAGCACAACGTGTACTGTTCTTATTGTATGACGATGACAGGTTGACAGATTTTAATTTTAATTTCGCATTTGTCTGAAATTTAATTGAATCAGCATCCATGAATCAATTGTCCTGGAACTTTTAACTTTCACTGTACAAACAGTAACAGTGTTTATAGTATCTTGTACTAGGAAGCCCTTGGTGTCACAACTTAAGATAAAAAATTGGACCTGCCATAATTGATTATGTAAATTCGGGCCCTCAGATCAGATCAATGGAGACAAGATTGAGCGATGATCAATTGATTTGCAACTATAAACACACATGGCTTTAAATCATCATGCATGTGTCACAAGTGATAACAACTAAATTCTCCCGTTTGTTTTGATCAGTGGCCTGTATTATTTAGTATTTAGCAAGACATCAGCACTGAATGACAAAGACAAAGAATGTTATTCATTGTATCAAGAAATACTTTCTGTTTAAAGTGTGTGATAATACTGCTATTAGCATGGCCATTAGAGTGAGAAATGTTTGATGGGATGCATTCTGCACATTAACCTGTTGACACGCACCAACCCGAATATACAAAGCGCTTTCCCCACATGGGCATGTCGAAGAGGCGCTTTACAAAGATGGAAGTCACACGTCATTACTGTCGAATTTGCATTCCTGACACCATCTGACAACACCAATTTACTATGCTATTAAGTAAGTACACTGCATATTCAGCTGGACTGTGCAGCTGAGATCAGAGTCACAGAAATTTTGATGCAATCTATTACTCAATGTTCAGAATAAAATTGAAATAAATGCAGTGTTTTCCCTTTCTCTCAAACAACGGCTGTTATGTAGTGAAGATTCTACATTCTTCAAGGTATCATAATTAATGGATGCTGTAAAACCAATCCATTTCATCACTCAGCAGCCACAATATACAAATCTATCCAGAATGACTAATCGGATGCTGTGTTCATTTCAAGCTTCATGGTTAGCTCAATATAATATATATTTTAAGACAAGACCCAACAAGGTGGCAGTGATAATTAATCCTCTTGATTAGAAGCAGAATTATGTATCTGGGCCAAAACGTTGAGCTCTTAACTTAGGTACACACAAAATGTATCCCAAATGGCAATCCCAACTTTGTGAAGTAAGATGGCCACAAACAAACAAATGTAGTGATCTGCAATATTGGTGGACCAGACAAACCACCAATCAATTTGTGTTAGCACATACTGCTAGTAGCATTACATTCATTGTTTCAACTTCTTTAATTTAAAGTTTTTGTCTGTTAATTTGTACAGTTTCCCTTTGTGTTTCTGAGTCATTTTTCCCACAGAAAAAAATACATTAAAACATTTTTTTTAGTTTCGTAGTGTGAAAATAATGCGTGCCCTTGATCTTGACCAATGATGAAGGTATAAAGTAAAAAGGAGATTCTTAACTGCCACACAAGTGTTGAAAAAATACAGTGACCACTTTAAAACAAAATGTATTCTGTGGGAGTGGAAAAAAAACCCTCCCTTAATTAATGCCATGTTCATCTTAACATGTTAGTACGAGGCGTAGCTGATGGTGTAGTGGTACACACACCTGAGTTGTGTGTGGGCAGCGTGGGATCGGTTCCCGCTCAGTGACGGTGTCTGTATGTGCCCTGCGACTGGCTGGCGACCAGTTCAGGGTGTGTCTGCCTTTCGCCCATTGTCAGCTGGGACAGGCTCCAGCACCTCCCCGCGACCCTGTACAATTAATCATATTATTTTTACGTAATATGCCAATGTCATCTTTTGCTAGATTAAACAACTAAGATTTGCCATAAAAAAATTCACCATCTACTGCATTTTGCCATTATTGTTTGTCACAAAAGAGCGTACAAGGTTAAGCTTATTTTTCAACAGTACTGTATGCAGTAATAATACTCTCTTTCGGGTAACCAACAGATTATTACAGGTTCAGGCTGAAGATTTAATAATATATAACAAAACCTCCGAAAGCATTGTGGGCTGGTGGTTTGCACATTCCACAGTTCTGTGATTCAAGGTTTGAATCTCCCTGTGCGTGTGTGGATTTTTACTGGATACTCCACGTTCCTTCTACATTCCAAAAGACTTGAAGATTCAATTGTCCGTAGGTGAATGTGAGCGTAAATGGTGTGGCCTAAGAGTGGATTTTCGCCCTAAATCAACTGGGATCGACTCCAGCTCACCCGTGACCCAAATGAGGAAGACTGGTATAGAAGATGGATAGATTGAAAACAAAACATGAACATGTTTCACTGTGAAGGAAATCATCAGCTGTGCAAGAATAAACAGCTGCAGAAGGTTTGTGTTTGGCCACAAGACAAAACAATTCATTCCGAGTGTCTTCCTCTGCTTCAACAATCAATCTAAAAATGAAGGACTACGATATTTGTCTTCATGGAGCCAATTTTCATCCCTGAGGAAGCTCAGGGTCCCAGCTCGCAATACTTGCCGTGAGACAGCGCAGCGGTGTGCCGAAATGGACCAATAATAACGTTTCCTTTATACGGATGGGAGTGCAGCAGCCCACACTGCTGCTTCTGCTCGGGTAACGTTTGATGTGCACCGAATAAGAACCCAGCAAAGGCATTCCTCTAACCATTGCAAGGTCCTCCTATAGAAGTACGCATGCAGTCAGATTCGGGCTATAAGAACATCACAAGTCGGTAAATCCAAGCATACCTTTTGATAGAATTCGTGACTGTGCACATTTACACTCAACAGCTCTTCACTGATTTACGCTCTCATTACAGAATTATTTAACACACACCACATTGTGATTCTATATTTTTTAAAACATAATTTGTGTTCAATTCAAACTCATGATCTCTTAAATTATATACACATTTAAAACAAAATTAAACCTATTTTGTCAATCAATTACACGCAACTCTATTTTGTCAAATATCCTTTTTTTATGTGTTACACTTAAGGTAACAATAGTGGGGAATGTTGTGGATGACAATAAAATGAATAAACAAATAAATAATTACACAAAGACAATGCCAAAATTTTAAAAAGAAGGAAAAAAGAGGAAAATTAACATCATGTGCGAGAAAGCGTTCTTTTTTTATTTATAAATGATATTCAGAATAATTAAAAAATATGTACAGCAATATAGAAAAAAACTATGCAATTGAAATAGCTTAATGAAAATTCTGACATCAATATTAAAACATATTGAAATAAAATAAATATACATTACAAATAATTATAATGCTTGGGAGTTACGTAGATATAATATACTGTACTGTATATATATTGCACACATATAATTACAAATATATAAAATACAAATTAATAAATTACAAATACAAGTAAAAAAAGACTGCATAATAATTCGTCTTTTTTTTTTTTTTAATTGAAGCTACCGCTACGCTCGTTACCAAGAGTTTCAGTACATTGATTTAGTGTAATATTGTATATTTGATGCAGGCATGTCCAGCTGCCTCCCACACCTCATTCAAATGATCAGCTCATCAGCAAGCTCTGAAGAAGCCTGATAATGATCCTGATCATTTGAATCTGGTGTGTTGGAGTAGGCAGACATCTAAAACAGGCAGGACAGCAGCCCACGAGGACCGTGTTTGGACACCCCTGGTTTAATGTTACGAGAGTCCTGTACAAATGGTGTCCAATCAATTGTACTGTCCGTGACAAAAAATTATATCGTTACAAATCCAAATTAAATACTGTCCCCATCAGTTTATGCACAATTATGAGTTTAATGGAATAGACTGGAATAATCTTGTGGAGCAAAGAGAGTATGTGTTTCCCGGTGGCCTCTCCATGGCTTACTGTAACCATCTGTTTTCAGATGGGGACATGGATATTGGTGGCTTTGTGAACTCGACTGTGCAGTCAGCGGTTAAATATTCAAGTTTGTGCTTGGAGCTAATTTGTTTAAAGAGAGGCATGAGTTCCTCGGCGGTGCAGCAGGTCCATCTGTCCAGCTGGCAGGTAATGTCTGGGAAAGAGCACTAATCGCCACAGCATTCACACTGCTTACAGTCACCATTGATTATGATCATTCATGTGCAGTTTGTGTTTGCTAAACATACGAGCAAAGAATATACATCATGGGTAACTTCAACACCAAAGTAGACCACAAGAATATAGTTCAAAAGTATTTTGACAGCGATCGTCGATTTTTAGGATTCTGCCTATCACAAAAACTGATTTGAAATAAAACATTTGATGATTCACTTCCAGATTTAATTTAACTTAAGACTTGGATGGGAATCTTTGGTAGGCAAAGAGTGCTCCCTGGAGGTTCTTTCCAAACCTTTACTACACTGAAAAAAATGGAATGGTGAATTCCAAAAATCCTGATGTGTAGTCTACACAATCTACACAATCTGTCCGGATCCAGATTTTTTTATTTTGTGCAACAACCTGACGAAATATAAAAGACAGAGCTGGGCACTTGGCCCCTGTTTTGCTCCTCCGGCCGCGACCCTCCACCCTTGACCTGGGTACCCTTCCGGCCTCGACCCCCCCGTCCTTATTCATAAGAATTATGACCTTTGACCTTGACCTTTCATCTGTCCAAAGAATGGGATTCTCGAATAGAATATAAATTTTTTCATACATTTTCTGAAATAAAGCTTTGTGCAAACAGGATTGCATTTTATGAAAAATATTGTTAGACATATCTCTGGTTGTATTCAGACCTATAATAGATCTACAAAAAATTTGAGAGGGTCTCTGAGCACAAGCACAAAGTAAGTCATTTGAGAAGATCCAATCCATAGAAGCCAGAAATCAAATCATGTATTACTTTTTTCCATTCTGACTTGAAAGGCATGGGCAAACTCAAGCAATTAGCGTCCATTTGTTGGAGTATTGGCTCATTGGAATTCAGTTCAGTCTCAGGTCAGGAGCATGAGACCTTTTATTCAGCCACTGTAAGCTAAATAGAGAAACCGAAGCCAGGAAGTAGCAAGACCTATGGCTGTGTAATGAGGCAGGAAAAGACACTTTGGATTCTTGTGGTAGAGTCAGCAGAAAAAGATAAAACCTCTCCTTTTGTCAACAACAGCAAAAATGCAACATAAATGAATGCAGTGTATAAGGTGTAATTGTACAGTTGATTATTTATTTATTTATTTCCTCCTTTAAATACAATACTTACATGCGGTTGGTATTGATCTTGTGGTGTAGCTACAGTGACACGCTGAGATGTGATGAGAATGCTGCAGCAGTGGTTTGCTAATGGTGGAAGCCGATTGGCCTGCTCGCGTCTTAGTATAATTGGTTTATGATTTACGGAATCCTGTGACTCAATAACGCCGTTTAATGGAAAACGCAGCGCTCGGATCAGCACCGCGGTCAACTTTGATGTGCCAAAGCAGTTTTATTGCAACTTGAGTGCATAGTTTTGGGTTCGAGCCTTTATTGATTTACTGCGGCTGTTTCTCCATTAAATCCTAATTTGAAAAACCGCCACGTGTCCCTCTTGTTCTTTAGCAGCCTGCATTGTGTTTCGCATCTTCAAGGTCATTCCGAGCATCGTCAAGGCAAACAGTGTTGCTACGCAGGGCTCAAGTACAGCAACGTGCAAACATTGTCCAGTAACTGGTCAATTAGCAAGGCCTTGGGTGAGGAATTACGACAATGATGCTGATTTTACTCCATTAAATAGGTAAGCGCACACTCATTTCATTGTGATCTTGTATCCCGAGCTCAGTTAAAAATAAGGAATCCTTGTGAGCAAACAATGATGCATTTAGAGTGCTGCTGGGGGAAAAAAATGCTGAATTACTGGAACCTGTTTTGCAGATTAGATAAATCTCCTGGAGGATTTCCATAGAAACCGCAGCTCCGCAAGATTAGCCCAAGTGACGGGTCACCAAAGTCTGAAGTTGAGCCAGAGCCTGACTGATTGTGCTCCATGACTCCTCGCTCTGCGGAGCCATTAGATAGCAGCTTGTCAATCGGGTCCTTCCTTGGTTTTGATTCCCAGAAAAAGGTTGGGATCCATAAACACACACAGACAAGGTTGTAAACTAGTTTGATGACTTTATTGGGCCATCTGTTCAAAATTCTTCCATGACTGAGTGTGAGATGCAGACGTTTGACATTTATTTGGCTCATTTAGACCAAACGTTTGCAAAAATAATGCATCAGTGTATCAGTAAAAGGATGATTCACCCTTTAATACTGACCTTTCAACATTTTCCTACTGTTTATCAGAAGTTCATCTTATGGCAGACCAAATTTAGGAGTGATGTACCGTTTTTTTCTTTTTACTGTCTATTTTTTTTTTCAACTTTTTTTCAACTGGTTAGCACGTCCGCCTCAGTGCAGAGGTCGTGGGTTCGATCCCGGCTCCGGCCTCCCTGTGTGGAGTTTGCATGTTCTCCCCGTGCCTGCGTGGGGTTTCTCCGGGCACTCCGGTTTCCTCCCACATTCCAAAAACAGGCATGGTTGATTGAACACTCTAAATTGCCCCTAGGTGTGATTGTGAGTGCAGATGTTTGTTTGTCTATATGTGCCCTGCGATTGGCTGGCAACCGGTTCAGGGTGTCCCCCGCCTAATGCCCGATGACAGCTGGGATGGGCTCCAGCACGCCCGTGACCCTTGTGAGGAGAAGCGGTATAAGTAATGGATGGATGGATGGATGTTGCTACGGTTACTCAGTACATGAGTACTTTTTTCACCAAGTACTTTTTTACATTTACTCAAGTAATTATTTGGATGATTACTTTTTACTTCTACTTGAGTGATATTATTCTGAAGTAACAGTACTTTTACTTGAGTACAGTTTTTGGCTACTCTACCCACCGCTGATGGTAAGTTGATTGGGCACTCTAAATTGCCCCTAGGTGTGACTGTGAGTGTGTGTGTTTGTTTGACTCTGTGTGCCCTGCAATTGACTGGCAACCAGTTCAGGGTGTACCCCGCCTACTGCCCGAAGACTGCTGGGATAGGCTCTAGCAAGCCCGTGACCCTTGTGAAGTTAAGCGGATTGGATAATGGATGGCTGGATGGATGTTTTATATGTTGTCTTGGCCTGTTTTCGAGTCTGAACATAACGCAGGGCACAAAGCAGAAGTAAAGTTATCGTTTGTGTGTAGACTGAAAACAGAGGACCTGTGGATGCTCAGTGTTCGGTCAAGACAGTGTTGACTAATTCCAACATCGATTATATACTAGTCTTTACTAGTAATATTACAGCATGGCCTTGAAGTTCTGAGAATGTCTGATAGATTTGAATGTGACTTTCAGCAGTCATAACAAATCTATCAAAAAAACAGCCTTTTACCAGCTGGAAAATGAACATCAAACAGCTGCTGCTCATTCAGCTCAGAACAAAGAGATCAGAACATACTACTCCAGTTTTAAAGGCTGGATAGGTTCTAAACAATGCAAAATCTGACAATGAAGAACCCGCTGTTTCTTTAAAAAAATGGAATAAAAACAATTGCAAAAGACAACAATAGCAATCACAACACACACTCTGGTTCTTTATTTGACAGATTACAGACAACGAGAAGAGGGACAAGAAAGACATAATGAAAAACCACAATCGAAATAACATCTTCTGGTAATCCATAATTTTAGAGGCGACAGCCAGAGCCAAAGGAGAGTAACAACATCTGTCAATAAACAGAGATTAATCCGTAATCAAAGATGACTCATCTATACATAATGCAACTACCAACCACAATCATCATCATAACCATAATAAAAATAGTCTTCATGCTCATCATTAAAATCTCTTCTCTTCTACTCCCTGAGGTGGAAACATAATAGAAGATTTAAAATAATGTTTTTTTGTTGTTGTTGTTTTTTTTTTTTGCTTAGAGCTGCGCTAATGCATTAAATCAGCTTTGCTCGCCAACACTGAGTTATACAGCAATTTTCTGTGGCCTGTCACTTCCTGTTTGCACCGTCACAAATATCAGATTAGGCTTCTACAATTGAATTGAGGCAGACTGGTCCTTCACAGTATTCTTTGCTATTGTGCACGGGTTCATGAGAGAATATTAGATTTTGCTTTACACATTTCATAGTCTCAGTTCGCTGTCTGGGGAGAAAAGAAGCATTGCGTAAAAGAAGAATCATGGCTTGAACTGCAGCCAACATTGTACAAAGACAACAGGGAGTCTCCATGAGTGCAACATTAAGAAAACCCACATAATCTAATGAGACTGCTGTGATTGCCGTTTGCGGTAGTGCAGAACTGCACCTCATGAGTGAACACAAGTGTTACAAATATGGAACCACTATAGGCCCACAATATGAGGAATAACATCCCCTTAAGGGGAAGTCAACCCAAACTTATTTTTTTTAAGAATATCTTCTATGCAGTTCCACTAGTTGAAACAGGGCATTCTGATTAATGTTACGTTTATGGAATATAGTGAAATCCACCCATTTTTAGCCCTCACGGGGGCGACCATTTTGACTCCATAGACCCAACTGTTTGTATAGCATAAAAAAAATGTCAATATTCAGAATTTCTGTGCCAGCGTAAGTCTACTTTGCGCTACACTTTCCCTGAGAAACAAAATAGGGCCCTAATTGTTTTTGTTAAAGATACCTAAAGATGTTTTTCATTGATTTTGGTATTGCCCATTCTGTATCAAATTTTGGAAAGATGTTTATAATTTTATTTCTGGGGTGTATGTAACCACATCTCTTCTTTTGCTTTGAACACATGACTATCCACTTGTGACAAAAAGAAAATAATTTTTTGTGTATTGATGGCTGAAGGGCATATGATCAGTATACAGATGATTGTGTACTGATCAAAAAACACTTATTTGCATTTTTGAAAATGAAGTCAAAGAATATATTAGGACCATTACACACCCCACAAATGCAAAAGGCATTAAAACTTTGGATCCATGTGCTCTTCATTATGTATTTATGCAATAAATCATGTCTTATTGTCATTTATTGTAATTATGTCACCTCCATGACAATTGTGTTTAGAATAACTGTGTTCTCTGAATAAATGTTAATGACAACAAGTATAAATGTTCGCATTGGGTGGAGTTTTCTTTCTTTTTCCTGGATTAGCGCAAGTCGAAGTGGTCCTTTGCACCATTGTGGGAAAGACTCCCAGCACTTGGAGACTGCCTTCTACCCCCCAATTCCGTGTCCATGTGTGACGCATGAGTGGCAAGGGCATTAGTTCCACTCCAATTATGTGTGCAGCTCCAATGGTTGTAGCTGGTTGGCCATTAAACGAGTTTGCCCCAATGTGGTTGGACTGTAACAAGGAAAGGGTTCATAAATGAAGATAACCGCATCTTTGTTTGTCGTCACCAAAACAAACACATTCTTGTTCAGCACATGGTGTATGACCATTTTATTTCACTTCTGTTAACACAGTTTCTTTGATTTACTCTCACATTCAAATCCATGCATGTTAATTGAAGACTCTAAATTGCCCATAGGTGTAAACATGAATGTGATTGGTTGTTGTTATCTGCCCTATGATTGACTGGTGGCCAGTCCAGCATGTACCCAACCTTTGATCCTAAGCAGGATACATGGTCGAAAACAGATGCATGGAGGAATTCTGGCCAAGTTTAAACAGAACTGACAAAAAAAGGGATATTAAGAGACAAATTAAAAAAAAGTGGTGTAAAACTTTTAACGACCTATGGCAATCATCCATTTAAATTTGCAGGCAAGATGCAATTAGAGGACAGACTCTTTCCCTTGGGTCAGACATTAGTTTGTCATCTTTATTCAACTCACAAAATGTCCAAACTCCACACAGAGAGTTATGGCACATCCAGATGGATTTAAGAAGGGGCACTTACACCAAGGATACTGTGTAAGCTGAGATGGCGCCGGGCCATATTGTTCTATCATCCTCACAGACAGAAAATGCATTCTCATCCTTTGACTAGAAACATCCAGCTAATGGCTTCCGGTCACTCGGATTGTGCAATAAAGTGCCGCAGTGGGGAGTGCCACCTGTTTCGAAGCAGTATGATCCTGCCAAGACAATGTTCCTTTTGGAAATGTTTCCCCTGACTGGGCTAAACAGGTGAACAGAGGGGCACAATAAATTTGATCTTTCATTCATCAAAGCCCCTCTCACTCACTTTCTCACACAGATGACACGGAGCTCTTGCTTGAGTTCTCCTCACTTATCAGTAAGACATTGTGACTTTTTGAAGGTGGTACTAATGTGGATCTTTTTTTCAGTCCCCATTACTCGTCCCTTGACAGAGCTTGACTCTAGAAGTTAAAAGAACATGTTTTTAAATTTCATTAATTATACTGATTACTCTCCTTCATGGTGAAATTAAATTTATATTCTACAATATATTCTGCTTTGCACACCACACGCAGGCATTCAAGAGCTGTGAGAGATGTGATTCATCTCATTCACACTAACCCTTCAGCAGAATACTATATTTGTGGCTTTGTAATTTAATGTATGTAAGTAATGCAGTAAACTGATGGTAAAGGAATATATGTGATCAAATAATCATGTCTTTGTCTTTAAACATTTTGAACCTAATGTTTCAAGAAACAATTTCCATGCAAACTTGTTACAACAGGATCCTCAATATTTTGTATGAGGGGAACAGCAGGACAGTGTTACCCAGAGCTTTCATTCTACATTCTGTGCGCCTGTTCTCCTCTAGGAATAATCCGGCGCTCGGAATAAGCTAGAAAGATAACCTTTGCTGTTTTCAAGTGTTAACTACAGTAATGATGAAAATATGGAAACAGGATTTACCACAACGGAAAATATTTGCCACAACAGCGCCGCATAATAATATATGCCATGGGGGGGGAGTGGGGGGACCAACAGAATCTAGGGAGGGAGGCGCTTTAAAAGGACGAGGAGGGACGGGTCGGAGGACGATAATAATTTTTATGAATAATGACAGGGGCACGAGGACAGAAGTGTACCTAGGTCGCGGACGGAGGACAGAGGACGGACCGGCAAAAAAGGGTCAAGTGCCCAGCTCTGCTAAAGTGCATTCCATTATATCACTTTGACTCATTAATTTCCTCCAACATGCACCTCTGAGAGGCACAGCCATGTGGTATTTTATTCTTTGTATATTATAATAAAACATTTCATCGGTTTTATCAATGGACTTGCTCAATGAATAAGAATAAGTAGGATTAAATTCATGGAAGGCTTCTTTGAATTTCTCTAGCCTTGACAATTGAAACAGAAACACCTTTTAGTGTTATCACACTTGGCAGAGACCATTGCTCTGTTCCGCTGTTTTTACTCTGCACTGAGGAGAAATAAAACACAGTTTAATTTATATTGTGCCATCAAACAGTCCTGTTTCCCAAATGCATTACTTCTGCTCCACAAAATTACTCAACACTCACATTTCATTTCAATAGCTGGGATTGACAGTTCTTCACTGATTATTCTAGTATGTCTGTCACCATTTGATTTTAACGTTACTGTATTAAAAAAAAAACCTCTTACCAATGTTGACCAAATCAATGAATAATGCTTGGATACACTCACTGGGGAAGTGGTAACCAGTAAGAATGAAGAGTGTCCTCACATATACCGTATATTGACACAATACACTCATTGGACACATCATTAGATACACTGCATTTAATGAAATCCTTCAACCCAAGAGTTGTATGACAAAATGTTGAATTTACAAAAACTGCAATGCTTGGTTTTGTTGAGAGACTGTCAGTGAGGTGTTTATATTACAATATGCTGATTATTGTGGTTATAGAAATGCATTGCATCATACTGAAGTGCTTAGGTGTCTGTGATATTTGTTTCATTTAGAAACGTGTCAGTCAAAATGTGAATACAAAATAATCATTGCCAGAACTGTCTGGTGGAAGATAGAGGCTTTGGATTAGTCGGCTAATTTGGTATTCTACATTTATTTTGTCTTCAGAAAAGCAGCATTACATAAAAATAAGAACATCTTCACAAAAAATAACATAAACTGAAAAAACTAAAAACTACTACTTTCCAAACTAAAATGAAATAACAAATCTACAGGAGTACAGGTGAGGCCTGACAAATGACGGACAACTTTTAAAATAGATGGAACTGGGTTTTCATCCGTCAATGTAATGGTCACTACCCAAGTCCGTCAGTGGTGGTCCATCAGACCATTAGTCCGTCACTGGCGGACGCCAGTTTATCTGACGTTTTTTGGGGAACCGACTGACAGACCAACACGCTTCTGACGGTCTAACTGACAGATTTAAATGACGGACTAACGGATTGACGGACTGACAATTACCATTCAGTTCATCACAAAAACTGCCGAATGACAGATGGGTATGCCCTGTCCGCAGACGGATGACGAATGACGGACCAGCAAAATTTAGTAAAATTCTGATTATTCCGCAGTACGTATGGAAACAGGTGGTTACACAGATTAATTGTAACTTTTGCAATCAAGTGGAAGAGTAATTGTAATTGTAAGTAATTATTCTTCCTGTCACAATGAGTCACCGGATTGTTGAACAAAAATACATTTGTAGGAAATTGGTATTTTAGGACCAATTAAGTGAAATTGGCTGGGTTTCACTGTTCTAGCTCAACAGATAGTTGCAATCAAAACTTTGTGCTGTTTTCTTTGTGGAGGCTGAATTTTTAATACATCTCTTGTATTGGATCTCATTGTGTCTAATTAATGGAGTGATTTGTGTATGGTTTGTTTTTATGTGGTCTTTATTTATTATTTAATAATCTTAGCAATCCATCAAGCCTTTATTAGACAAGCGATCAATCTATGAACATTTTTCATTCTTGACAGATCATTAATATTTCATTCAAGTCTTTCACTAAATCTTTACGATGTATTTAATCAAAAGGAGGAGGCCATTTCATTGGAGGTTTAGTACAAAAGAAGAAATGTTTTATGTAAAAACATTTTAAACAAGGTGTACAATTATGCAATTGAATTTGACACGTAAAAATACATCACAGGTATGATTTTGCAACAAGGTCACTAGCATCAGTACTTTTAAGGAAAATTGTGACGTAAGAGGTAAAGGCTACGAACATGTACTATACCAATCTTTGCTAGGTAGGAATAAAACTGTTGAAGTTGTGTTCAGATGGTCAAATGGTATTTTAGATGGACTGTATTTAATCAAAATCTGCTGACTCATGTGAGTACTGTAATGACTTGTATTGGAGAACAGCAATCGCACCGTCGAACAGTCAGAACGAATGTTGAAAATCAAAAATATGGATGAAAAACAATTTTGTCCCTCTTCTAAAAATGAGCCAGCATTTCATTATGCTCTTGGCCTTTTTTTGTATAACAGCAAGCAGGGCATTTCGATGAAGAATACAACTGGAACCTGTTGTACCCTCTTGGCAAGGAAATGCGTGCAGCATACTGCCAGAATGAGAACTCAGAATAGGCTTTAAGTATTGACATGATTTGTTTTGAACAACAGGGGATGTCATTGAACTCCTTTGGTTGTGTACATCTCAAAGGAAACATTTAAAAAATATTTGAAGACCCCTTCTAGTTTAAATTTTGGGAAACAGATTGTGGAAAGAGCAGTGATTTTATTGTTATCATGTCTGTTTTTCCTTTTTATTTTTGTGATCTCAGCCTCTCCCTGCAGCCATGAAGTGTAAATTATCTATTGACCCAAGACAAAAAAAACCTTGATTGTGGTATGGTGCCTGTGTTGACGGCTAAGCGAAGGTTTGACAGCTCAGTAAGGGGCTGTAAACCCACTAACAATGGGTATTGAAAAGACGCTTTCAGATATGAAGGGATCACGCACAATTGCTGGGCATGTGCATACCTTTAGCGGCTGGGCGGACGCCCATTTTTGGGGCGGCGGGGCGAGGGGTGACAAATTTAACTAAGCATGGCAGGAAGTGGATTTTAGTCTGGCCCACTAATCGGCCCTCATGCGTTTGACGTGGTCGTGAGGCGGCCAAATTTCATCTCAGCCTACTCAGTGAAAGGCTTCTTTTTAGGCTTCTTTCTACTCCCGCGTCGGCGCGAGCGACAACTGCCGCATTGATTCACGTGACCGACGCATTGTGCTGTTGGCGACAGGTCTGCAACACATCCCACGCACCCACCAGGAATTGTTGCTGCTCTGATCGGTCCATTATGTCACATGAGAGGGGGAGGGAGAGGATGCAGCACGCAGCTCATTGCTGCTGCAAAAACAAACTAGTTTGGCAATAAAATTAAATGCATAGTCTAGTCATCTCGGTCCCTTTATGGTTGTAGAAGGCACGATATCCATTGTTGCAAACCTGCATGGTATAGTGGTTTGCTGGTATGCTTTTATTTTGAATGCCGTGAACGAAGGGAAGTGTGAAAAATAAATAACTTGTTTAATGCAACTTCTGGCCGTCTGTTGGACCCAAATAATTATACAATACGACAGAACCAACCCCGGGGCTCGCAATGGAAGTAAGCACACGCAGTTGGGTTTGTAGTAAAGTACTAGTGGTGCATTTTGAAGTGTGTCCACATCGGGTTCGAATAGTAAATTAACCAGCTAATGATCCTTAAAAAGCCTCTGCCATTAGCATCCCTCCCGCGGCGGTGTCAATCACGGACACCTTTTTTTTTGGGCCGGTGTTCGGAACGGGGCGGGTTCCGACAATGTTTATGAATATGACCGGGGGGTCGCGGCCGGAAGGGTACCCAGGTCAAGGGTGGAGGGTCGCGGATGGGCCGGCAAAAAAGGGTCAAGTCCCAAACATTGACCCTTGACACAAATCTTTTATCTGAGCCCCAACCGGTTACAGTGGAATTGCAATTTTCACCTTTTCTAGCTTTTGTACTATTCTGTTTCCCAATTCTCCCTGTTTCACACTTTTGCTTGGTTCTCGCACAGCTGAAAATGTTGTGTACCAAAGTCGTTCACCTGCCCTTGAGACTCGGCCACACAAAACATTCCTTGTGCATGTGCAACTTACTGAGTGTTTTCTTGTTGAGTGAGCTTCACTATGTGAGTTCATCAAAAGTATTTCGATGTTATTTTTGCTGATAAATTATTTAATTATTAACAGTTCAGTAAGCCTCCAAGGGCCGAAGAAAGCTCCAATGTGGCTCCCTTTCATAAAGTAGCCATGGAGCAATATAGAATTCAAGCAAGAACTCATTATAAAGTATGAAAATGGCCGATACTCTTTCCAAGCAATAAACTCTCCTCCTCCCTTTCCCCTCTTCGTTTCATACACCATCAACTCATGAGATATTTGTCATCTTTATTGCTCATTTGTCCATTTCATCAGTCGTTCATATTTATTTCACATGGTTTCCTGTTTTAAAGCATGTTTGGTGTGTCTGGAACAGAATAATTGTATATATATTTCCAAAACCCATTATCTTTCATCGTTATCCTACCCTGAACAATAACTCATTATCAAACCGTTACGACTAAACCAGTACCCGAACATTCACATGACCAAGCCCTAACCCATTCGCCTAAACCTTACTCCTAACCAGGCTTGCCTTGCATGGATTGAGAGCCGAGTGAAAAAAAAATTAAATTCAGTTTGACTCCCACGCCTTCAGTGCCATCAATTTTCTATTCAGTTTCTCTGGCCTTTGTCCTCATCAGGGTGATCTGGATCCTAACCCAGATTTCCAGCTGCATTTGGGGGAGCTGGAGCCAATCACGGCTGACTGAGTGAGATGCAGGTCACAGCCTGGACTGGTTGCCAGTCAATCATAAGTAGACAAGCAACCTATGGACAATTTAAAGTTTTCAATGACAGAGATGAGCATTTTAGAAAAAATCAAGCGTCCGTTATTCGTCATCCGTCTGCAGCATGGGTACCCTTCCGGCGTTCGCCAATCGCCTTTTTTTCGCGCGGCGGGGGGGGGGGGGGGGGTGGGGGCGGGGGGTGCAATCTATAGGAGGGTACGCCTCTAGTTTTAAACGGGCCTCTAGTTTTAAACGGGCTTCCATCCCCCTTTCCTTTTTCCACTTGCTCTTAGCCCTTAATCCTAACCCTCACCCATTTCTCACCCCTTAACCCTAACATCCTAACCCTTCCTCCCAACATCCTAACCCATCCTGACTCTAACAGTAATCCTTGCTAAAACCCTACCCTAACCCAAAATAATTGCCATCTACTGGCTTTGAATGCACATTAAAGAGTTTCTTGTGGCTGCAGATCCACATGAGTAAAATAGTCTTCCATTTTCCAAGTTGGTTTAACTGGATGGTTGCCATGCAAACGTACACTGAAGTGAAGTTAGTGTTAGCTCGCAAGAAACAGAACTTATGATCCGTGTGGCACAATCTTTTCTATTGCATTTTATTCTTTCATTCATTAATGATTTACTTCACAGGCTGTCCAATATCCCGCTATGAACTGAAAGAATCGGCACAGAGGCTAAGCCAGTTAATGTTCAGCATGTGCTTTGAGTTAAGAGAGGAAAAGTTGGCACGCACACTGCACATACAAGTCTGAACATGGGAGGGGGGTTAAGGTCGAACAAGATCAGGTGAAACTAATAAGACGTCTAGTGCTGCTGGAGTTACTGTACATTAATGAAGCTGTCTTCTCATCATACTTTAAAATGCTCTCCCACGGGCACCAGTAATTCTTAACCATGGTGAATGAAAAGTGGGCCGTAAAATAATTTTAATTTTGCATCTGTGGGCCGTGAGTACCGCAGGGAAGCATATTTTACCAATTAAATACATTTGGGCTGTTGCTGTTGATAGGAGGTGCTCAGATCCAATTAAGTTTCCTGCCACTTGGTGATGATAAGGCGTCAGACTGTTATTTGCACATACAAGAACAGTCGAAGAAAGAAATGGTGATGCCAAACCACGCCCACATTTTTTTTTTTTTAATTCTACAATTGCAGTCTTGTCTTCATTTGTGAACAGAGATAGCGAGACGCAGCCGAGTGTGTGGAGTGTGGATTTACGTTATCCAAAAAAGCACTGAAGTCTTTAAAATTTGCAATACGCGCGATATAGAAACCAAACACACAAAACTTGTAAAAAAGTCTGTAGAATTTTTCAAGAGCTTCAAAAAAAAGGTCCACTGTGACTTTGACATGCAGCTCTAAAAGTGCAACCTCATAGTGTTCGCCATGGAGCCGGTCCTACCTGCAAAGAAGCCGCTGACTGAACATCCCGCTATAAAACAACACTGTGAGTAACCAAATCACGGAGATGGCTTCTGACATTCAAAAGATTCTGGAGGGATAAAAAGTGGACAATTTTTCTCTTTGCAACTCGATGAGTCCACCGATGTCACAAATGTCGCAAATGCCGCTCTGCTGCTGTTTTAATGACAATAAGTCAATAATTTCAATAGTTCAACACAAATCATAATTTCTGAATGGGCCCCACAGTATTTTGTACAGGAAAAGTTGAGCCCCAAGGTCGAAAATGTTACGATTCCCTGCTCCAAACTGAGCACAGACATGCACCAAGGCCAATAAATTAATTACTGGCTATGATAAAATGACTTGGACGGGTTATTAAATTCTGTGTACACAGGCACAGTTGTTGGTGTTGTAGTTGTATGATAATGTTGCTTAGAGAAAGATGGATGCACAAACACAAAACAAGCTCTTTGACAGAGCATATTTCATAGTTTCGGCCAAACTGTGTGAGGGCGGAAGAGTGCTGAAGGAAGCAGGTCGACCACACCACATACTAAATTATAGATTAGTGCCCTGGGGGTTCAAAACACCAAAGCATACATTCAAGCGTGTCTACTTAATTAATAGAGTATAGAGTATAAAGTATTATCCCATTCAATGGACTTCCAAATTGTAAAAAAAAAAAATATATATATATATATATATATATATATATATATATAAATATATGTGCTGTATGCACTCAAATGCAACACAAACCAATGGTAAGTAAATCAATGCCAGTGAATCGCAGCGGACAGAGTGGGAGAGATAATTATTTGATCTCCTGCTGTATTTGTAAGTTTGCTCGCTTCCAAAGAACAGAACAGGATCCAATTTTTCTGGTTGTGTGTGGATTTTTTTAATAGACACAAGCTCAGACAAAAAAAACGTTTACAAAAAATATTGGTACACAGGATATAAATTGTGAAATGATGTGCATTTCACAATCCTTCCTGTCTGCTCTCCTGCTGTGAGAGGATTTTCCACCCTACTCCTGTCCACACCTCAGCTCAATAGCCAATCACTCATACGGGCGGTGCCCATCTGTGGCTCACTATGGAGCCACCTTATAAGCAGCCTCACTCCTCTTCAGATTTACAAGATAGTCTTCGTGTCATGTCAGTCTCTGAAGCATTTGCTTCCAGATTGACTAACTGGTTCCCATCTAATTTTTCCTGACCTTTGATACCACATACATCAGTGACTCCTTAGCTGCAGGTCCCATTTACCCCTCTTCGTCCTCTGGAGCTCAAAAAATAGACAAGACTCTTAAACTTCTTTAAAGCAGCACTGGGCAAGAAATCGACGTCAATAATTTTTTTTCACAACTCTTTTGATGAAACAATGACTTACAAGTACAGTATTTGAATGGGACTTTATGCCCTGAGGGGGTCTGTATCATTTTTACTTGTGCAAAGCAACTTTGAGGAGGATGGGATCAACCCTGGCACACAAAAAAATACAAATGTCCTGAATTTACGGCATACTCACTTCCTCTTTTCGCTATAAGGACGGCTCAGGATTTCACGACACTACGCGCTGGCACACATGGGAAATGTGGTTCATTTTTGTCAAAACAGTACCGCTTTTGTCCACATGGCGCCGCCATAATCAACAAAAACTGACATATGACACAGTGTTGCTTTAAGTTCCTAAATGAGCATATCTCTCATGTTCAGTCCATGCTGCAACATCTCTTTATTCATCAAGGCAGAAAACTGCAAAAGCCACATATCCATCAGGTCCCTATTCCCGCAAACAGCTGCAACGCATTTTGGGGTTCGCCAACTTCAACTGCCGATTAATCCACAGTTACAGTGAAGCGGCCTTTCGACTCACTGCACTCACCGGCGTCGTTAAAGTGGACCCCAGTGGCCGATAATGCATTAAAGACTATGAAGACTTGATTCATCTACTCTAGATGCTGGATCGCCATGGTGGAGTTGGAGTTAGAGGTCTGCAATCAGCTCATGGATCAACCATGCTCCGAGACCGGTGGCAAGCTTCTCCAAATCCTCTAAAAAAACATGTTTCCGGTTGTGCTAGTATCTGGTATGTGGAAATAAATTATACTCAATGTTATCACTGTCAGATCCTGCATTGCATATTCAAACACTGATAGGGACACACAAACACACGTGACTGCTGGAAAAATGTCATCATTTACAGTAGTTTGAAAACCACATCCTTCCCCCACAAGAGAAACAGAGAGGGACTGTGACTGTTCTCTGCTTGTGAGGTGCTATTAGGAATATTGGAAAACTCATTACATCTGGAAGGCAACTCAATTATAGAAGAGCGGTCAATATATTGTGTATAACAAACAAAGCTGTCATTACTGAGATTGAAAAACAAATGTCCAGATTACCATTTAAAAAGTGACAAACAAACAGACTATAAACCATTTTGTGCCTAATCTCTTCAGAAGTGCAATTTCCTCCATGACCAATGCTGTTAAAAGAAAACACTCTGCGGTAAAGCAGTCTTAATGTCATTTATTGTGTTAGCGGTGGTGAGGCAGGGGATTGGAACGGACCAGTATTGTTGTCGTTGCTGTCATCATGGAACTATCACTGTTGTTGATACGACTGTTGTTGTTTTCTTACCCTTTACATATACCCCTTTACTCTGTATTTGTGTATGTATGTATGTATGTACATGGATGTATGTGTGTGGGTATGTACAGAATGTATATAAGGAGTGTGGTTCTTGACCTGCTCAATGTGTTGAAGTGCCTTGAGAAAAGTTCTCTTGTGAACTGGAACTATGTGAAGAAAATTGACTTGATTTTTGCAACAACAACAAAAATAATCTGACATATAGATGTCTTTATGGGAAGCCTGGGAGCAAATCAGTATTGTTTTAAGGCTAGGGGATATTATTTGTAAAGTTATTTTGCAGGCGGCACGGTGGTCGACTGGTTAGCACATCCGCGTCACAGTTCAGAGGTCGTGGGTTCGATCCCGGCCTCCCTATGTGGAGCTTGCATGTTCTCCCCGTGCCTGCGTGGGTTTTCTCTGGGTACTCTGGTTTCTTCCCACATTCAGAAGCTGTCATAATTTTCTTTTAAATAGTGCAATATATGGCAAAGTCTGAATTGGGTTCTTATTCCACCATTATTTGCTGTTTCATTCTGAAAACAAAGACTAGCCATCCCATTTACATACTTGCTCTGCAATTCGAAAATGAATCACAACCCGAATTGGTGCTGATTTGTGTTAAATAGATAAATAGAAATTGGTTGAATTCTTCCTGTTGCTGTTAGAGTGGAGCCCAGTAGCCTGTAGGAGGCAAAATTCATCACATTGCATCCTGAGCTATTTTCAAAGACCGTAAACACACTGGATGACACCAAATCATTATGAATTTTAAGCAGCGGAAAAAAACATTCAGTGGATTGAATGTAGGTGTTGCTGTTTGCAGAGCCTTTAAAGAGCTGAAGCAGCACAGGAGCATTACCATATTTAGTACGGGCTGAGTAAAATGTAGTCATAGGAAGTCTGGAATGTTGTTTCATTTTGCCACATTTGGCCAACTGCGAGAAGCTATCATCATAACGTGTTGCCATTGTATTTATAAGTGGATTTAAATAAGGTGAACGTGTGCACATGCTTTGTTTTCTCAATTCAGTTGAGAAAAGTGTTTAGCTCTAGCATCATTTTGAAAATAAATGCATGTCGTTAAAGAAAAAACCTTATGAATCGACCTTCCCAGTGGGTGAACCCTAATGAGTGGATCAATCAAGCACCACTTAGAAGTTTCCAAACTGTGCAAGGTTTAAGGATGAAATATGCATTTATCACTTTCCTGCTCTGTATCGTGTAGCACTATTAGATGATTACAATTCCCTGATGGCTTTATTTCATGACTTAATCCTTGTAAAATTAAATATACTCTTCTTCATCACAGTCATCTTATTTGTTAGTCTGCAGCAAAGCCACTTCACACTGTGGAGTTTGCTTTGTTAGTGCACCACAGGCTGCTACAATGTAGTATTGGACTACTAAACCATGGCAACCATGTTGCTGTTTTTTTGGACTGATGATATGACACTTTATTTGATCAATGTGGGCATAGACAAGAGCACATGTCATGTCTATCTTATTTCAAACACCACTTGAAAGCCATCATTGTTATATTGTCACAATTAATTTTACGCAATTTTACACAGTGGCACACAAGATTTGTCAGCATCAATAGTGCTACCATAGCAACATGCATTCAATGCTTTCCCTGCTGTTTCCTGAGAGGTATTTTCGAAACAAAGTTCACTCAATAGCATGCTGAAGTACAACTGACAAGGAGAACAAAATCCTTTTTTGAATTGCACTTTAAAACGAGATTGTGAAGTGTCGTTTTTATCATGTGAAAAAAATATCGACACGTGAATAAAAAAGGAAAAATCAAACATGTTTTGTTTGCTTTAAGGATAACTCTGTGGGCTTGCCAGTTTACCTTATGTGTCTCCTTTGAAAAATGTGAGGGGAAATGATCTTGGAAGGTGAGCTGTCAATTAAAGGACAGAAACTCAAGGTTTCTATCACATGCCCACTCCAATATATTCTACTGAATGTGAAAACTGAATGAAGACGTTGCAAAAAGTCAGTAAATTTCAAACAGAAGGACTCTTACCAGGGGGAAAAAGAGATTGCACAAGAGATATTTGCAAAGACTGCAATGACTAAGCTTTCCAAGGTCTAGACTAAATCGAGGTGAGATAAGGGCAACCAAAAGCAGGCTTGCAACACAAACCGGAGAACATTGCACTGGCTTTGAACTCTGGTGATTTTTTAAAATATATTTTCGATGCCATACAAAATTAGATGTTGTGGATTGCATCTGTGGTTTGTTACTTGTTGTTATTTGCATCCAGCCACCTGGGATTATTTTTCGATCAGACAACCTAGAGGGGGTTGTCAAGTTGAGCTGGTGTCCAATCATGTTGCGATCATTATATATTAGCATACAAGGTAGGTCAGTTTGCGCTGGATGCATTGCATTTTTTTTTTACATGCTGGTTTTCATGTGTTGATTTGCGATTTAAGATGTTGGCGATGTATTTGCATGAACCATGATCCAGCCAGGTGCCAAATCTCTGCTCAATACAAAACATTTGAGGGTTTTAGGACGGAGGACAGACTCAATTGCCATTTTGAACAGAATACGATTTTTGAAGAATAAATACTTGATTCTTATAGTTAATTAACTTAAAAGAAAGCTTTCAGACCCACCACTTAATGAGCATGGCTGAGAAATCATTGTTCATCCTACAATCCACAGTCATGGTTTCATGAAACAAAATGCATACGTATCCAGAATCTTTCTCAAGAAACAAACCTAAACTGAAAAGCAATCTTTAGAATTGTTAGGAATTAAAGTGGAAGTCAACCCAAACATATTTTTTTCAACAATTTGTTCTATGCAAGCCCACTAGTTGAAACAAGGCATTCCAATTGATATTGCATTTGTAATAAGAGTTAATCCACCCGTTTTTAGCCATCACTGGGGGCGGCCATTTTGTCAGTTCTGTCGCCTGAAAATCAATCAATCAACCAATCACGGCTGAACTGTTTTCTGAAGCTGAGCCATGATTCGTTGTTATTTGAGCCCAGAGCAGTTGTGATGTCATTTTCAGTCGACAGAAGTGACAAAATGGCCACCCCCTGAGATGGCTAAAAAGGGGTGGATTTTGCTGCTTGATTTATATTCCACAAACGCAATATTCACCAGAATGCCGTGTTTCAACTAGTGCGCCTGCTAGGAACATATTCTTGAAAAAATGTGTTTGGGTTGATTTCCACTTTCAGAGATTTACAGCATGTGTCATTGTGCTTTTTAGATATGTTTTGAATGAAGCAAAACCTTGCATTTAACTTATCCTGCTTGTTTTATGAGTGGGTAGAGCAAGGTTCTGGATATGTGTGAATTTTAGTTTATGAAACCATGAATGTGATTGCGTGAGAAACAATGACATATCAGTTGCAAAGAGGATAAGGAGCATAAGTGAACGCGCTTTACATATGCTCAACTGCTCGCGTGCTGACTAACTTGTGTTTGCATGCTGCTATACCTTTGTGTGTGCGTTTACACATGTTCGTGCCTAAACGTATGTATCAACGTATAGTTTCTCGGTTAAAGTGCCAGTGCATCCCTGTATGTGATGCTATAGCAAAACCGGTCCGAAGCCAACATGCTGACTCATCACAGCACAATATCAGGACGCACCGAATTATTCTTCTCGTCACAAAATAATCAAAGGGGATGCCGCTAAAAAGAATATTGCAATCAGCTTAATGAACATGGCGTTTAGTAAGCCACCACGATGGGAGATGTTCTACACTGACAGATGTATTTGTCGAATCTCTAAAGAGATTTGGTCTGGATTTATGGCTTCATTAGTTTTTGTTTGGACCGCAGTGAGCACAAGTGACAGGCAGCAGGTTAGAGCCTGATAGGGATCTTGTAAAGACCTGCAAATATTCTCCTTGTGTCCTAATAAAAAACATGAATCAAGTGAGAGATTATTATAAAACACTGTTGGTGGTGAGTAAACAAGCTTAACATATCATCCCATTTTAGACTCATTGTGATTCACTCAGTGATACAGCTTTCACAATGTAATCTAATAGTGTGGAACAACAACACATCAGTGCCACAATATGTTGGATTTTAATGGATTTATTGCAGAGCATTCTCTCTGGTGACCTCCTTGCTGTTTCCCTGGGCAGAAAATACTTGTGTACTCTGCAGCCACATCTTCTCATTGTGTACGTGAATCGACTGGCAAAGATTATGTAATGATGCGAATGGACAGATATAGTAGATATAAAGTCTACACACTGCTGTCCAAATGTCACGTTTTCAGGGAAATCATTTAAAAAAATGTTCCCCCAGTAATGTGTCATACAACCTGTATAACTAAATATACTGTGTGTGTACACACACACATATATATATATATATATATATATATATATATATATATATATATATATATATATATATATATATATATATATATATATATATACAATATTTGGGGGATATTTTCCCTTTGATTAATAAGATGAAGTTCAGATGTTCCAGGAGGCTTTTTCTACCATTTTGGTCCAGAGCTTCCACAGCATCAGAGGGATCCCATTGTTAAAATGTATAAGTCAGGAGAAGAGTATAAAAGAATTTCCATGGCATGAAGTATATCATGGATCACAGTGAAGGCAATCATCATCAAGTGAAGAAAATACGGCACAACAGTGACATTACCAAGAAATGGATGTCACTTCAAAATTGATGAAAGTTGGTCATGGTTAGGGATGCTGCCAAGAGGCCGACAGCAACGTTGAAGGAGCTGTTGACATTTCTACTGGCTGCGTAGTACACATGGCAACAATCTCCTGTCTTCTTCATAGAGTATGTCTGTGTCTGGGCTATGGGGTAGGGTGGCAATACGGAAACCTTATTTTCCAAAGAAAAACACATCTCCCAAATGCATGTAAGGAAAATGCGTGGATATAGTCTGATGAAACCAACATGAACAGCGACATAAAACGCTCTCTGCTCACATTGACGGACCTTACTTGGAATGCTGCCCTAGATGCGACCCTTTCAAAGCTTCCATGTGCATTCAAAGCATAAACAATGTCAAGCAGCATTAAATTGATTAAATCCTTTAAAGTCATGGCTGTGCTCTTCAGAAGGGCTCTTGAAGGAGCAATTATATAATTGAGATGAAGAATAATAGCAGAAAACTATGAAGCAAAGTAGAAATTGTGTGTGCGTGTGAAGATAAAAGAAATAAAGTATGAGGTCACTCGCACCACTTTGTTGTTACCTTTCATATTTCCTCTCCAAATGTCTCACTTTTGAAATAACCTGCCACTTTGTCTCACAGGCTCCATACATAAAACCGCCTATCGTATTACTCCATTCATTTTGTTTGAACCATACTGAATAAAGATGAATATAGCACAATGGGCATATAGACATACTTTTAATGTACATGGATAGCCTATTGAGAATAGAAGTTGTAAATAATGAGACAATGATGATTTTAATGTGCCGACAATAATTTATTGCACAGACAGACCCTTGACTCACTAATAAAATTACTTCATGCGGCACTGGCAGCAAACTTGAACTTATTAAATTATGTGACACTTCAGACTTTGTAAGCGTTATTGTTCATCTAACGGTTTTGCTGTTTTGTGAGAAGATATGTACTTTGTGCATTTTGGGGTCATTTTGTCAAATGGGCTTTTTCAAAGCTATTGAGACATAGAAATATTGGATCTAAAAGCAGTCATACATGAAGACATAAAACATAATGAACCACCTGGACATTAAATTACAGGAAGTGGAGCTTCAAAACAAATTCTCTCATAGGAAGTACTGGAAAATTAATCACAGTGAAGGACATTTCATCATTCACAAACTCACCTATTCACATTTTTGCCCCCCTGTGGATCCGAACAAACAGATCATATCACGTATCATGTTTTGACATTCATTAGCAAATAAAAAAAAACATGTTTTTATTGTTTGTATACACATATTTGGGTCTCCAAGGTATGAGGGTTGCCTTCCACCCATCAAGCGTGAAATCAAACAACTTAGTACAGCAGATCTTATCTTAGCTGTGGCTGCCTTTTCTGAAAGTGTGACTGCTACTTTGTGTAAAACATTAAATCCAAGAAAAAGGTAAGTAGATCTTTATTGGATGCACAGATGAATGTTTGATAACTTTCGCGTTTGAAAACTGAATCAGTTCACGCGTTCTTCTTGGTCCAGTAAACAATTCCACTCGATGGCAGGAAGGTCAAACAGGCCCATATTTCACACGAGCTGTATACTTTTTGTGATATTTTTGTTTCGTGGTCTGCCGTCAGACTTTTCTGACTTTTCTGTAAAATGGATGCCTATGGGCTGCGCTGCTTTAGGGCGTCCAAATTTTGAGATTCCACTTCAGTGTTGCTCGAGAAAGAAATAATTCTTTCAGTCGGATTACAAGACAGCAAACCTTTTCCTTTAACCTACGCCATGTGAACTTTCCTGTGAGTATAACACAATTAGAGCTTCATTTCATTCTAATGAGTGCCTTTTGTACTGTTGCACGCAAGTGCAGCTACACGGGCCGTAAAAATCTGTGCCATTTAAGTGGCATTTATCCACCCATTATCCAGTCGCCTCATCCGGTCCTGTGAGATGGCTTCTCAGACTCAAGGCCGACACCTCGCTGCTTGGGTGTCGCTCGCTGTGGCTCAGTGACCTCCTGAAGTCTGTCCGACATACTGATGATCACATCAGGAATTCCACAAGGCTGCAAGCACACTCTTTCACTGTCGCCCACCCCCCCCACACTTACCTACCTCTGGAACATTCACTCAAAACAAAAGAAAAGACAATGTAATTGTTTTGGGATGAAAACAAAAACAATGATATAATTTATTTTCATCCATACAACAAATATACCTTTTGTTGTTAAAAAGAAAAGAAAAACATGTTTTTTCTGAAAACTAAAATACATTTCACACAAATGCCAGTACACTAGTCCAGCGCAGCTCATAAAACCTGGTTCGCCCTACAGGGAATTCACCAGCCTATCCTGCAATAACATCGTCAGCACTGGACTCATTCAAGGTCATCGTTACCATCGTTTTGAAGTGATGATCACACAAGGCAGCAGAAGGGCATAAAACTGATAAAAAAGCGTAGACGGATCCAATTCAAAGCCACGTATAGTCCATTCCATCTTAGCAACGTCCATAACCAGTCCAGTGTAACAACCAGTGAGGACATTGAGGGGGCTGGAGACTATCATGTGAAAAGATCACCAAATCGATCTGCTGAGCTCTGGAAACATGAGAAAGGTTAAACCATTAAAAGGAGAAAGAATTAAAGCTACAACAGCGGCCTTTCTTCGGTGGTTCCTAACTTTTTCTCTTCTCCACCCCCACACATATTACAGTACCAAATTTGAGCATTACACTGTTCAACAACAAATTTTAATCAGAGATGGATTAATGTGTGTCTCAACTTATTTTTGATGCTGATTTCAAAATTGTTTTTACTGTTTTTCTAGCACATTAGGTTTTTGAGATATTTTCATTTTTTTTTTTTTTAATTGACTTATAAAAGTTTGTGCAATCCGGATTTTACCATGTGTTGTAATTTGGAATGACGTTTTAGGGGAAAAAAAATCCACCTGTTGCTGAACCTAACCCTTCATTCATAAGTATTACTAAATATTTTAGAATATTACAAATTATATTATTTTACATTATGTTACAATTATCAGTCTGAAAACCTGATGTGCTGTAGGGAAACAAAATGAGCAGAGTTGGAATGTGGAAGTGCAAAAAAAAAAAATCTTAGAAGGTTAACTTGCATTTCTGATTAAAAGAGTAAATAAGAAAAATTGTTGGACTGTGTTATTTATTGATCTATCCTCCCTTTATATAAACAAAACTAGGATATTTGTGATGATAATGATGATTATGACTATCTATCTATCTATCTATCGATCGATCTATCTATCTATCTATCTATCTATCTATCTATCTATCTATCTATCTATCTATCTATCTATCTATCCATCCATCCATCCATCCATCCATCCATCCATCCATCCGTCGTATTATTTCTTATTGTACATCCATATATAATAAACAAACAAGAATAAAGACCTGTTGAAAATAATTAAAGTATTCCTTTTCTTTATTAGACTTGGACTCACAACATTACAGCACCACATAAAGTAAGTCACATTGCAACTACAAATGAATCAAAAATGCACGTTAGACTTCAAAGGCTTGGTCAAAGGTTGTATAATTACAACATACCTGTTTGACTCTCATACTCAACACAGAAGCATTGAATATTAAAAAGAAACAGACAAACAAAAACCAATCGCAATGTTGCAGCGTGTATGTGTAAATAGCCCTCATCTGAGAATCGGGTCTCAGGGGTCATTAGTAATGATGGATTCAACATGAATGCTTTGTTGTTGCTGTATATATTTTTCTGCCTTTTAGTTGGATACAATTTTCACTTTGTATGACATGTATGTAGTATTTTACAGGTATGCGCTTAGAATGTATTAAGGTTGCCAAATGTATGACTAAAGTGATTGCACCATTTCATTTAAAAGACAAACATGGTGCAGTTAACTGCACATTATAAGGTGATGTGTCTATCAGTCAAACCTGTTTGATCAGGAAGACAAACAAACACTCATAATATCAAAATTGTCATAAAAGCAGTTTTTGATTTCCATCTGAAAGTGTTCTTTACGTAGATAAACAGAACAGCCAATTACAACTAAAAAGGAAAAGCAACTTTTGGGACCTTTTAATGAAGCCAAAACATCATTACCTTTAAAGTTTTGTAAACTGATAAGATGGCAAATTCATTAGGACTAAATATGTGGCAAAAACATCCTCCTTTTACTTAGTTCACGCTCATGCCATAATATACTAATATACTGTACATGTCATTAGTATTTTTCCTTTTTTTTTTTTTTTTTTGTCCGGGCGGACTATTGGTAAATAATCAAGTATTCCAGTAAGCTTTACATTGCTCTCCTATTAAAAGGGCAGTCTCCGAGATCTGCAATACTTGTTCGTTTTTCCAGGCATAGAAATGTAATATTCATTTTCAGCTGAAAAACAAAAGAAAAGACAATGTAATTGTTTTGGGATGAAAACAAAAACAATGATATAATTTATTTTCATCCATACAACAAATATACCTTTTGTTGTTAAAAAGAAAAGAAAAACATGTTTTTTCTGAAAACTAAAATACATCTTTGTCCTATTTCGGACAGAAAGAACAAATAAAATAAAACCGCTTTCCCCCCCCTAAATCGTATGAAAAGGACAATAAAACAACAATGAAAAATATTTTCTTAGTGTTTTCTGATTAAAAAAAAAAAATCACAAAATTAATTTTTTTATACAAAATCCTTTCTAAATGCAAAATGAAGAAAATGCATTGTTTTCCAAATCTGGAGGTCCAGCTTTTCAACAATTATTGTTAAACTCTTGCGTGTGGATGAAGTCAAATTAAACTAAAATTTCACGTGGAAGCTGGTTGATTCAAACCAACTTGTAAACCTGTTGCTGTTAAATGTGACAATTGAACATGTTGTGGAGGTGTTTATTGACATCTCAACAAGTGCTTGGAATTGATGCTCTCTGTTTAAAGCAGCACGTACTTAAAATTAGTGGCGCATCAATTACGCCGAGTGGTGATTTGTTGTTAAGCTACATGTTCACGTTCAAAAATCAAGAGGCCATGCGTGAAGCTGATCTCACGTGTATTAACTCATCCTATCGTTTGTTCCATCTTAATCGGGTGATTACATGAACCTATGAAACATTCTTAATTGAGTGGATGAGCATGCTAATGGGACATTTACACTGGCACAGGTTGATCAGCACATAGCTCCTCTTTTGTACTCTATGCACGTGACAGGCCAGCAAAAGCACATCCAGCTGGCTAATGTGCTGAAAAGGCACAGTTGTGGCATTTTGTTTGCAATTTTCTTCGATGACAATGCTAACAACGGCAGTTTTCCCCCTAAATACCTGAATAAATAAATAAATATCAAACTGGAATCACAAATATTCGGGCGTCAGTACATTACATAAAATAGCAACAGTTGCCTTTTCCTCATGCTGAGCAACTGGTAGGCGTTTGGCACAAAGAACAAACTTCACGATCCTTAAAAAAATGCATTGTACATCTTGAATAAACCCAACACTTAAAGAGGAAGTCAATCCAAACATATTTTTTGTTCTATGCAAGACCACTAGTTGAAACAAGGCATTCTGATAAATATTGCGTTTGAGGAATAAGAATGAATCCACCCATTTTTAGCCACCTCTAGGGGTGCCCATTTTGTCACTTCTGTTGACTGAAAATGACATCAGTTGCTCAGGGCTCAGGTAAGGACCAATCACGGCTGACCTGTTTTCCGTGATTGGTCGTTACCTGAGCCCTGAGCAGTTGTGATGTCATTTTCAGTCGACAGAAGTGACAAAATGGCCTGCGATGGCTAAAAAGAGGTGGATTTTGCTGCTTAACTCATATTTCACAAAACCAATATTAATCAGAATGCTGTGTTTCAACTAGTGGGCCTGCTGGGAACATATTCTTGAAAAAAATGTGTTTGGGTTGATTTCACTTTAATTCAACTTCACATACTGCATTGATGGACGCTTGAAGCCAACCATCTCTGAGACTACCTGTCGATTTGTGTATTTTGCAGTCGTAGTTACGGCTTGTTTTACTATTTACATTAATAGGTAGCATTGTACGCGCTTGGCCAGGAAAGTATATCACTACATTCATCATAAATAAATAACCTTATATTCCATTTTTCTTTCCAACTGTTTTCATCAAAAAATAGTTACATTCCTGTACAATAAATGGTTTACATCTTAATGTAAAAATGTGATGACAAAAGAAAGAGATGCATCACTTCAGTTTGGAGTCAGACTTCTTGGGAATGATATGACTGAAAAGTAACATAAGGAGACTTCTTGGTAAGATGTGATTTGGAATGCATTCACCTGATGGTCAGGTGACTTTTAAAAAGAAATGTATGCTTCTACATGCAGGATCTCCACTTCACTTCAAGTGAGAAAACCGTTCTCATTCAAATGTCTCCTTTATTACTTTGGGGTTTCTGGAGACTTTCTTGGTTCTGCTTATTAAGTGCATCCAAAGCCGTTTGAGTCCCTTTCTCATCCTCAATGGAGCAGTTGGAGACGGCATTGGCTACCAGGCAGAACTTGCGAAGGAGAATCTCTCTGAGGAGCAGGTAAACCCACGGGTCCAGGATCTGGTTGAGTGAGGCCAGGCGGATGGCGGTCAGGAAAAAGTTACAGTCCAACTGAACGTCTCGCACGGAAGAGGGACGGGAGCTCTCGGATGTTGAATTACATTCATGAGAGGACACCTGGGTGGAGATCATCCTCAGCATCAGCACCTAGGGGACACAGCATTTAGTCTTTATAACATAATATTATCTACCATGGTAAATAAAAATGGTTAGTAAACATACTCTGAAATAATGTCTGCATGTTTTATATTTTCAAGGTATCACATAACATAAACATTATACACTGCCTCCAAAAAGTTGGAACTTAGGCCATAATAGTACATTGATTTTTTTTCTGCTTGCTGAAAACTTTTGTTTGGAGTTCAAGACTCAAGACTCAGAGACCAACATTTTGCTGTGGTTTTCAGATATTTCAATCCAGATATCATATAATTTAGAAGACAGCACATTTTGTTTGAAAACGAGTGTTTTTTCATTAATTTTTTTCATGTGAGCAAAAGAACATGTGACTGAAAGATGTGTTGTGTTGTGAAAGGTGTGTCCTATTACGTTACAATAGTGCGGAACGTTTACACCCAGTTTCAGACTTAGATTTTGCCTGTGATGACTTACATTGATAAAAGTTAGAGATCAATGATGTGCAGTGAGGTTCATGACTGGTGAGGCATTGGCCTAATATAAAAAATATGAATGCATAATAGAATATCAGCCTGTATTTCAATTTCCATCTTAATTGAAACATTTGTTTTTGAAGCGCTTTTAATTGTGATTCACTCAAGTCCAGACTGTTCAACAATATGATAGCAAGAAAAAATAAATGATGTGAAACATAAGGTCAAGTCATTGTTGTTGTTTTTAAAGTTAAAAATCATTTGGCCGTGCTTATATTTAATTTGTCATGAGACCACCAATTAAAAAAAGACCCACGTGTCAGGTATCATTTCTGAATGTCTGATATTTCTATCAAATCAATCCGTGGCAAAACCGAAGAATAAAATGATTATGATTACAGTAACTTGTTTGAGACTTTTTTTAAACCCAATACAAGTGAATGGAAGAGATCGAACCCGGTTCAAGATGGCGGATACGTGCCAGTAGTCATTATGCGCTTCTTCGCCGCATTGTGTCAATTAGGTTCTGCACTGCTTCATCCTGGTAGCGACAAGGTATTATAATGGTGAAATCAATGACTATACGCAATTTTCAGTTTTACATCATCAACGCCTTTTTCCAAATCAAGGGTAATTGCAGATTTGGTGCAGATTTAAAGTTAACTATCTTTCTAACTACTAAACCTCGGAATAATTCTGTGTTCAATCCTGAGACAGTTTGTATTTTCTCAAGTTACACTGGTTGCCTGACAAAAGCGAGATTATATTAAAACATTATTTCAACTCAAAATAATTAATCGACTTAAAATATTTTAATCCAAATCTGCCCATGCTTTTAGTTGTTATCTTTTATTTTGAAGGTGACCAACGCAGCCGTGGCGTCGTCTTTCCGCGTGGAGGCTGGCTTGATCGTAGTGAAACACGCGTGTGAGGCTGTGAATGTTTGTTTGTTTGTTTGTTTAGTGTTTTGCATTGAGTTGTTATAATTTTTGAATAGTTTCAACCAATACCAAAATGCCTGGCTGTTGTGTGTCCGGGTGTACGAATCAGAGTGGAAAGGGGGTACTTTTTTTCTCAATTCCAAGGGGAAACATGCCATCTCAGAAACACCGGAGGAGCCTCTGGTTGCAAGCCATGAAGAGCACAGACTGGACCGACGACATCGTCAAGAATGCCCGCGTTTGCGGTGCTCATTTCATATCTGGTAAGTTATCGTGGCCATTTGCTTTAACTTAACCACAATGCCTTGAAATATTGAGTAAGTGGTCAGGAATTGTGGAATAATGGCAAGCTAGTTATAGTTTGTAACTAGTAGGTAACTCATTCAGCGATGAACTTCGGTCCACAATAGCTCCGTGGAACTCAAGCTCTTGTAATTCGTTAGCATTGTTGTTTGTGATGTTTACCTTGTCTAGCTGGTGATGTTTGGCTTATGTGTGTCTTTCTTTTTACAGGTGAGATGTCACTGGACCACGAGAGCCCAGATTTTGTGCCCTCTATTTTTTCTTACACAGACCATAACCAAAAACATAACCCCAATGCAAAGACTGAAAGGTAAAATAATTAGCAACACCTAGCTAGTTAGTTTTGTGTTTTGGGTAAAGTAGTTACAGTAACTAATGGTGTAACAATACATTATTTTGACCAGTAACATACGTATCGATATAAGGCCTAAAATTTCAACAAAGCGATTTATTGTTTTTTTTAATTATATAATTTCGATATATTTTGATATGAAGTGATGATACAGTAACAATGGCTTTTTTGTAAATAAACCTATACTAACTAAAGGTACTTGTAAATAAACAATATCGTGTTTTCATTGGATTTTATTTTAAAACCAACTCAGCTTTACTGATTTATTGTAAAGACGATCTCCTTTCTTCCTAAATCAAAAGAATTTCCTCTCAAGCGATTACAATGGCATCATGTTCAAAACCTACTCTTCCTTGCCACAATGATGTTGCGAGGATAATGTAAATCCCTGCCGCCGAATGGAGATGAAGTGTAGGAGTGAAAAATGAATAATAGCTGATTAAAAAATAAGAATTGAAAAAAAGTAAAATGGTATTCGGAATTTTGAGTGTAGAATTATTTCGTTGAGTGTATCGATTATATCCATTAATGACATAAAAATTATCAGGGATATTCAACATGTTGGATTTTTTTGGGCCCGACTTCGCACCGTGTGTGCTCTGTGCTCTGAAGACAAATGAGCACGGTTGACAGTGACGTGCAGCTAATCAGAAAGCGAGGTGACGGGGCGGCGAAGAAGCGCGGTGGGAATCCAAAATGAAAACAGTCATGCCGCGACAGAGCCCAACGTCTTTTCTTTTTCTGTCACTTCGCAAACTAGCGCCACAACACTAAGACACAACGTGAGACCCCTTCTGACTTTTCATCCGCCATGTTTGTTCACTCCGAAGTCTAGTTTAATCTTGAGGGGGTTTGCACGATTTTCCATCTGATGTGAAACTATCTGAATGAGTGTGGTTCATGTGTGATGTGTTGATCATGCCGTGTGGATGCACACCACACACGGTACGTTCAAAACTGTAATACGCGTGATTTTTTTTTTTTTCGTCACGTATCGGGTCTCAGAGTTTGGAAGTCTGATGATAATTTTAAAATCCCGCCGTGTGAACTAAGTGAGAAATAGATTATATTCCGGGTTGAGATCAGTATTTCTGTTCATTTATTGCGTTTTTATTTATTTATTTATTTTATGCGAAGGTACCTTAGGAAAAAGAAACGGAGTGAAAGAGTTTCGGGTGCCCCACCAAATCCACCTGCTCAAGAGGAAGTCTCCATCATTGATCGCATTTCTGGTAAGTGTAGCCAATATCGTCTCATTCCATTTTTCTGCAGGTCCTGCAGAAAGGTCCTCTCCCCCTTTACTGATCCCAACAGTCGTTCTCTTCTCCCTCTTTATTCATATCTTTGCTCTATTGATCCCAACGTCCCTCCTGTTCGCTACAAACCCCTCCTTCAACTCTTAGAGACACTTGGGTGATCTTAACATTGGCACTTGTATAATAGGTTTGCATGTAAAAATGACATCAGTACTAAAATGCCCACCTCAAAAGACATTTTAGTGATCTATGGTCTTTTTTGTGATTAGATTTATGACACATTTCCCCGCCCCGTTTTGGGGCGTGGCTTATGTTAAGTTTTTGGTCTCAGCGGTCTACGTCACGGGAGGGAGGCATGGTGGTAACATTGATCGCTTTGTCAGTTCTGTTGTCTAAAATGGCGACCGATCGCCACCAAAATGCAAATGCACATTACTACTCTTGTCCACTTCAACCTGTGAGAGTATAAAAGTGTTCTGCACAATAGTTTGGATTTATTGACATAAAAGTGATCTCATCATGATCACCTCACCAAAATCAAAAATACCGTGGCGATTGCTCCTCCACTTACATAAGCTGAAGCGGACAAGAGCATGAATGCGCACACGAACCCAGACAGAACCTAAACTCGCGTCAACTCTCAGGAGGGAGACTGCGGCTTGCAGCAGCAGTAGGCAGATTGGAGCTTTACGCCCCCCTCTTCTCTCCACGGCTAAAGGAAGGATAATAGGACGGCTATTATCTGAACAAAAAGTTCCAGCGAGGCTGACTCCACAACCAAGTGTGGCCGCATTGGAACGTACCTTTTCGGCTGTTTGCGTCCCAAATTGAACTGCGTGTTGTCGGGTGGAAAACTGGGGCCATTCCTCATCCAAATTAATGTGCACGTCTACTCGTTTCCACTTCAGTCCCAGTAAATATCCTGACTGGTGTTTAATGCCTCGCCCGTCCTAACCGTGATCAGCATCGAAGCAGTTTTTTTTGGGTTTTTTTAATAGCAAAGAAGCAGTGTGTGCTCGTCCCAGCCTAAATCTATGTAGCTCTGCTCACTTCCACATTTCCTCATTCACATAAATCAGCCACAGAGAGGTAAATCCTTTTGATATGTTGAAGTGGGCATTAGTAGATATGTCCACATAAATTTCGGTGCCAATTGATCGCCGTTTTTGGACGTTATACGCAATGAAAGTACAATGATTTCCAATGGAGGGTTTGGAATCGGTTCCTCTAGTGACTCCGGCCGAACAAGGATAGAACGGTAGGGGGCGCGGCCATTGGCCTAATTAACGAGAGCCGTCATTCATGGAGTCACTTATTTCCTAATTTCTCCAAAATGAATGGATAAAATAGAAAATGCCAACTGTTTTCATTTTCCTGATCAAAAAATATATCAAATGAACTTGTGAGTGAAAACATGGCCCCACCGTCCCTTTAAGTTCGCAATACTCATCTTGCATCTAAGACTTAATACACTCTCAGGGATGTATGCCCTAGCAGCATTTTGAAGCCTATCCCACGCAACCTTTTTATTGTGAGGTTGTGATTCTTGTGAACAACATGTACTAACTGTTCTGTCTTCTGCTTAAGATGAAGAAGACGCCGCAATCAAGAAAACAGAGTACATTGCTCTGGACCTGAAGTACAATTGGATGAAGGATAATCATGCCAAACTGCAGCAAGATTATCAACAGCTACGGGATGAAAATGAGAGCCTGAAAGAGCATCTTGAAAAATCTGCATTTTCCTATTCAAATATCAAACTCAACAGGGTACAACTGTTGTTTTTTACTGGAATTACACCTGTGCTTTTTGACTGGTTGTGCACCAAAATGACTGGTAGTGCAAAATTATTCAGCGAGAAACTCTCACTAGAGGATCATCTTTTGATTGTGTTGATGAAATTGAGGCTGGGCCTAACTAATATTGATTTAGCCCACAGGTTTAAGCTCTCCACAGCTACCTTATGTCAAATTTGTCGGAGATGGATTCCTGCTATGGCCGTTGTACTCAAGCCACTTATTAAATGGCCAAGTAAAGAAGCTACACTAAGGAATATGCCCAAAATGTTCAAGTCAAAGTTTAACAGATGTCGTTGTATAATAGATTGTACCGAGATTTCCATTAATATGACTTCCGGATCGCAGTCATGGTCGAGCTCTAAAGGCAGTAAGACCTTGAAATATTTGATAGGCATCACTCCTGCCGGAGCTATTTCATTTATCTCTGAGGGTCGGGGTGGGCGACATTCTGCCAAGAGGCTATCAAAGGAGTCTGGGTTTTATGATCTTTTGGAATTTAATGATGAGATTGTGGCAGATAGGGGGGTTCTTATTGCGGAAGAACTTGCAGCACATGGCGCTACCCTTTGCACACCAGCTTTTAGTAAAGGCAACAGACAACTTACTGCACAGGAGATCAAAACTTCAAGACAACTGTCACGTTTCAAGATACGTGTCCAACGCGTTATAAGGAGATTGAAGAACTTCAGAATTTTGCAAACAAGAATTCCAGTGTCCCAGGCTGACCTTCTTGATGATATTGTCATTGTGTGCGCTGCCCTTACAAACATTGGCGGAAGACTTTTTCTGAAGAAATCGAAGAACAAAGTGCTCTGAATTGTAAGACCGTTAACTCCTCTTTTTTTGTTTCCATCAAGTGATTTATAGCTGTAAGTTTGATTGTCAACCACTAATGATTTGCACTTGACTATTAAAAGTTTTGCGTAAAGTTATGACTTCTGTTTTCTTCCCTTTGTGACAGTCAATTGAGTATGTTTAGAGCCCAAGAGACTTTTAAGATGCAATTGTGGCCATTGGGGAAAACAAGGTTATTTATTCATTGATATCCGCACAGTAAGTGAGAAACATTTTAATTTGCCATAAGCAAATACTGTCATTACAAATAAGATGGAGCAGAAGACTGAATGTTTACGATTGTTGGATTTGATAAAAATGTTATATAACATAAGATAAGCAACAAAACAAACTAGCAGACGAGTTGGCTATGTTACTCACTCTGCTATGCGAATACAGTTAGCTGTGAGAGTGCAGTTCTCTTTTTTTTCTTGACCATGGACCAAGCATGTATTTGTTTTGTCTCTTTGTCTTTAGCTTGGCAACATTTTTGATCGGAAAACACAAAACTGAGAAAATAAATTATGTTGTATGGTCTTTACATGGCCACACATCACATATTTGTAAGCACCCAAAGACTTGCAGGCCCGCTGTTTCTAACTATGTTTCGCCACAAATTAGTTATTTTTGACACAACTGTTTTTTAGAGTGAAGGTGTCTGCGGTGAAAGCTGGGAAAGGCATCTCCCAGATTCGCATGCAATTTCCAAATCACCAAAATGCAATAATACAAAATGCATACTATAACAATACATTCATCATATTATTTCATCAAATGTGTTACTTCTTTTGTTGCCGCTCCCAAGATCACAGTGAGCAGCTGTCACTGAACCAGGACCCTGCTTTACAAACACCGCTACCACACAGACATGTGCTTTCTAATAACGTCCTTGGTCAGACACATTACACATGTGAGTGACAATGCATGCCCTCAAAACACACCCAGCAGACCCCTGAAACAGAAATCAGCTAAGTGGATTGGCCCTTAATGGATAGCAGGGGCAGTGTTTTAACGGGAATCGTGAGGGCACCGTTCATCTGCTCATGGCTTGGCAATTGGAAAAAAACGAAAAGTACAGTCCGTCATCTCGGAAATACACAAGAACATTTTCAGCACCTTTAAAGGTACACACCGTGAAGTGCAATAATTGGCCCTTGGGTTTCTAATTTAAGGCACACAAAATGAGAACCTTTTTTCGGCTAGTGTGGGATCAAACAGAACACTGTGTTGTCTGCTCTCATTAGTGTGCTGGTGAAAGGAGATGAAGCATCTCCAGAAACAAACAGCTGCTAATGCACGTGTGTGTGCGCGCGCACATTTTTGTATGCATGTGTGTCCATCTGGCTGTTGATATTAGAATGTCGTAGAGGTTTATACCTCACCATAAGTAAATAGTGCATCACTTGTACATAAGATTGTGTGAATATAATGACTATGTGTAACTATGAATGTTTTTTCTTATCATGATCTTTTTTAAAATACAGTAGCACTTTTTAGTCTATAATCGTCACTCACTAGACGAGATCATGGGCACAAAAGCAATGATGTCATAGCTTTGCCACAAACCACTTCCTAAGCACCTGACTTACACTACAGGACTTCAAATGGAGTGCCTGTATTAGATTTTTCTGACTATTTGCATCCTTTAAAAAAAAAAAAAAAAAAGAAGTGGCCAATGTCGTATTTCACTGCACTTGTGCAGGGAAGTAGGAAATATCCTATTTATAGCCCAAGTCCAACTTCAAAGTGATCCAACATCAAACTATTAACAGAACTGCGCTTCAGTGATTTCAATGTGACACGGCGGATTAGTGTACCATTTGTGATCAGGTGTTCAGTGGGAACTTCAATTTCACATTTATGCATTTCATTGTAACAAAAAATGTATTCACTACAAATAATGTCTCTTTGTTCATCTATCTATGCCAATGACGTATAGTGACCGCCAGAACAATTAAATCCACTTCCATTGGGTACAATTAATCTGTAATTATTATTTCATCATACAGGCTATACTGTTTGTAACTTTTTTTTTTCTTTTTTTGGTGGTGTGATGTGAAATTTTTCCAACGTCAAATACAGTACAGTGGATATAAAAAGTCTACGCACCCCTGTTCAAATGTCAAATTTGTGTGATATTACAAAATTAGACCAAGTCATTAAAAAAAATTCCCACAATTTATGTGACATAACTTGTCCAACTCATTTGAATAAAAATCTTTTTGAGAGGAGAATTAAAAATAAACTACAGCTGATGTGGTTGCACAAGTGTGCACACACATTTATAAGTGGAAAGTGGATGTGTTCAGAATCAACCAATCACACCAAACTCATGTTAAATTGGAGTCAGTATACAACTGCCATCGTTGAAAGTGCATCTGATTAACCCCACACAAAGTTTAACTTTGATAGTAGCCTTTCCCTGCTGTTTGTTTCGCTTTCTACCAGAAGCCTGAATATTTTGTGCGAACACTTCTTATTTTCAACTGTCCATAATTCCCTCCACCTTGACAAAGGCCCTAGTTCCAGCTGAAGAAAACAACTTGAAAAGGTGAAACTGCCACCATGCTTGATTGTAAGTATGGTTTTCTTTTGGTGATGAGCAGTGTTGTGTTTGTTTCAAATGTACCTTTTGGAATTATGGCCAACCTTCTCGGTTCCATCAGCGTCAGAACAAAACATACCGGTAGTTTGAGTTTCTATGTTTTTCTTTGTAAGATAAGGCTTCCCTTCTCATCTTTTCATCAGTTTGAGGCACGTCCAGATGTCACTGTTGCCATATTTTCTCCAATTGATGACTGCGTTCACCGTGTTCCATGGTATACTTACTGCCTTGGGAAAGTATTATTGTTTACACTGCTACTGACTAATAACTTTGAGCAATGAGATCCCTCTGATGCTTTGGAAGCTCTCTGCAGACATGTGCTATAGGATGTGACAACAAAAACGTCAGCAAGGCAAACTTAATATACCTTAAAAAAATGTGGCCGATGTGTGCTGACCAGTGGTAGAGCCAGAATGTGGCTAATGGTTGGGCCTGGAATAATCAGGGTGGGCCTGAATATTTATTTCACTCAGCACAATCCTCCTGCCCCGAAACATCGTATATTCAAATAAAATGACAAACTGAATAATATGAAGTTCAGATCTTCCTTAGACAACCACAATTATGCCATTCTTAATATTCAATAAAACTTTGAATATGATTGAATAATTCTAAACACAACCTCATGTCAAGCGAGTGCACACTTGTGCAAAGTTACACATCAATTGTTTCTTATTACTTCTCCTCTAAAAACAACGGATTTTTTTTTCCAATTGAGCTGTACATGTTGCAGATGACATCGGAAAAAGTTTTGAAAAGATATGGTCTGATCTTTTTTTTTTTTTTTAACACAAAACACACACATTTGAACAGGGGTGTGTACATTTTATCCACTGCATGTGCCTTGGCTCTTTGAAGGGTGGAAAACACAGATACATGGTCTACTATACTGTAAAGGAAGTAGTGATAACATACCAGTAGAGGAGACCAACACACAAGCAGTACGCACATAATCCCCATGAGTTGAATGACGGTCTCGGTGGTGAGTCGTTCCCAATGTTTGGAAGTCTGAGACGTGCCAGACTTGGTCTTACAGCGAACAATCAGGCCGCGGATGGTCACCACGTTGCAGGACACCGTGACAAGCAGCGAGAAAATCCCCAGTAAGGCAAAAGTGAAGGAGAAAAAGATGTTGCCTGGCACTTCTCTGTCCCCGGTGCTGATAAAGCACCAGGTGCCGGGCCACTGACGCGTATACTTGCCCACCCCTGCTACGGGCAGGAGGGCGAAGAGCAACACCAGGCACCAGATGACCATCAAAGTCTGCTTGGTGACGCTGGTCTTCATGTGGTTGGAGTACCAGTGCGGGTTGGTGATGGCCGTGGCCCTCTCGATGGCCATGGCGCTGGCCATGAAGAGCGCGCACAGGCCGAAAGTGGTCATGCACACGCCGAAGAAAGCGCACAGGTTGCCCGACGAGTCGATGCGCTCCCATCGCAGGTCGGCGCGATAAACCGAGATCACTATCGGACTTGTCAGGAGCTGGCCGAACAGGTCCGTCAGCGCTAGCGACCCAATGCAGAGCAAGAAAGACTTCTTCCTTCTGTTCTCCTTCTTCCTGTATGAGATGTAGACCAGAATGAGAGCCAGAGAGTTGCCCACCATGCCCGTGGCCATCATGGTGATGGGGAAGACAACCGACACGTAACCGCAGCCCGACTGCGTCCTTGTAGCGTTTTCTTCTCCTGCTGACTTGGTCACATTGGACGTCAGCATGGCTTCTATTCTGCTTTGTGAGCTGTCAAGAAAGTCACACTTGTCCGAAGTCATCCTTTCGGACGGGCTAAGAAGCAGTGACGAAACGCAAAAGCCGTGCGTGCGTGCACCATCTCTTCCGAGATCGACACTGAGCTGCAGCTCTGTGCGTAAAAGCGCCCCCAGCCCTTTTACGCGGGACTGGCGGGGAAGTATAGTGCCTCCTCCAATTAAAATGGTTGAAAAGAGTACTTGAAGTTTAACATGTGAATGAATGCTAGTGACGTTTTAGATTCATTTGTGTTGTTTCATGTATGACATTTTGAGTGAGCAACTGCCCCAGATGCTTGAGAACAATGTTGGTACTACAGAGTCTATTATCTGAAGTGAACAGAATAATTACTTCGTGCGATGCAAACTACCTGATAAAGGTGAACATGTTAAACATGTTTCATTAGAGAGACATGGAAAGGATTTTGTAGTGACACTACTGCACGTCATATTCCAACGCTATGGAGCTGAATTAAACCCTCATTCGTAGATTTGTCTTCTTGAATGCGATTGGCAATTTAATGAGATCGAACGTAGAGTGAATTTTATTATTTTTTTAAGATATCTTGGGCATCCTTCTTCTGTATGGAGCATCGCGTATAGACTATTTGTATACATTTTTTTGTTTAATTTTAGACAAAGCCGTGTCAAATCTTTAAGCCCCAGTAAGAAACCAAGAGTCAACTTATACTCGATGTATTAGATAGTCCTACTGTGATTCCCGTTCGAAGTAGTTCTTCACCCGTTGTCTGTGTTAAACGCATAACTTCGTATGGTTTACTTACTTCAAATCATCCAAATGGCGAAGTGTTCAAGAATGTCTTAAGAGGTTAATTACGTTAAAAAAAGCACCCCAACAAGTGCCTTATCAGGCTGCTATCTATTGAAATTAAGTTTTACAGTTCAAAAGGTATCTTAGCATTTTGCCTATAAACTGAACTAGTTAAAAAGATGCTGCATCAGATTAAAATAAAAAAATAAAAGTAAATACAGCCAAATTAGGAACCACACAAGTGTAACATTTTGTATGCTGGAAATCTTTGCAGAAATGACAAGGTATGCGGTTGACAAGACTTTATTTACACACGAACAGTTATTTCATATGGATATTATATAAAGCATGATTTGTCACGATGTACTAAAAAAAGTCTTGAAACACTAATATATGGAATTTGTTAATCGAATCCATCCCTTCCTCCAGTAAACACTGATGACAAGTGTTTAAACAAATATAGACATTTAAGCATAAATTCTTTGAAATTTGTGCTGTTTGTGAACAACTATGCCTGTGTAATACTTACCTTAAAAACAAAGTAATCAGTGTTCAATTCTACATGTACTTTTCCATAAACAGATGCATTTACTGTATATTTAAAAGGGCGGTGTCTCAGGGGAAATTCTAAAGTTCCCCAAAGATCAGCAGAAATACTGTCACCAACATTATCCCAAAATAGGGACCAATACATTGGTAGACACTAGTCACAAGTTGGGCAAAGAGTGAGTTGAAAGATAGGAAGGGCTGCTACCGTAGTGTGTGTGCGCGTGTGTATGAGTGAGTGAATGAGTTGGGGGGAGGGTTGAACAGCATACTGTATGGATGTGGTTGTTCCTCTCATGGTAGCATGCACTTGCACTGAGGTTGATTTCACTGAGGCATTAAAATTAATTTGTTTTCTTTTTAGAACTGGAGCCAGAATGGGAGGATCCAGAGGACTGGTTGCTGCCCCTGAAAGCACACAACATGATGGGAAGGGGAGATACGTTAGCAATGAGAGTCATCAACATTCAGCTCAGCATACTTGTACTGTATCGAGTCAAGGTCAGAGTGTGAAAACCAGCACGACAAGGTCGTGAGCAAGGCGATAAACGGCTATAGTGAGTGCCACTGTGGTATTCCACTTTAAACCCAAACCTTTCGGACGAATGGGATCTAGAGCGCCTCCGTTTTCTGCCTCCAGATGACGACCTGGAGCGACTCCGCTTCTGTCCCCCCTCGGGTGAGGAGGGTGGGGAGACGGACCTCTTCCGGGGTGAGGAGCCCTTTCCAGACCTGGAGCTGGATCTTTTGGAGGGATAAACCAAGCGCTGAGGTCAGTAGGGTCTGGGAAAGATCAGTACCAGGATGAAGCCTCAGAGTAGAAGCGGCAGCGGCTTTAAAAGGTACTGATCAGTTAACTTTAGCAATGACATTATCATTGAAGTCCAGTGTAACTGAACGAGCAGGCTCATGTTAATGCCACTCAGAAGATACTAAGACCATGTACTGTATGAGCACATCCCGTGGCCAAACGAAGATTTCCAACAGGGGCCAAATTGGAACTTATTATTGATAGCATAATGCCAAATATGTACCTAAAACTATCAATATTACCTGTCCTTTAACAAAAAAGGGATTTTGTATTGCTATAACTGATCCCAATGCAGCCATAAATAACAGGACTGTTTGCGGAGCCTGGGGGCCCATACAAGCACTCTCTGCAGGGAGAGAGTGCATGTCACCTCATTCACCTGGAGCGGGACCTCGAGCGAGATCTGGATCGGGAACTAGAGGAGCTCCTAGAGCCGGATCTGAAACACAAAAAAAACACAAAAACTCTCCAATATTTTTCAGAAGAGGAACTATCAATGTGTCACACATTGATAATAAACCAAAAAAATAGATGGCATATAAATATTTACCCTAAGTTACACGTGAAGTTTAAGGATAGGAAAACCAGTGTTTAATTTTGGCTAGTCTCTTTTGTATGACCTCGCAATTTGCAGTTAACGCCTTGGGAATAACACTTCACAAATAGCCACGTGGCCTTCCACGGAAATGGCTTCAAAACATGGGGTTATAGCATTATCTGTTGTTTCAGCAGGTGAACTGCAGCCGAATGGATTCTCAGTCAAATCATTTCAATATCTATCTTCACATACAGTATTACCAGGGCAAATTCTGCCTACACTGTCTTTACAGCACGGTAGGCAGAAGGACTAAACCACAATCAAAATAAATGAAAAAACAGGAAACAGCAACATGGAAAGTATGTAGACCTGTTCATCAGAAGGAAAGTTGAGAGCTGATACTGACATTTTGCCGGGAGTTACCCTTGACCTGCACCCGTTTACCTGGACCTCGACCGAGAACTGGAGCTAGATGAGCGCGAGGATGAGCGGGAACGAGACGAGCCCGAGCGGCTGCCCCTTTTCTTCACTTGCTCCTTCTCTTCATCGCTGGCATCTAGGTCGTACTTCGACAGGTCGCCGTCTTCGTCGTCTTCATCGTCATCCTGAACGGCAAGTTTTTGCTGATGTTAACATCACCCTTCGCACACCTCCTCCAGTAGCATTTTAAATGCTTTCAAAAGCCAGTGTGCTCCACATCTTGATTAGACTAAAAGTCTTTTCATGTCATGCGGCCTTGTGCTTACATCCAGTTTGTACTTGGACAGGTCACCGTCTTCATCATCGTCATCCTCTTCTTCGTCCTCCTCCTGCGGCGGCGGAGGAGGAGGAGGAGCCTTTTTCCCTACGTCTTTCTTTTCACTTCCTTTTGAAGAAGATGTCTTGCTACTGCTCTTCCCACGATACTTTTTCTTTTTCCTCCCAAACTGTGACATAAATCAGATATCAACTGAATGGCAGAAAGTGTATTTTGCATGTTGTTAACATGCAACCACAATATCAATATATCATCGCTGTCTGATGACAACCTCTACAGAATGGCATTAAGTGTTTTCTTATGTGCTTTGGTACTGAAGTAGTACAATATAAAATCTTACAAATCTTATAATGAAGAAGCATTAATATAAATACAAATGTACATTTTTGAACACATAACAGATTACAGAAAAAGAAAGTGTGCTTGATTATAAAATTCCACACATCTGGTATCATAACTGTATGTCTGATGTTTCTAACAGACCAATCTGTGTCAAAATTGGTCATTAACTCAACGACTCATGATTAAATTATAATCATATGATTTTAATAATTGTTCGCAGCCAAACATCTCGACTTCAATACAAGCGAATGCAAGTGTCGCCCGCTGTTTAAAAATAGTGAGGCTCCCTCTAGTGGTTATTTACCGGTATCTCTATGGGGGAAAACGACAAGACAGGGCAGTCGAAAAATATGTTTTATGTGAGAAAACTGTGAACAATCGCCACTAAAATTCGTGTGGACCATTTATGCTTCTGCCAACTTTAACCACTGAAATCATCAGAAGAATTGCCCTGATATTCTGAATTTTATAACCATTCAGCGGTTTCCTCATCGAAGTTTATTAAGCGCCTATGGGGAGGAAGATGTATAACATCGAGAAAATCTAAAATATTGGGATGACGGTTCTAAGCATAAGTAGAGAGATCTGCGTATATTTTGGTGAAAATTGATCACAGTTTTCTGACAAGTGACGTTAAGTATCTAACCACAGTTTTTCAACTTACTATTTTAAAAGTCATAATCCTTGAATAAAGAAACATTTAAATACACATTGATTTTTGTGTAATGTAGCAACATGTCTGATGATTGCAACAAAACAAACTACTACTTAAAAACACAGCGAGTAATGATTTTTTTTTTGTTTGTTTTTAAAGTGTGTTCATGCCTAAGTCTCAATAGAAATAAAAGAAGACCTCGCAAGTCAAGCGTAAGCTCTCTTCCGGTTCAAGTTTCTTTCTGGTTACGGCAGATGAAAATATCCAAAGTACATGTAACATCAAAATCGGCCGTGATCTGATTTTCTATTTTCCTTTTGTGCACAAAATAGGAAAGCCTGTCATTATCTATTATTTTATTTTGATTTTTGGAGCAAATATTGACAAAATTACTATTATTATTTTTAGTTTCTGTTTTGAAAAATAAAATGATACATGGATTCTGCATAAGCACTGTCAAGACGTCTTTGTTGTGTTTTTTACTACGTTTTCTACTTTACAAGAAGCTTCTTGTTGCTCCTAAAAAATAGAAAGGTTACACAATTGCCATTGAACAGCAACATTATGCACACTCATTTACAAAAAAAGCACCATGAGGAAGGGCGCACCTCATCATATTCACCATCAGATTCCTCTCGCTCAATATATTCCACATTTTCCCTTTCATTAAAACCACCACCGTAACCTGAAAGTGTATCGGAGAGACATGGATGAAGATTCTATTGCATAATTGAACAGATACTAGAATGTTGCACATTTTGCTAAATTACCTGTTCTCTCTTCAAGCTTGGCATATTTGGGAGTGTTACACATGTTGCACTCTGACCGCCTTGCCCAGTTAACGTTTCCACATCTTCATGAGGGCGAGAGAGAGGACAATAAACAAGAACATAAAATGAAGAGAGAATCAATTTAATAGGAATGTGCTCACTACACAATTGACACTTACGTTTTACATTGCCAATCATTAGCGCTGAACAGTCCTCTACTCTTCTCAGCCAGAGTTTTCCCAATCTCTGTTCCTCCTGCTTTCATCATCTTGGCCTCTGTGGTTTTCTCTGCCCCCAAAAAACAAACACAACCCCCCCCAAAAGCTCCTGTGTTCAAATATCTCATAGATCAGTGATTCCCAATCACTGATGTGCCATGAGAGCTCTTAAGGTGTGCTTCAGGAAATTACCCAATTCCACTTCATTGGTCCAATAATTATTTATATACAACAAATAATGTATTTGATCATGTGTGTATGCCAACAATTTATAGCAACAGGCAGAACAGCTATAAATTCTTCCACTAGATGGCAGAAGGTACAATTAACCTATGTACTCACCTGTTACCATTAAAACAGAGAACAGTAATAGCTTTGAGTTAATCTAAGCAGGCCCAGATTTCACAATGAGTAAATAAAAGGTGGCTACGTGTTTCTCATGTATGCATGCACCTTCACTTAAAAAGTCGAGAAACACTGCTTTATAAGAGTAAAGATTCATTTCACTCCAGACTCACCTCTTCCACATCTATTACAACTTGTTCTCCTTGCAAAGTTCACATTTCCACATCTGGAAAAAAAACCATTCAACACATAAGTAAGCAAATAGTTTATGAAGCTAAAACATACACAGAGCATGCATGAGTTGACAGTGCAGCACCTTGACACACTTCTCATTATGCAAAAGAGCCAAGTAATAAGTACTGCAGCTGTTCGCTACTTGAGACGCTAGTAATGCATCTGAGATACGTACTGATATTTATGACCAGAGTTAAAATTCGCATGACACCATGTCCTCCGCCCTCCAAAAACAAACAAAACACCCCCCCCCAAACCAAATTATCAGTAGATGCTCAACGATAGCAGCTAACGTTAGCCGCCTCGTTAGCTTGCAAGCCAGTCAGCGAAAATAAATAGAATCGCAGAAAAATAATTCCACTTAATCTCTACTGTAAATCAAAAGCTCTGTTTCCTTACATGGTTTTTGTTCAACTTCTTGGATAAATAATAAGGACGTTGACGATCGCTCGCTACTTTGTAGCTAATTCGATGCGGTGGGCCTAACAAGCTAAACAAAGTTGACCTGCAGCTGCTTCATGATATAGTCGACCCTTTAAAAAATACTCCAACAATCTACCGTTATCTTTTATCGTACGTTAACTTACTTTTTATCAGGGCATATCCAGTCCCCGTCGCTTACTCGAAAGCTCTTTCCCGACATGTTGATACGTGTTTAAACGCCGAGTGGCTTAGTTGTTCTTGCTAGCCAAATGTGCTCAATGTGGTTGAACAGAGCCGCCCACTGCCAATGCTGCATTCAAAAGCCATCGGCCACCGCGCAATCGTTTCGCTCTACGCTTGACGTATACGTAACAACAAACACTTATATTCCGTGTAACATTTCAGACGTTTAATATCTGATATTCATAGGTATTCAATTACCTGATATTCAAATCAAACTCAAATGAACAAATACACATTTTGCAACCATGTTTAAAATATCTTAAATAGTTGAATGCATCATTGGCAGAGCGCTACAGACACTATAAATCATGGGTCTTCAATCCTGTTCCCCGAGGGCCGGTGTCCTACCTGTTTTCCATCTGTCCCTGCTGCAACACACACCTGATTCAAATGATCAGGATCGTTATCCAGCTTCTGCAGACCTTTGGTGACTATCTGTAGCAGGGAGAGATGGAAAACAGGCAGGACACCGGCCTTCGAGGAACAGGATTGAAGACTCCTGCTATAAATAGTCATATTTTGGGATCAATATTAATTATAATTAATTGAAAACATTAGATTAGGCTTCACATAAAACTGATGAATTTCCCTCTAGCGACATCTTTTATCATCATATATACAGCATATCACACCAATATATTATGGCATTGTTCAATAAGGTGACACAAAGACAGCCTATCTGGTATAAGAAATTTGAATTGAAATTTATGAAATGACTAATTTACTGAGACACAAAGTATTATTATCAAAATCATTTTTTTAAATGCCGGATTCACAATCTACCACTAGATGTCACTGTACTGCGCAGGTACAGTGCCGTGTTCTCCACAATTTAACGACAGGCCCACATAGAGGAGGTATGTTCAGTTTATGTAAATTAGGCAGATAAAAAAACGTGAATTCCTCGAAATTTGGTCAGTGTTCTTGATTCACACTCGTTGGAAAGAAGCACTCAAGATCTTTCTGACAGATGTGAAGAGAAAAGTATGGCTAAGCAAATGGACAGCTCCATTCCTCCAACCTTTTCTTCATTTGTCACTGGAAGGCAACTTTCTGTAGAGTCTGCAAGAACAGTTGAACTTTACTTAATCAGAGGCATGCACTATTCAGGTCAGAGGATACTATGGTGCCATGTGATATGATTTTGGAGGTGGCGGCACGGTGGACGACTGGTTAGCACGTCCGCCTCACAGTTCAGAGGTCGTGGGTTCGATCCCGGCTCCGGCCTGTGGAGTTTGCATGTTCTCCCCGTGCCTGCGTGGGTTTCCTCCGGGTACTCCGGTTTCCTCCCACATTCCAAAAACATGCATGGTAAGTTGATTGGACTCTCTAAATTGCCCCTAGGTGTGATTGTGAGTGCGGATGTTTGTCTCTGTGTGCCCTGCGATTGGCTGGCGACCAATTCAGGGTGTCCCCCGCCTACTGCCCAAAGACAGCTAAACTACACAAACCCATCCATCCGTCCATTATCTATACTGCTTATCCTCACAAGGGTCGCGGGCGCGCTGGAGCCTATCCCAGCTGTCATCGGGCAGTAGGCGAGGGACACCCTGAATTCGTTGCCAGCCAATCGCAGGGCACACAGAGACAAACAAATAATCCGCACTCACAATCATACCTAGGGGTGTGAGAGAGTAACCGGGAGAAACCGAGAAACCGGAGTACCCGGAGAAAACACACGCAGGCACGGAGAGAACATGCAAACTCCACGCAGGGAGGCCGGAGCCGGGATCGAACCCAGGACCTCTGAACTGTGAGGCGGACGTGCTAAACAGTTGTCCACCATGCCGCCACTACACAAACCCACCCCATTAAAATAGTATTAAGACTACGCTAAGGCGCGCCCTCCCCTTCACCGCAGTCCGGCAGATGTCGCTCGCCTCGGCGGAGCGGGGGGTCCCTTGCAATCTGTCCCGGTCGCGGTGCTGGACTCGCTTCTCCGGCTCCGGCGCGTGAGTGGGTAACTGTATGTGGGGGAGGAGGGAAGAATCAGCCGTGGCGCTTATGACTCTCCGAACACACTTGTCGGTCTGCACGGCGGCCGGACACTACCCTTTGTAAGGTGGTTTAAGAGCGTTGTATACAATCGTCGGATCGCGTGGCACTGCCCTTCGGCGTCTCCTCGTCCCGCCTCGCCAGCTACGGTCTTTCGGTGGCACCGTATTCATAAGCAGCATTGACTTGCCTGCTCAGTTAAGTTCTCCAATTGGTGTTGGCTATTTGTATTTGGTGTTCACACACAGTTAACAACTGCCCGTACAAGTTAAAAAAGATGTTTTCTGCACCCTGGGCTCTGTTTCTGCAGTAGAAGCGAGCAGCAGACCCGATTTGGCTTGGGGCTCATTTGCATGAGACGGGGCAAATTTCAGCAAGATAAGGAATAGGTTGTGTGAAGTTGGCTAATGTCCTGTCACAGATACGGTATGTTATTAAAACACATGGATACTGATTTAAACTGTTCAAAAAATGCGAGTGAGTTCACTTTTTCTTAGTGAATGTATTTTCAGGAATAGCAGGTTTCTTTCACCATTAACTGTCTTATAAATGGGCTAAATAAAGTTATTAGACAAGACGCAATCTGAAGGGATTAAATTTGACGACATGAAAGATGAAAGTTTATTCTGTATTTGTTTTAATTGAGTCAAAATTGTTCAACCGTGATGTGACAGTAACAAAGTTTTTTTCTTCTTTCTTTTTTTTAATATCTGCCAATTGCTAATTTACTGGAACAGGCAAAACATTCTTTGTAAAATCCAAATGTGATGTTTGAGGAGTTTCCCAATATTTGTGATTCCAGTCCTCATAGACATTTGTGCTATTTCAAAGTCTAACGGCATTTCATGCTGAAATTGTCTGAAAATTACCCTGATGTGTTACAATTACTAAGTTTAATGTTAAACTGAAGTTCAAATTCAATTTTTTTCCCCAGGGTAAAGAATGACATTCACAAGCAAGTCATTTTGTGTGTTAGAATATTCCCGAACACAGTCAAACAAGAGTGTGCAGTGAATTTAGGAGGAAATTCAATAAAAAAAATCACTTTAAGGGAATGCAAATTTAGATAGGCACATAAAAATTCCAGGAGGATGGCAAGAATGAAAACGTGTCGTGTCACAGGCATTGTGCATATTGAACATTTGTGAAACTTTGTGCATTCAGTGCTAACATCTATATCAGTTTAAATATATTGTTGACATTTTGATGAATACATATTTTTTTTCTTAATAAAGATCCTTTTCATTTTTTTGCCAATAAAATGTAGTTACTCATGCAGGTATACTGTGTATTATTAATAGATCAAATTATGTCAAATTCACTGGAAGACCCTACATATTTACTCATAGTGTCCTTTGCACTGAAAACATTCAAACAAATCCTACCACATAAACTGACATATCATAACTCATTGTATCTCTAATGATAAATCAAATACAGTACTGTAAATATCACACAATTTTGAATGTAATGTAATTTAAAACTTAAAATAATAAACATGCCTTAGTATCTTACCATGGTGGAGACAGTATTTCATTGGGCATGAAGTGCTCACTGTGACATAATTAGCAACCACTTTAATATGAGAAAATGAGAGACCTATACATCTTCTGGTTAAACAAAGGTATAGATGAGCAAATAACAAAAACATTTTGAAATTGTTTTTTATAAAGGATTCATACTGTTTGCCTCTGTGGTTTTGGATTAAAATTGGAGTAATACTGCCCTCATGTGGTTAAATGGGGTGAATGAGTGACTTCCTGCGGTGGTTCTGAAGGTATAAAAGTAGCCTTCTGCTGCTTCTCTCCAGCTTGTATGGATAGTACGGAGTGGGGCTCCGTAGGATAGGAGCAACAAGGGTAGTAGCAACACACTCTCACACAATCTAAGTTGGATCAAAAAGCTATTGAAATTTTGAAATAACTTTTGTTTTTAAAGATTTTTTTTAGTTACATGCTTTCACCAAAAAAGTGTGTCAGCAGAGCAAAAATACCTCGCATACACAATTGTACATTTAAAAAAAAGAATTTTAATGTTGTTTTGAGGATTATATTGAGGTTGCAAATAGTTGACTTGCCCTGCGGTCCGTTTCACAAAGCAGGCTCACCACACTCTGAGCCTAACCCTGAAGTCTGAGTTAATGAAATACACTGAAAAAAAAAATGTTCACTCAATTTTATTTCATCAAGTGGTTGCACGAAATAAAATCATCAGAATCGAGATAGTTTTTAAGCAAATATCTACTGTAAAAATGTATCTGGATACAGATGATTTTGTGGAGCCACTTGATGAATTAAAATTCAGTAAATTCAACCAACCCTTGTGAGGATAAGCGGTATGGATAATGAATGAATGAATGAATGAATAAATTCAACCATCACTTTTTCAGTGTAGTCTACTTAAGAAATCTATCTGGAATCAGATGATTATATTTCGTGCAACTACTTGACAAAATAAAATTGAGTAAATTCAAAATTGCATTTTTTTCTGTGTAGTTCTGCCATCTGTCATTTTAAAGGAGTCATATATGAGAAGTCCACACTGAAAAAAAATGGTTGAAATTACTAAATTTTATTTCATCAAGTATACGTGGTGATCCATTATTATTATTATAATTATTGTTTTATTCTAATAAAATCTGGATCCACATCATGTTTTTAAGATTTATACAGTGGAAAAAAAAATGGTAGAATTTACTCAATTCTATTTCGTCAAGTGGTTGCACAAAATAAAATCATCAAATAAAATCTTTTTTTTCACTGTATAAATCTTAAAAAATGTATCTGGATCCAGATTTTATTTTAATAAAACAATAATAATTATGGATCACCACGTATACGTGCAACCACATGATGAAATAAAATTTAGTAAATTCAACATAAACTTTTTTTAGTGTACACTGAAAAAAATGGAATGTCGAATTTACTCAAGTGAGGAAATCAAATGGAGTGTGTGGCTCTGAAAGAGGGCGGAGACAGAGAGAAACTCAAGATTCATTGAGTAAAACCTGGTCCCCAACGAGAGCTTAAAGGGAAGTCAACCCAAACATATTTTTTTTCAAGACTATATTCTATGCAAGACCACTAGTGGAAACAAGTCATTCGGATAAATATTGAGTTTGTGGAATAAGTTAATAATAAATTAATCAACCCGTTTTTAGCCATCTCTAGGGGCGGCCATTTTGTCACTTCTGTTGCCTGAAAATGACATCACAACTACTCAGGGCTCAGGTAACGACCAATCATGGTGGACCTGTTTTCTGAGGCTGAGCCGAGATTGGTCGTTATGTGAGCCCCAAGTAGTTGTGATGTCATTTTTAGTCGACAGAAATGACAAAATGGCCGCCCCCTGAGATGGCTAAAAAGGGGTGGATTTTGCTGCTTAACTCATATTCCACAAACGTGATATTAATCAGAATGCCGTGTTTCAACTAGTGCGCCTGTTGGTAACATATTCTTTAAAAAAAGATTGTTTGGGTTGATTTCATCTTTTAGTGACCTCTCTCTGTGAAACAGGCTAGAGTTACCACTCTTTCTCTGGTTTGAGTTACCTCCCTTTTTGAAACGAAAAAGTCAGAGCTTCCCTCATTTCAGGATCAGCAGACTCTGAGTTTTCACCAAACCTGCTTTGTGAAATGGACCCATGGACACTCGCAAAACCATGTTACTCCTCTGTTTCAAATGTATAATTACATCAATGTATCCCGCACAAGCTGTGTTGTTTTCAGCAAAACTTCAGTGAACGATGCCAACCTCAGTTTGTGTCAGACAGCAGAGCTTGTGAAGAAACACTACAAGCTGACTGACTCTTTCTGAACATGGCTATCTGCCCAGCTACAAAGACAGGGAACATGTTACGAAATTGGGTAACCGACCTCCCATCCAATACATTTACTTTTGATTACATTTCGGGTCATAATGTCTATTATTCATTCTTTTGATGAATGCCCGTGGTTGCTTAATTTGTTTGTCATTGGCATCAGTTCCAGGAGTGCCATAGAGCCAAGGGTGATCAGTCCGGTTAGCCAATTGTATTCTCAGGGCTGAAAGGGCTCACCGATGCCCCAACTGTTTTATGTGCAGGCGATTTATTCCGAGGTATTTGTTCTTTTGTTCGTCTTTGGATATATAATCAACTCACTCAAAGTTTTAACATTGTTGGGGTATTTTGTTTATTCTGCATGTCATTACAAATCTGCAAAAAAAAAAATACAGTAATAGGCTTACTCGTGTTGTAGTATAGGACATTATAAGTCCTGGTGCATGTCTGCCATCTAATGAATAGTGATTTATTTTTACAACTTAAAACTGTATAGTGGAAACTCACTAGGGACCGGGTCGGCATGTAATGAACGGCCATTGAAAAGCATTGGGGATTTCAATTTTTTTTTTCGTAAATGCAAAAAATTCTCCATAAAAACACAGGTAAACCTTCAATATATTTACACGAGAAATGAGAATTTTCCCCCCCACAAATACCCTGAAAATAAATAAATACATATTGAAAGAAAATCCGCAAATGGTGCCAAGCCGCGAGTATTTGGGCGTCCACTGTAGTAATTGAAACATGTTGGAAACATGTGGGGGGGGGGTGAAAATAGACGATTACATACATGGAAAAAAATGGGCTTCCGACTATGCTTAGTCCAACAATTTTTTTAAGTCCAATAATTTTTTTAATTTACCCATCTATCGTTTATCGCAAAAATGGGCGTCCATCATAGACGGATAGGAGGACCGGTCCCTCACATAGGCGGTATGCCGAGCTCTGCTGTTTGGTCATTGTCACAGCTGGTCACTGGTCGCTGATTCATGTATCACCTTTTCTTCTAGCTGTTTTTTTTTGTTTTGTTTTGGGTTTTTTTGGGGGGGGGGGATGACTGAAATGACATTGCCCAGAAACATCCCATCTGTCTCGGACAAGGTTGTCCTTTTTAATTGAGTGCACTCAAGATGAATTGGACTTTCCAATCAAACATTGTTTTAATCATGGTGTATCTGTTTGGGGGATGTGCACTAGATTTATGAGGCCTGTACAAGGTTTATCAGGACATGGGAGTGGGTAGTTGGGGGGGGGGGGGTCGGATCTTGCAAAGATGTTATCTGAGGTGAAGGAGGCCTATTTTATGACAGCCTGTTATAGGAAGTGACTCTTGGACCTTCATCCTTCATACTATCACACGCAGAAGCAATTGGTGTCATAGCTCATCCAAACATCAATCTGCTCAAGCGCAGATAATTAGTGAGAAAAAGCATCCTTTAGGTTACTTCCTGCACTTCGTTTGACCTATTCTGGGTTCTCTACTGAGGACATACTTCCTAATAGCTTTCAGCATTCTGTAGAGAGGAATAAAGACACATATGACATAAAATGAACTTGCTATAAATAACTGATGAGAAGTTACTGCATCGGATCCTTCTTAACATAAAGCTGCCTGAAGCCAGATGTATCCTTTTCATGGTCTTCTGCCTTTAAAAGACAAGCGGCACTACATTCATCACGAGCATACACAAAACTACTGGCTTAAATAAAAGAGCATCTAAACCTTTTTTTTTTTTTAACAAATCGACAGCCTGCAATCAGACTGGGGACTTTATCAACAATACTGTTGTCTCAGAAGATGCTTCTTGGAGGTCAGTGAGTCTTTGGCTAAGCTGACATTATTTTAGAACACGGTAGTGAAGTTTCATGCAAAGAGACAAAAGCTGTCATGAATGGAGGTTTGCAAGCCAGCGGGGTTTTATCGATATTGACGGATGTCAGTGTTGTGTTAAAAGCTGCGGAGTCATTGTTAAAGTCTTTATGTAATTATGTACGTCTTCATTCATTCATATGTTGGAAGCCTGTTTAACGCTGCACTGTTTTGGCCATCTAAGACTAAGGATGCAAAATTGCAGGTCAATATCTGTGGTCCAACATCTCACAGTGAGACAGGAGGAAAGAAGTAGAGATGCATCGTGCGTCCAAAGACAAAGACGGCTAGAAGAAAAATGTTGAGAAATCATCATGCAGTGTGTCCGTCTCTCTCTGAGCTCACGCTACAATATCAATACAAATATACAATACAAAATTTTAATTTCCATGTGGAGTGGATAAGCTTGTTGTAGTCATGTTAGCTGGCTGAAGCTAAGGCTAGCGGTGTACTTAATAGTGTGACTGACCCCAAGTTCTATTTGTAACACTCGCAACCCAAATGACTACCCTACAATTTCTCCTTTTATTTGGATTTTCAAGACCTCTGGAGGCAAGAGCTAAATTTCTATGACAACAACCTGAGATGGACGCACGATGATACAGCTGAAATTCACTCTTTTGTATAGCCGAGATCCATCTTACATTCCGTCGCAAAGTATGAACATGCAGTAAATGAACGATGGACCCACTGTATGCCGTGCAGTATGGCCTCATTTACCTTATAAGACTACACAAACCAACACGGGAGAACAGGCTTTAAATGCAACTTTTTACTATCATGCACATTTTTAGAGGACACACTGACATTTCCTGGTTGTGATAGGTGGACTGCAATGTGTTAGTCAACCCCATCAGCGTTCTGTAATGCAGACAAGTGCACAGTGAAACAGCTTGCTCTGGCAGATGTGCAGCTGCATTGTGCCATATCTCTGCTCCTCTCATCCAGTCCTTATCGCAAAAGCACATTCATTTGGGAAACCAAAGGCAGAATGTGCTTTGTGCAACGAAAAACGCAGTCTACAAAGCCTAAGCAGACAAGTAAAGAAACCAGTGTTTAGTAATATATGCAGGAAGGACTAAGTCATCATGAGATTAGTCTTTTATATGAATTTTAATTGATTACTGGATGTAGTGATAAACATTATATATATATAAATAATAATTGCCTGATAAGAGAAATATGCCCAGCCTAGCCAGCAGGAGACGTGATGTTTCTTTAAAAATAGATCAGGGAATTCTACAAAAACGGATTGACAGAAAATCACTGTTGCTGAATTTATCCGTGGAATAGAATGCAAATGGCCATTCTAATGTTCACCAGTGTCAATTTTAAAATGCTTTTGCTCAGTGTGAAATGTAGACTTTTGTTGAATTGTGTCACCTCTCTTGGCCAAATGACAAGGCTGAGGAAAAAAAAAAAAAAAAAAAATCGATGTTCATTTAACACATGCAGCTAGAATACAGAATGAATCTCTTACAATTAACCACTTGTATCTCTCATGCCTGCAATAAGAAACATCATTTTCTTCAACCAGGAAAAAAAACCCTCCCGAATCTCTTATGTGAGAGTGACTCGGCCAATAGCAGCATCAGTTGCGATGAAATTAAAATCTTACGTAGATAACTACCAGTGTCTCATTTTAGTTCTAATTTGGATTGATATGCTGAGCATCTTGTCATCACCATCATCGGAGTGAAATTTTGCAGGGGTTGTTATTATCAAACCTTGATGAATGCGAATGGTTATCTGTTACTACAAGTACAGTCTGATGATCGATACTGCAGAATAGTGGACAAAAAGTATCCAACATCAACTATCCATTCTGTTATGTGATCAGTATCAACACCGCACACTCTGTTCTAATGCTGTGTCTTCTCAAAGCCATTAGTGAGGTATTGACAGACGGTGTGACATCAAGGAGGAGGCGGACTCACGATAAACAATGTACAGAAAGCAATTTCGCAAACCCGGATTCAATTTAATGTGTTTTTACACAGTCTGCTTTTCATGACATTCGATGACTCTTCTTTGCTTACCTCAAATTAATTCCCCTAACTTGATTTATCTCCCCTACCCTCCTCACTGCTAACTTTTCCAGAGAAGCTGTTTGGATTCCAATATGGCAGTGGCTAATGCAGGTAAATGGAAAGCAGCTTCCTTGCAGCCTGCTCTATTTGTCACCAGGGTCTGCTCCCAGCAGTGACAAACACAGTCCTGGCAACAGGGTGATTAATGTGAAAGGTGGAATTTGTCTCGTTATGTTGACAGCGGCTAATAAATGCCTTGTAAACAGACGGTCACAGCTGTTAATGCATCATCATAATCCTGGATTAGGTAGTGCCAAAAATGACCAATCAATGCAATTAGTTAGACGGAATTCATTTGCCCATTCTTTGACTTTCCTGCAATGAGTTTCACTTCATTCAGAAACTCGATTCTCAAAGTGACACTGAATATCTCACATTCGATAAAGAACATCTGCTGTGACTTCATTTGTGTCCACCGTAACACACAATTTGTTGAATGTGCGCACACAAGATTGAAATGACAACCAATATCCATCCTTTTTTTTTTTTTTTTTTTCCCGTTGGCTAAAAATCATGTGCAGAACTGCTGTTGCAAAAAGTCATTATGTAAATGCCGCTTTTAATTCCTACCACCGAGAGTCTCTGAGAGAAAAGACGTGTGACTTTTAAATGTGAGCATTCGGTAAAGAGGTCACCAAGAATGTCATTAACATGCTGTCACTGATCTCTGTCACGGCTCACTGGTGCCAGCTCGATTCGCTTCTTCTTGTAGTTTGTCTCACTTTGCTTATTTTTAGCAGCTGCACGGAACTTTGCTTTAGTAAATATCCCAAAACCTCAAGCACCCGGTCAGCTCATCCTATTACCAACGTGCCGGTCAATTGAGATGATCAATTTGCATAATGGAGCATTAAATTGGGCCCATCAAATCCACTTCTCAGCAGCTTGCTCACATGGAAAGCTCGCTCAGACCAGCAATTTCCTCTTGAAGGAGTGACATGTATTCTCCTTACTAGAGTAGTCCAAAACTACACAAGTGGAAGCATTCGAAAATACCGCCTCAAGGCTTTTATTCACGCATAAATTATTTCATGTTGCTGAAGGTATAGACGATCATGCGTGAGACTGAACACTGAAATGATTTTGAACTTTTTAAACTCAACCTTCACTTTATCTTAAGACAACTTCCACCAAGCTGTATGGCTTTAAATACATTTCATTGGCCTTTCATTAGTTTGGTTGTAAGATAATTGACACTTTCCTCTTACAACGGAATAGAAAAGACAACATGAAAAAATGCAGTGGAATATGTCAGAGGATTTGAAGACATTTGTGTCACCGATCCTGTTTCATCTCAACTCAACTTTCTCAACTGCAGCTGCAACGCAGTGCTGTACATAAAACACCCAAATTAAAATAATGATAATAAATTAATTATTTAACACGAGGGCACCAGGATGGTAAAAATATAATCTGATCACAGCGTGCATGACATCACTCATGTTTGCTACAATCTGAAATTTGAATGTAAACAAACTGCAGTTTTATAGCAGCCGTTCATTTTTTACGGTGGCGAACAACAAATACGAAAGGAATGATTCAAATCTCTTCCTCATTTCGTCTTCTCTCTTGCTTCATTTTACTTCATTTTAGCATCTCTATCCATATCTCTTGGCCATATCTTCCTGTCATTGTGTTTGCGTTTTTGCATCTATCATCTCTAAAATAAAACCGTGTCTCAAGCTATTATGGTCATTGTTTTTTCTTGGTTGCAGAGCAGAATCAAAGCCGCTTCTTAGATGTATGTCAGCGCCCTTTGGCTCAGCAGCCAACTGTGTCTGAAGAGCCCCTGAATTGTGAGGCTGGCGGGCCATGATTGATGTGTGCGCTGTGTGAGTGGCAGCAGGAATAAAAAAGGCCAATTGCTGCCTACGTCTTCTACCATGTCGTCGGCTTTCTCTGGCGAGAACACCGTTGAGAGAACAATGGTCCTTGGCCCGCGTATTTTGTTAACTGGACACTTGAAGGGTCGTTGTTTTTTTTTTTTAAACGTGGTTGGTTTGGCTAGAAACAAAACACTGCACTGCTAAAATATATAAGCCAGCCCATTCTACACTGATATGGCGTGCAACATTCGCTACCCTTTTACTATCATCCCTCGCAGAAGAGTTTATACTATGTAGCGGCAAGATGAACGGATGGCAGTATGATCGATTGATCAATCAATCAATCTTTATTTATATAGCCTTTTTCATACATACAAATGCAACTCAATATGCTTCACATGAATCAAAAATCATCTCTTCCCATCTACCCCTCCCAATTATTCACAATGACACAAACACACATACACATGGTAAAAGATAATGTTATGACCTAAAGACCTATAGTAAGGCTCGATAAATCGATATACAGATAGACAGACGGATACTGTAGATAGATAGATGAGGGGCTCTGACAAGTGCCCTGTGGAATCCCTACATTCCTTACTACTATTCCAATGAGACAGATTTCCAGGACAAACTATCTTCTTATCAGGTTTAGGGTGTGAAGGAGGGTTTCATTTTTTTCTGTGCTATCAAAATCACTTGTCAAGTCAAAAATCATAATCTTCACATAACCACAATGCTCTTAAACTGATCTGTGTGCCTGATGGAGCATATGGAGAGGACTGCACGAGGATTTGCATTTTGGCTTTCGATACATACGGACGTAAATACAGTACGTACGTACGTACGTACGTTCATAATTAAGTACATATATACTGTACATACAGTACATGCATACTGTAAAAGTGACTCGGCCATATTTTGAGCAGTAATTAAAAAATATTTAACCCACATGAAGACTATTACTTCTTTCTGTCACTGGCGACCTTCTGGAATCCAAGAAACCTACTCAGCTTTCTCCTGGCAAATGATTGACATTAAAGAAAGATTCCGTTATAAAGCTAATGTCAAATATTGTTGCAAGATTGCTACTGAATAAAAAAAAAAAAAAGCTGAATTGGGTGTCATTTAGCAGTCTGCTGAGGAGGTTTAAAAAGCACAATCACCTCAAGGTCAATGCTGATCTTTATTTGAGTGGATTTTGCATCATTTCACTGTGCTTGCTTGGGTTTTCTATCTGTAACTCCAGTTTCCTCACACATGTCAAAAACATGCCTAATTTAAGCCACTAAATTCTCAACAGGTGATTGGTTGTCTGTTACTTGTCTGTGTCAGTCTTGTGACTGACTAAACTAGACGCAGGGGTGGAAACGTATTGTGGTTTTAAATCTGTATGTTTTTTTTTTCCCATTGTTCCAATATGTATTTAACATTGAATACAGAGTGATTCACATATGAAATAAATGTGTATAAATACATTTAGAATTCAAGAATTAAACAGTTTATGCATCACGAGTCAAAGTCACAACATGCGGTGTGTTAGATTTAGCAGTGACCGAGCAGTATAAATCAGTCATGCAGACACAAAAGAATTTTGCAACTATTGAAAGTGACTCAGTAAATTGCAGTAGTATTAGTTGTTGTTCGCAGATTATTAAGAATATACGCCAGTGGTTATTGTTATATTGTCTGTTCATATACACACACTGCAACAAATAAATGCTATTTGTTAGCCCATCTGTGGCATTTTTATTGTTTGTTAGCATTTAAGCCAAACGACGGCTCGTTTCTCGACACATATTTTGAAAAACGTCCAAGTTGAGTCATTCACTGTAATGCTGTTTTAGCTAATTATCTCATTTTTTTTCGTGTGTGTCTGCCCTGACATGTGTTCCGGCTGCCTCTCCCCCCTCCTTTCAGTCCCGTGTTTGGACAGCCGCCCCAAGGACGCAGCATAGTGACTATGATCGAGCAATTTTTTTACTTGGTGTGTCCCACACCCTCTACCTAGCAACATTCATGCATCCATTTTTCTATACAAATTATCCTGTTCAAGGTCATGGGGAGCTGTCGCTAATCCCAAGCAAAAGGGGCAAAGGGCGGACTGCACCCTGGTCAATAACAGGGCACATGTGGAGATAGATGCGTTACTTTCACAGACGATTCTTCACATGTCAGTTCACACCCAATGGGAGCTTAAAATAAACTTACGGAAAATGAACACTACACTAGTTTCCCGGAGGTTGGTGTCTCATACTTTTATTTGACTGCCACTGAATGGCTGATGGCGTGAACACTGCAACCTTGGTACACAAGTTTAATATCTATTGACTCATGACTTGAAATAGTTTAGTCATATAATTTGCCTAAATCAGGGGTGTGTGACCTTCCACATGTGGCCCTTATTTGTTGCGTTTAGTTGTATTTTACTAGAGTTGGTTATTTGACATGCATTGATTTGTTTTTCTATGAATTTATCAAATTTAATAATTGGTTAATTGAATCTGATGTTTACAATTTTTTAAATCATTTTATTAAAGAACTGGTTCATAAGTTACAATTACATTGATAATTAAAATAGTAACTAGAAAATAATCAATAAAAAACATTTGATTACTTTTTTGCCCTAAAATTGTTTAGAATATATTTATCTATCTAATTAAATGATATATTTATGGAGTTTTTTAAATATAAAATAAAATAAATATGAGTAAAAATGTTTCATATATATTAAACATATTTTTAACAAATGTTCAATCAATTATCATCAAATGAAATTAAAAATAAGCATGAATTATTTTCTTATTAAAATAAATCAGGTCACTGATGGTTTTGTGGTACATTCGACTGACTTCAGTGCCAGCAGCGTGTGCTTGTCCACTCAGTGATGGTTTGAATGTGAGTGTGCAAATGGGTGTCTACACAGTATGTGCCCAGTGACTAACTAGTGACCAGTCCAGGGTGTAGCTCGCTGACCTCAGCTCTCCGCAACCCTGAACAGCGGTATACGAAATTGATGGATGCATGGGTACTGCTTCCATTTTATTTTACATATTTTAAATACACCTTTTAAGTTTTTTTTCAACCTCATCTATAAATAGTCAATTTTAAAAATCAAATATGGCCATTAAGCACAAACGTTTGCCAACATTTGGTGTATGTCAAAGTCCCTGCCAAGTGAGAGGACTACATAGGGTCTGGCTCTTTTCAGGCAAATCTACATGGTTCTTTTACTTTACTATTCATGTTCATCTTAAAACATTCATCTTGGGCGACACAATCTTTTGTAGCTTCAAGCTAACATTCGAATGTACTCTGATATGTTTATTAGTTGTGTATATATGTGATTTGATTTAGCTCAGTCAAACACACACAATAAGTGAAGTTCTCCAAACGGGGATTGATAAAATACATTTGAGGGCAAGTCCACCTGTCTCATGAATGCATCTGACACCCGATTAAAAATGTCCTGCTATCTGAAAGCAACACTTTTCTTCATCCTTTTTTAAATGTCACGCCTGAAAGAAAACTCAGCTGAGTGTTTGCCCCTCCATGCTCTAGATCCATACCATTAGCATACATGGAGAATCAATTATTTCAGCCCTGATAGAGCCGATTATGCAGAGAATATAAAGGCAGACGGAAGGAGTCTTAATTACAAAAGGACCTTAGTGGCCTTTCCTCCATCACCAGTGTAGCAGCAACATGTTGGTGTGTCATGGCTGCGTCACTAATTGCGCGATAGTCGTGGCTGAGGAAATGGCAAAATGAATGATCCCTTTGGTATATCGCTTTCAAAAACAGAACACTGGCACTGCCACATAACAAAACGTGAAGCCACCTCAACCCTCTCACAACTCACAAACAAAACCCTCTCTCACGGCACAAATGTAGCTCTCACGTTGCATTAGATGTCAAATATAACTAGAGTGTCACACTCTTAATACCGCGTGGCGCAGGGTGGGTTGAGGAACAGAATGCAAACGCCTCTATCTCCTGAAGCAGAGGGGCAGTGAAAAGCCACCTGGTAGCAGAGCCAGTGCAGAGAAGTGAGGCTTACTGCTTCCATGTCACGCCTGTCAGAATGAGAGATGGGCTGAAAGAGAGGCAGATAGAGCGAGTAAGGGCGATATGAGCAAATGAGTAGCGGGAGTAGGGAGGGACCAGCTGCTGGGCTTATCTCTGATGCATCTGATAAACAAAAAGACACCATTGCCGCTGGATTAACGTGCGAATATTGCAGTGGTTATTATAATTATTAAAAGCACAGCAAATGACAACATGACAATATCACTAGAAAGTGCCTTTTGGTGTCCTCATCAGAATCACTCAGTCATCATAAAAATGCAGCAGAATCATGAAACTCTTATTATACTGTAAGTGGCAAAAACAGTACTGTCATAAGTGTCTTAAAATGTGATTCTTTCATTTTATGCCACATGTTTATAATTGTTGAATTATTATTATTTTTTTACATTTATCATGGGCCACTGAGAATGTGGGCGTGGCCACATGCGGACCGCCGACTGCCAGTTGCCCATCTCTGCTCTGTAACGTGTACATGTATGTATATGTTTACAGCATCATAAATCTTTATGCATCTTTGTAATTTTCACATTACCTGTGAAGTTGGATGTTGTCAAACTTAACATGTCTGCTCTGTCCAAATGAAGTATCAAAAAGTTAAATAAAGCACTGCTTTGCCTAAAAAACAAACAAAGAAAAATGTATTTCCAACACATTAAACCTCACACACTATGATATTTAGGATAACTCAATTTCTCCAATGTAATTCTAAATGACGAGAGTTGGTTTAGTTCGTAACCCACAAATGACTTACTTTTTTAAACCTGTTTTGTTGCCACTCAGACCGCACAAAAATGGCCATGCAAATAACAGCATTTTTCCTGAGGTGAAACCTTTTTAACTAAAGCCACACGATTGCAATAATTGAATTTTTATGATCTGTCTTTTTATTTAAATGAATGCAGTTTATCTTTTCTTCTAGTGGTCTTACCTTCTGTGGACTGTACATGTCAGAGCAGAAATTAAAGTGAGATCACACGCTTGTCTGCTCTGCTCTTCCCACACAGCTTTCTTTGAACTTTGCGGGTTGCAGAGATTAATGAAGATGCAAGGTCATTTGGATGACTTTTAAGCATAATATGCACACACATAGAAATACACCGACAATTACTTGTAGAGCGAAAAATAAGAACTATCATGTTGTACACATGGAGTAAGCACACAGATTTATGATGTTTATAACCCTTCACTGGGTACTAAATCATACTTAAGATGCATTTGTCTATAAAACATGCGGTAAGAGAGGAGATATGCTTATAACAGAGTATTCTACAGTATCATAGTCCATCTGGTGCATATTTTTGAAAGCTTTTGACATGCTGTTTCCTTGATGGACGAATAAATATGACCTAACGATGTGGTGCGCGGTCAGATTGTTGCAAATTCTCTCCCGGAGCATCCATATTGACGAGTATCTCGCAATTTGCCGCCACCGACCCAGGCAGCTGGCCACAATTGTGTTTGGCAGATGTCAAGGCATCCTGGCAGTGCATCACAAATGTGACACAGTTGGACTGTGTCAACTAACAAACAGGACGTTCTCTCATTCCAAAGTCACCACCAGAGGACACTGTTGATATATCAACCCCCCTCACTGGATATTAACGTTGATGCCATTGTCTGTTTTATAAATGTGTTGGTTTAGATGATACTTTTTGAAATGAGAGTGCATATAGTACATTTAGGGGTTACATGGACAGTAATTTAACTCTCTAATAACCCCAGTTGTAAAGACTATTTCAGGGTTTAAGATAAGAGGCGATGATCACTTGTTATTGTGATGAGCATGTAAAAAAAAGACAGAGAGAAAATGACACAGAGGTGCCGCTAATAATGAATATGAAAACCTATTTGAGCTGAGCCTTTTTCAGACTGTAGCAGACTGACACAATAATATCCTCTGCAGATTCCGAAACGACTTTCTGTCATGTTGACACCGTTACAGCTTTTGTCCTGCTCCTCGAATGTGAATGCAGATTCCTAATCATGGAGAAAAACACTATTAGAGCGTATTGCATTATTTCCCTCCTTGCCATAATTATCCTTATGTCCATTCACATGGTCACAATCATTTTTTCCCAACAGACTCTGCATTTAAATCAAACACACGTTGACACTGCATTCATTTCACATGGGTAGACAATGACCGGAAATAACGAGCACCGTATTCCTCAAATTTGCATAAATATTCCATCATACTGCCACAATAATAGTTGTGATTGTGGAGTATGATCATTGTTGGACAAAGCACCCCAAGATTATGGTTAGATTACACAGTAGAACTTCCTACGCAAAAAAAAGTTGAAAAACTCCTACAATGGCCACATAATATTATTAAGACTTCAGCTCAGCAAGCATGTAAATACAATACGTAGCACTAACTGCTTTGTCACTCTAGGACTACAAAGCAGCTTTCTTAGCAGAACATGCCGGCCCAGCAGTATGGACAGTTGGCACCATCGATGTACAGTAACACGGTAACATGTTCATTGTTTTACACCAGACTTCACTGCTGCAATATTTTTTCTTCTTCATTATATTCATCCATCACTGGCAAAGTAAACAAAAAAAGAGGCCTCAAACTGTTTATTTCCACCCTCGGTTGAAGTATACTGTCAAACCTAACATAAAACAAAACAGAATTACATGTTGAGTATTCAAAACAACCACAAAGCTTTGCCTTACGAAAGTCAGTGAGATTAATGCAAACAAACAATGCAAAACGCCATCGACGGTTTAATAAATGTTGACCACTTTTTAAACAATAGATATTTGAACACAAATGGACTAGCACTCCCTCTAGACAATAAAGTACTACTCAAAGACATATACTCTTTTGGTGGCCAATGCGTGTACATCAGAAGGAGTTATAATGAATTAATCATGCTGCACAAGCTATGTAATGATTTACTTTCCATGTAATTATGTTATTTCTACATGTTTTTATAAATCCCAGTACTATAGTGTGTCATTTGCCTTAGCACGTTTTTTTGGGTGGAAGTCTGTACTGGATTAATGATATTTCCATTCATTTCACTGGAGAATGATATTTTCAGATTTGAGCGTTCTGAGTTACAAGCACGGTCAACGAACAAATGGAACTCGTATCTCAAGGCACTTACTTGAAATGTGCAATTTTCAGCCCGGCCCGGTCCTTGACCACTGTAAGTGTGTTATGCCTTTTCTTTGGCATTTTAGTTTCTTTTGTTGTGTTCCCACAAAATCGTACCAGTGACAACAAAGAGGAAGCATGTTATGATAACCATAAATCAAGAAATAAATTGGAACACTATGAGCAATACAATTTATTCAACGCTCACAATTTTATAGATTTTTGTTGAAATCTTGAAAAACATCACGAGATCTAAAAAAACAGCAACAAAAAAACCATCAGCTGACCCTATTGTTCTTCAAACACTTTCCTGTGCTGTCACCATTGCATGTTTATCAGGTAACAAAGGGTGAATAGTTGTACTTTTATTGCCGCTAAATAATTGGCAACACTTTCAGTCTGGAATAAGTGTATTCACTTGACATTATTCCCTGTGGGAAAATCCGTTTTGAAATGATCACTTGAAAGGCAAACAGTGTCACGCGAAGCATCCACTATACTGGCTAACGCAGATTTACTCAACTCAATAGACAGTTGCAGTTATCAGTGACAGTTATATATTCTATTTCTTCAAAAACATCACTTTTATTGCGACGGTGTATCAGCTGAGCATGAAAACCTGCTGTACTACACAGTAAATACACAGAATCGCTCTCACACTTGCAATCACACATTTTCATTACTTGTTGGAGTGCACCTTGTTGTTTTGTACAAAATATGCTGAAGGTTTCACTCACAGGCATCAAGTCAATGCGTAACTGTATAACTAATTGGAGTCACAGATGGTTGCCTGGCTACACCCAAGGCGAAAACATGCACAGGAGGTCACAGCCAATAAATACTACTAGTACATAACCTCTACTAAAAGATGGCTTTTCATTCTTTTGTAGCGCAACAAATGACTTTAAAAATTAAAGCTTAAGCAATGAAAATGAGAGGTAATAGAGTACAAAAGTTGTTGTGGTACCTTTAGATTACAAAAGTCTACTGTTTCACGCTTTCATAGAGTGTGTCTAACCAGGTTCCAACTATTTTTTTTTTTATCCAGATTTAAAAAAAGATATATTTATAAATAGATGCCCTAGAATTTTCTGGACACTACCATAGCTCAATATGAGGTTGTTAAATTAGTATCTTGAGTATGCATGCGAGCTATCAGCTGTGCTAACTTAAATGATATGCTGCTTCCCTATCTAGATTCAACTGACTGTAAAGTCAAACCTGACCTACAGTAAATATCAACCGGTGTATATTGTACTGTATCTGTTCTTCACTGGATGGGCTGAAGTAGGCTAATGCGTTGCAATGTTGTTATTTATTTATTTATTTAGTTAGTTTGTTAGTTAACAGGATTACGCAAAAACTAACAGTTTGATTTTTGTAAAACTGAAATGAGGGCAAGTGCAAAACAACCTAATAAGAACCTCATCACGATTCGACCTCATTGGATCCTGCTTTTGGTTTGATTTGCATATTTCATAAACAGACCTGGCAGGGCATCTCCATATTTTATTGTCATGAAAAATAATCCAGAATTATAATGAATTATTATTGGAAAATTTTTATGGCATCATATATTTTCAAAGGGGCAGCACGGTAGCCAAGTAGTTAGTCTGCTTTATAGTTCTGGGGTTCTAGGGGATTGAATCTCATCTTTGGCTTTCCTGTGTGGAGTTAGTATGTTCACTCTGTGCTTCAGGAGCAGGTTTTCGTTAGAGTTTGCTTCGCTTCCGCCCACATTCCAAAAACATCCATGTTAGGTTAATTGGAAGGCTATAAATTGTCCATAGGTGTGAATGTGAGTGTCAAAGATGGTTTGATTATTTTGATATGGAGGGTTCTCAGAAAGTATGGTTCAGGAATGTGACATAAGAACCCAAAAATAAACTTGTTCAAAACCAGGTCAAAATGATATGTGCTTTAAATCAAACCTTCCTGCAGTGTGTTCTGAATAAATAAAGAGCAGGTCATTCATCAGCGCTGGGGAAACTGCAGGCATGTGCCCGAGTGCATTGCCCACTTCCCCCGGACCCGCCCGCTCTGCAGCGAATCCGAAACGCCCACCAAAAAAAATAAAATCCTCCTCTCACTCTGTATGGAAATTCAGGTGTATATGCCCTGTATACCAATCAAGTGACAAATTTCACAACGGATAATAGGCGAGGGTCTACTTTTTTTTTTTTCAACTTATTCACTATCGTTGACAGGCAGTTATATGAACAGCATGAAACTGAGAGGACTGACAATGATTGAGTTAATGCCATACGCAAAGCTGGGCATTTTACTAAAATTGCCAGGGCCGTTTATTGCTTTCCACCTACAGCGCTGGTACCCTTCGCCGTCCATCTATCCGCCTTTTTGTCCGTCCCGGACCAAATAGTAATCGTCTATAGGCCGTCTATCATCTTAAATGGGCTTCCTTTCACCAACTACCAACTTCACCAACTTCAACAGGCTTCAGGAATACTTACTAATCACTATTATGATACACATCTAACTTATCTTCATACTCCCTGACCTGCACAGACATTCTGTATGAAGATAGTGTAGCCTTGCTGGCCGGACACTTCGTTGTTCCACAGTCGGGCGAAAGCAGAAAATGGTACTAGGCAAAAGTCCTCTGTAAAATGGCCGATTGGATGATGAGATACCATGTGTCATCTTCCAAACCGCTTGTCCTGTACAGGGTCAGGAGGTGCTGGAGCCTATCCCAGCTGACAATGGGCGAAAGGCAGACTACACCCCGAACTGGTCGCCAGCCAGATGATGAGATACCAAAAATCATTATGGTCGACTTCAAGTCTGATTGACTAGTCGACTAATCAGTTCAACCCCTTCTGTGTCACCACTGTCATATTATTTACTTAACCACCTACACTGTGGAAACACATAACAGTTTACTATTCCAGACCGTTCCATAATGGCTTGCACCACTACAATGTCATACCAACTGGCCTCACCTTCTATCATTTATCATCATTTATTTGTCTTGACTCTAAATTTCAATATTTGAAAGTGGAAAGAGTGAGCAAGGTTAGACGCAGTATGTGCTCTGCAACCACGATGATGCATGTTGAAAGGTTTGATCGAAAAAAGGAGAAAAGAAATGGAGGCCGTCTCCTCCATCTCAATCACTTCAGTTTGAAGTGATTACTCATGTTGGAGAGTTGGTTATAACCTCTCTAATCCAATGTGTGAATAATCAGCAAAGCTTTTCAACCAGTCAACGTGTAGCGTCATCGCAAAATGTGCTTTTCTATATTCCAGGCTACATACGCCGATGAAACACTTTGTTTGCTCCACAATAGATCACACATTTTACATAATTTTTTTATTTATTTTTTTATCTGAACCGCAAGTAAATTTTTCTAGATTCATGTTTTGGACCGATAACAAATATTTTTTCTCTAGCACATCATGTTTTCATAATAATAATAATAATAATAATAATAATAATAATTATTATTATTATATGTAATTATATATGTAATATATGTAATTATTATTATTATTATTATTATATATTTAGTAATAATAATAATAATAATAATTATTATTATTATTATCATAAAATCAACAGTAATGATGATGATAAACAATAATAATATGTAATGTATTTAATAGTATTGATTAATTAAGGGTTAGAGTCAGCAACAAGTAGAATGTTTTTTTTTTAAACGTCTTGTACATGAAATGTGCTATACAAATAAAACTTGCCTTGCAGAATGCTTATTAAATGTCATTATCATGGCTAACACCTCTACCTGTCCTACTGGTTACTCTTTCAGGCTTTCCAAATGATGGGTGTTAAAAACTAATTAAACCTAATAAACCCAGTAATTAAAAAGGTTTGCTGAGCACTTTCTTATTAAGTGGCACAATATTGTTCGGTGTGCATGAATGGGTGTGTTCGTGATCACACTATTAGGGTCCACATTTTCTCTCGTCATTAAATTTGAGTTGGATTTGATTGTTTGGATGTTGTGTGCGTGCATGTGCGTGTATGTGTTTGTGTGACATGGCTGTCATTTCGGCTCAGGCCCAGGTTGCCTCATCCAAATATTCACAGCTGTTGCGACTGTCCTCTGAGGCAAACGTGACACACTTTGTGACAGACACTCACTGGTAATTCCGCCCTAGTTAGAAGCTCAACTCTACATCATCTTGCTTCATAGAGATGATCAGGAATGGCGTCGGAGCTCAGTGGTAGCCTGAATTTCCTCTTCATTACATCTTGGCTTTGATGAGTTCGTCACATCAGGGCTGCCTAATGAGCCTGTGGTGACTCCTCAGATGTGGACTGGCCTTGTCAGAGGTTGATAGCTCTGGATGCCAGATAAAATAAGCATTTGAAAGACACGGTTATCAATTTTAAACTGATCAATAATTTAATGTCAGTCATATCAGATGGCCCACAGTCACTCTTAACTTTGTTTGCTATGGTAGTTTTCATTCAGCTGCTTTGTTATTTTGTTCCTTTCACAACTTTTGATGGACTATGAGGTAATAGACTCAATGCCTGTTTGTAATCAGCTGCTATACTAAACCGATGCCACTTTATACTATTTAAAAAGAAACAAACAGAAAAAAGTTGTTTTTCATTATACTGTATAACCACATATTTTTATTCTATATTTTAATGATTTGCTGTCTGATGGATGAATTAAGAAAAAATAAAATTTAGTAACCCCTTAGTAATGGGGTCAGTCAGTAGACTGTTTAGGCGAACATTTTTGACTGGTACAATACCAAACAGATATCGATTCTTTTAAATTTTGAACCCCCGCCGCCCCGGGGACAATTGGACAACTACCCACAAACGAAGAGTGTGGGTCTTCTGTATTCCACATTCGAGAAGACACATTCTATTTGAGAGGAGATTGAGGGCAACAAAAAACTGTCCGTTGCATTTAAGTGGACACACTGTAGCACTGCGGCGTCCAGACCTACTTACTTTTCTGTCATTTCTCATCATGGATACCCAAATCTGTTTGACCAGTGAGCATCCAACAGTGACTTATTTTACCCATGCGGAATTGTCTTGGCAGTCTTGAAAACCTGGCTGACCTGATACTATAAATTGTACTTCTTAGTACATTATCTTCTTTTGCCACATACTGCTACCATCAATAGCAAGTCATATCAAGCCAAGAAGGCACCGCACATGAATGCAATGAGTCACTAGACTCCACTTATATGGCTACACTACTTCACACCCATGTTCAAAAACAGGATACATGTAAATGCTTTTCAGAGTAAGAGCAATTTGCATGCATATGCCGCATCATACAACTGTAAAAGATGATAGTAAACATCCACAATTCTGCTTGATTGCAGATGGAGAAGAAATTTACATTTTCTTTTAAAGTGCAGTACGGTAATTAATGATGAGACATTGTAATGATAAATAGCATGTCAGATTAGTCTAGGATGCTTTATTCAAGCACTTCAAACAAAACAAAACCATTTCCGTCTAGTAGTTCCATCACATATAGTACTGTAGGATTAAAAAAAATATTTAGAAAAAAAGATTCGACAGTCTATTTGATTCCAGCAGTGTCCATTGCTTATAAAATATTAGTACGTATTTTTCATTTGACCGACAAGACGTTTATGTTTGACTTCCTTCTACAGGCAAATATTGTGATGTCATATGATGGCTGTCGCCATGACTCCTACCCCAAGTATCCATATGCCTATTAGGCACTGTAATGAACCCAGTTTATTATGTGGCAGATGGCTTAGTTATAAGAGCATCCGTTTGGAAAGGGAGCTCAGTCTTCATCAGGACACTTTGACACATTTCAATCTAGGGCACTTGATTGCACTATTCCAAGCAATCCCCATGGAAATAATCTTGGATTATCCATGAGCAAAGCTTATCCCATCCCGCTCCAGCATCTCTGAAATGGATTTCCCCAAGATGCCAACCAGCACATGGCCACCAACTGCAGCGTTTGTCATTTGCGATGCCATCACTGTCCATATGTGACTGAAATGTTCCGGCCAGTATGGCCAAGGATGAGTCCTCTTTCTTCCATGACCAGAGGCAAGAAGGAATGGCACTGGGCCAGCGTTTTATATTGCATCTATCTGTGAGGCTTCAATGGGTTGTCGGCCAAAGGGAACACACTTATAGATAACAAAAAGCGAAGGTATGATACCATGAAGGTCACTGTCAGTCAGTGCCTGCGATTATTACAACAGCAATATGTCAAAGGTGCAGTGGAACCTCTAAGGCTGAATAAACTGTTCAGTAGTTTTTGCAAAAGGGAGTAATTGAAATTGAAATAATCAGCCCAAGGGTCAAATTGTCACTGTCATAAAATATGAATTGACTGTACAGGAAAGTAACAATTTACCAAGTATGCATTACTTTTTACATAAGTGTAACCATTATACGAATGTATGCAGTACCCGTGAGTCTCTGACCAAAGCTATGCCGCTCACTGAAATCCACATCCTCAAAACTGATCATTCATGCAGACATGCAATTATAAAAGTGTGTATTGTGACGAATAAATAGCCACAGAGAACGCTGTCCGGCTTCAACAAAATAGCAACGCGAACAACACGGTCATAGCATTAGCGTTGTAAACAAGCCAGCATTAGACAAGGCAGCTGCAGTACCTTGATAGCATGACTTATTAGTCAGAGAGTGTTATTACACTAAATGTTATAGATTTGAACTTGGAAGTTTTATTTTTTGGGTACAATCAATTAAAAAAAAAAAATTAAAAAAAAGAGCTGATCCATTCACCTGTCAAGCAGAAATCTAATTCTGCATTGCTTCTGAATCTGAGGATTCAGAAAAAAAGAGCAAGGAATATGCAAAGATTTGAGAAAAATACACAATAAAAGAGGATGCTGACAGACAGTCCACATGAAACTAATCTTAACAAATACTAAAAACAAAATAAAATAGATGGACAAAGCCACAGCCGAAGGCTAACGGCAGGAGTTAAAAAAAAAAAATAACAGAATTTAATCAACACAAAAAGTACCTACGTAAGAAACCGGATAGCACAAAGCAAGTACAAATAGTAGTAAAATACAAAAACAACAAGAAATATGGGATGGAGTGTGGGCTTTCAAAATAACATTTCATAACCACCTCCTATTTAATCCCACTCTTTCCAAAGATTTTTTGGGGAAACTACAAATGTTCCATTTAGTTGTCTAAGAAGTGTAAGAAATTAACTTTTGCCAAAAGCATACAGCAAAACAATAAGACACAAAATTTGAAAAGTGACGCTGAAGTCTTATTATTTTGAATAAACGTAACATGTTGAATTTTGTGTACTGTAACGGCTTCTTTTCACATTGGTCTTATATTGCGGCTGGCCCTTCTTTTGGAATAATTGCAAAACATACACACGCACGGACACGCGTTCACATGCTCTCATGCATGCATACACACACATAGCGTTAATCCCTTGATGCTTTCTGAATTTAGGTCTCTCGCAATATGCTGAGGTCAGGCCTGATGGCAGTTCGAACTGAAAGTTTAGAGGCTCATTTGTGTGCCACTATCGATGTTTCACTGTAAAATTGTAATCATGACTGTAAATGAGTTGAAATAACAAACATATTTTTTCAGCCTCCCCTTGAACAATTTGTCAAGTGACCAATGAGAACCGTTTACGTGTTGTGCATATCAGTGGCTAACCTGGACAAATACAACAGAATTAAATCTACACTGACTGTCTCTGTTAGACTAATTAGTGTTGTCTTCCTGTCTCTCCTAAAACATTCGCCAGTGGCCATTCACAATCATGCTGAGTGCATCAGGCCCTTTTGGAGTTCTGGAGCCACGCCCATGCAAAAGATGATGAAGCCTATAGCCACAGGCGGCCCATGAGCAGATTTTGCTCCCAGTTTCCATGTTCCTGGCTTTCCATGTTCACTCTCTCCTTCTCTTTCTCTCCTTCACACTCCTCTTTCCAAGTCTCCATGGCATGCTGCACCTGTCCCCGTACCAAAAATACCCAGGGATGACAGCAACACTGCAATCTGTCACCTCCAGGGCCTCGCTGACATTTTTAATCAGAAAACGCTAGGTTCACAGATATAAACGATATATGCCCCCTCAGCAAACACACCTTCTTAGCTGTGATTGTGATTTGTGAGCATCCTTGTTGTGAGAGTGGAATACCCTGGTAAAAAAAAGAAAAAAAAAAAAAAAGAAAGAGGAACCAATGTTTTCCCCACTACAAGCTTTTTCTGAACTGTTGCAATGTCTACAGGTAGAAATAGCCTTGTGATTTTTGGCCGAATAAAAATCAAATGATTGAATACGATTAATGGTTTGGCAACATTTAAAGTTCATACGCAAAATGTTATTTTGTACTTTCCGCCCTTTTATGTATTCTTTGTCTCGCAGTGAGGGAAGTAAATGTTTCAAATAAAATAATGTATTGACCAAAGCTAATACGCTGCCCCCCAAAAATGAAGGGAACATTTAAAGTCGAAGTCAACCCAAACATATTTTTTCAAGAATATGTTCTATGCAGGCCCACTAGTTGAAACAAGGCATTCTGATAAATATTGTGCTTCTGGAATAAGAGTTAATTCACTCGTTTTTAGCCATCTGTACCATCCATTTTGTCACTTCTGTCGGCTGAAAATGACATCACACACCCTCAGGGCTCAGATAACAACCAATCACGGCTCACCTGTTTTCTGAAGCGTGACTGGTCACTATCCCAGCCCTGAGCATCCGTGACATCATTTTCAGTCGACAGAAGTGACAAAATGGCCGCCCCCACAGATGGCTAAAAACGGGTGGATTAACTCTTATTCCACAAATGCAATATTGAGCAGAACGCCTTGTTTCAACTAGTGGGCTTGATAGAACACACTCTTGAAAAAATATATATGTTATTGTTGACTTCCACTTTAATGCACATATCCTATACCTTGATGTACTCAAGATTTTGATTAAAATCTTCAGATCGATTCATGGAAACACTAATCATTATACTACTGAGGAATGGATTCAGACATATGCCCTTAGTCAAAGTGGGAAACTCTGTCTATAGCCGGATGGGTGTCAGTCCCTCGTACAACCATCATGGAGTGTCTTCATGCACACGAGCGGACGACTAGAGGTCAAATTTGAAGGATTCAGCAGTGCTCCTCAAGATATTTGTCCTACTGCTAGGTTGTTGTTGCCCCCCTTGCATTCTCCTGCTGTGCATTCTCCTGCTATCTCATCCACACTGCTGCTGACACTGTGCTGGGAGACACAGCACGCCTTCTGGCCAATGATGCGTATGTACTGTACAGTATGCTATCTTGGGCTGCACTACCTGAGTAACTTCTCTGGATTACAGATACCGCCTCGTCTTTTCACTTGTGAAAAGGTCACTGGAAGAATGCAAAACTAGCCGGGAATCTGCCAGAAAGGAGTGGGAAATGGTCCGTAGCTGCCACCGGTACAACTTTTCCTTAATAAGGCCTGTCTTGTTAGTTGCTTCACCTTTCCACCTGTTGTTTGTTCCATTTACACAACAGCAAGTGAGTGTGAGTCCGCATCATCATTGCATCCCACCTGGACACCATCACTGACACACTGGAAGCATTATGTGCATCTTTTGTCTTTGAGCAGCGTAGAGTTAATGCGTAATCACAGAGTAACAAAAAATGAATATGAAAATAAATGTGGGAAAATGTGTTCACATCTAAACATAGTCTGTTTGTCTTTTACAAAAGTTTGTTACATCCCATTGGCAATTCATGAAAATGTGTGCTTAAGGCAAAATTCCCTGGCCATCACTACAAACGATTTCTTAGTACCATGGGATGCTGCTGCCTCTGGAAAAATAACAACGATTCTCTTGAGCTTGGATAGGCTGAATAAATCCCAAATGGAAAGTGATTTTTTTTTTTTTATTTCAGTAGTGCTAATGGATAATTGATGCAAGACTGAGTCTGAGAAATGTCCCGTATAGTCATTGTCAGGACCCTGCTGAGGAGACGGCGCACTGACTGGCAGATGTTAGCCTTAGGCGACTGATCTGCAAATCATATTTCCTCCTCCATCTTAACATGGACAATGGGAGGCACATTTATAAAATCATCTCAAGATGTGCACCGTCATTAGTGCAGATGCAAGTTGCTGAGACAGACAGGTGAACAGGGCCAGCAATCAAATGAGAAGTTCAAAAATCAGACGGTCCCACCGGAGAGATAAGCTTCGCCTCACTCTAACTTTTATTGCAAAAAACACGTCAAACACGTTTGATGCTCATTTCAAGGATTCTCCATCAAGAAAGGGGGGAAAGTGATTAAAAGGAATTAATTGGAATAAAAATATTAATTTATTCTATGATTATATGAATTATTGTTTTATGCAGGCCCACTAGCTGAAACAACTCATTCTGATAAATATCGCTTTATATCGCAGCAGCTGCCATTCATTGCTGGAATGATTTTCCATACAATTTCTAACTGCTAGGGATGTAACGATTAATCGAAAATCTATTAAAAGTTGAGTCAAACCGATTAATCAAATCATTTATTTGAATCGAGAGGAATCGCAGTAACCGGAAGTGACGAAATGACGGAACTTCCGTCACCGGAAGTGACGAAATGACGGAACTTCCGTCACCGGAAGTGACGAAATGACGGAAGTGACGTCAGTTCCGTCACTGGAAGTGACGAAATGACGGACCTTCCGTCACCGGAAGTGACATAATGACGGAATGGCGGAACTTCCGTCACCAGAAGTGACGGAATGACGGAACTTTCGTCACCGGAAGTGACGTAATGACGGAATGGCGGAACTTCCGTCAACGGAAGTGACGGAATGGCGGAACTTCCGTCAACGGAAGTGACGGAATGGCAGAACTTCCGTCACCGGAAGCGACGTAGTGACGGAATGGCGGAACTTCCGTCACCGGAAGTGACGGAATGGCGGAACTTTCGTCACCGGAAGTGACGGAACGACGGAACTTTCGTCACCGGAAGTGACGGAATGACGGAAGTGCCGTCAGTTCCGTCACCAGAAGTGACGTAATGACGGAAGTGACGTAATGACGGAAGTGACGTCAGTTCCGTCGCCGGAAGTGACGTAATGACGGAAGTGACGTAATGATGGAAGCGACGTCAGTTCCGTCACCGGAAGTGACGTCACTCCCGTCACCGGAAGTGGCGGATTTTTGTTTTTTTTTAAACCAGTCAGTTCAAACAGTTAACCTCATCAGGGATATGAACGTAGCTATTTAATACTTGAAAATCAACCGACACAGACACTTAGACAACAGACAAAAGATAACAGACACAAATCTCGCCATTTCAAATTGCTCTTTTTCACCGGCAGCCTATAAATACGACCGTGGCTGTATCCCATTTTCTGGATGAAAGTGCCTGAGCAAGGCAACGGCTGCCACCCCCTCAGTGGTTGAATAATGGTGTGGTGCCCTGGCTCGGCAGCCTCTTGGGGATTATGTTTCAACGGTGACCGGCCAGAGTAAAGGTTGTGGCACTAATTAAAACCAAATATTTAAGGGCTGGCCAGCAGTCAGACACTAAATTTTCAGATCAGTGTGTGCCAAGCCCAAAGACCTTGTTGTCTGCCCAGGGCGCCGTGTGCCCCGCAGTGAAAGTCAAACTGATTGAGTCCGCTCAGCCGCTGGCCAACTCACTGGGCTAGAAGGTAGAATTCCAGTTTGGATTTGCTAATGGATGAAAGAGGATGCTCGCAATATTGGCGTGCTTACTGTGCAATCACAATTTAAAAAAAAACACCATATTAGATTGAGCAACAAAGCATACTACATGCTTTAAATAAGATCCCCGCAGCAAACGGTGGAGAATTTTCTATCTTTTATGCAATGTTGCACAAAAACTCCTGTCATACCGCAACCATACTGGAACTATGTGCATGCCAGAACCAATTCAACTCCAACTAACCCAATAAATGAGATATCAAATCCCCCATGTTGAGATAAAATGTGTGCTTTCTAGTACAGAGGAGCCTCTGAAGTGAAATACCCAGGCAGTTACATCACGAAACACCGCTGCATATTTTTCAAGACTACAGCAAATCTTGCAAGACTTCAGCAATGGTTAACATCTAAAGCATGGGTGGGCAATTCCGGCCCTCGAGGGCCGGTATCCTGCATGTTTTACATATCAGCCTAGTGCAAACCACCTGGTTCAAATGATCAGGATCGTTATCCAGCTTCTGCAGACCTTGCTGATTCTAAGATCATTTGAATCAGGTGTGTTGCAGCAGGGAGAGATGGAAAACAGGCAGGATACCGTCTCTCGAGGGCAGGAATTGCCGAACCCTGATCTAAGGGATTAATTGTTACTAATTACGTTTATTGCAATGCAGGACATCTGTCTCAGCCCTGACTGCTGGCCTCAGAACAATATGGTATTTAATAAGTTTTGTTTGATTTTCATGTGAAGAGGCTCACCTCCCAAGCACAAGAAATCATGTTATGGACATTAATGGTAAACAACTATTTATATTGTATATTTTGAGTGACCCATAAGTATACAACAAAGAGACCTAGTCCAACAATTTATTTTCTGGCGCTTGTATGGCTGTCAATAATGGTAAAATATTAGTTCAAGTGTCTCTAGAGCCTCCTCTTAATGTCAGATGAGGCCTCAGTTACCCGCAACCTTATTAAGTCCAAGCAGTATAGAAAATAAATGGATGAGCAACACACTGGTCTTCAGCTGTTATCTTGAATGACAGCTATACAGTGCTCCATGTATTTCCGAAAAACGTCAATGTCACAGCTACATCAAAAGGTCAGGCGTTGAGCTGCAAAGCCAGGTTACAATTCACATCCTAAGCTTCAAGGGTCTCTTTTGAAAAAAGAAAACAAATCGCTTCCAGTCAAAAGTAATGCGGAATTTCAAATCACAGGACAAGTGCCAGCTTCTCTCTCTGGCAGCCATGTCCTGGAGGCGGTGAGTAGGCTGGTGGAAAACATCCTTTGAGGATCATCATATCTTCTGCACTATTGCTTCAAGACAAAAACCCTCAGGCCAAAACTGAACAACAGAGTCGACTTCTCTTCAGTATTTTACAGCCTGCGCATTCATATATCTACAAACTGATAAATAATGTAAGCATTAACCGCAAACAACATGAAGACTCCTTTATGAGAACGAACACAATCGTTCATTAGCCATGTGGTATGCAAGCCATGTGGTATGCATTATATTTGCATCCCCACTTGGTGCAAATATCAGTGAACTAAATGGAAAAAACGTTTTTGATGATTAATAGTTTGTAGTCAACACGGCTTTCGAAGATTAGCAGAGGACCAAATGCTATGTAACATTGTATTACTGTTCAACAATCAGAGCCAAATAGGGCTTTTAGGATGAATGTAAAAAGCCATAGAAATAACGATGACTTTAAGGGATGAAACCATTTTCATCTCACGTTATCAAATGCTTTCATCACCGCTTGCGGCATCGGAAAGCAACATTGCTGAGATTAGAAGCAACACACACATTCCCTGTTGCAAAATATGCATGACCCAACCATTACAGTAACTCAAGTCACCTCCAGTTCGCACATTGTATATATTCATTTGCATCTTTGGTTTGGAGCTGGCAGTTGTTTAATAATATGTAAACATTCTTAACAGTCATCCAACTATTACTTTTCAAAAACGCTTTTCCTCATTTTGATCATATGTGGACTGGAGCCTATCCCAGCTCACTAAGCGGTAAGCATACGGCCTGGACAGGTCATCAACCAATTGCAGTACACATTCAATCAACTTTCACAACTGAAAGTCTTCAGTAAACTTAACATGCATGTTTTTGGACTGTGAGAGGATTGGATACACTATGCCATTTACTGCGATTGTCTGAAGTCTAAAAAGAAGTTAACCATTATTAAATACAGAGAACTTGACCTTAACTTTGTGATGTTACTGGATAACAACAACAACAACATCAGTTGTGCTATTACTCCAGAGCACCATACCAAGTGTACAGTATATTATTTCTAAATCTTGATGTGTGGCCCTTCTTTTGGAATAAGTGTTGCAAAAAATGCTAGAAAAAAAGAGAGCAGAGATAATCGGTTTATGTTTTCTGTACTGAGGTCTTGTAAGATTTGCTGCCATCCTGCCAGATATGTTGATCTCGTGCGAAATCATGCATGATGGCTTTTTGAGCTCAGAAGCTTTGTGCAACTTTTCCCAAATCTTTGAATTTCAAAATTTACCTTCAGGGAGGTCAACTTTGCTGTCCCAATGTATTAGTGTTGACACAGATACAGTATATACTGTACTGAGAGGACACGAAATGACTCTTAGGCTAGATTCACACCGCAGGCAAATGCGACCCAGATCGGATTTGTTTGCCCATATGCGACCTGTAGCCTCTCTGATTTTTTTAGGACAGTCTGAGCGGCTCAATTCCGATTTTTTCAAATGCGACCTGGGTCGCTTTCATATGTGGTCCGGATACGAATACATATACGTAATACGTTCCAATGCGTTTGCGGTCTGAATGGCCAGGTCGCATATATCCGACATTGACGTCATCCGGAGCCCAAAATGTGCTCCGCGTAAGCAGAGGGAAACTGCTGGCAGCAGGGGATTGAATCTGCAAAGTTGTTGTGAGTAACACGATAGACTTTATATTTTACTTTAATTTAAGAACCCTTGAAAAATGAAGCATAAAGTGGACATTTATGGCGATCGTAGTAATTCAGCCACGGCTCAGATTGATTCATTTTTTACGCACAGTTAAGACGTGACGTCATCGTTAGTGATGTCTCCATAAAATGAGATATTAAAGCCTCGCCTCATAATTTCCCCCAAATACTGTATCTATGTCTACCTGCTACCTAATCGCTTGACTGTATAAATGCCCCAACACGCCGGACCACATTTACTTCCGCGAACACAACGTCGGGTGTGATGTCGTCTTCGTCGTTCTTCTGCGCATGCGGGCCACTTTGACGACGCATGTGTTCATACAGCAGACAAGACCGAGATCGCATTCATAATGTAATATGAACGCTTAGACAAAAAAAATCTGATTTTTTCAAAATATCCGAATTGAGCATTAAGACCTGCGGTGTGAACCTAGCCTAACTGTATCCTGTTTCTGACCTGACAGGGTAACTCCAGCCTGAGACCCAGTCACCATTCTGTTTTGCTCTCTAACGATGAGAACAAGTTGCCTTGACATTTAAAATATTTTTTATCCCAGGCTTATCTTGCATGCATTATGTGCAGAACCCCTCACTGTCTTCCTTTTCCCCTATTCAGCATGTTGCTCCTGTTTTGCTTAAGTCACTCTGGGTCAGCTACTACAGTCAGCTAACTGTGATTGGGTGTTTACGAGTAGACACAGTGGACTTTTTGCAACCCAGATACATCGTTTAGAGCAGTGACCCGTTTTGATTCGCTCTAATGGGAAGAGCAGAGTGCACACATCCTCTAGGGTGCAATCCCTCAAACTGAATGGGGTCATATTTTCCATAGGTAGGAGCGAATCATGGTAAAAATGACGCTTTATAACGAATGGTTAAAACATATTCTAGAAAAACACATACATCTACATCAATGTTGTGTAATCTATCTATCTATCTATCTATCTATCTATCTATCTATCTATCTATCTATCTATCTATCTATCTATCTATATATATATATATATATATATATATATATATATATATATATATATATCTATATATATATATATATATATATATATATATATATATATATATATATATATTGCCCGACAGAACTGGAGAGGATCTACAAGGAAGAGCGGCAGGGGATCCCCAAATCCAGGTGTGAAAAACTTGCTGCATCGTTCCCAAGAAGACTCATGGCTGTACTAGGTCAAAAGGGTGTTCATACTCAATAATGAGCACAGGGTCTTAATATGACCATATGATATTACAGTTTTTGTTTTTTCATAAATTTGCAAAAATGTTTACATTTCTGTGTTTTTCTGTCAAGATGGGGTGCTGAGAGTACATTAATAAGAAATAAAATGAACTTTTTTGATTTTGGCAAATGGCTGCAATGACACAGAAAGTGAAACATTTCAAGGCGTCTGAATACTTTCCGTACCCACTGTACCAGACTGAATGGGAATGATTAAAATCAGTTGCAAGGAAAAACAAAACAAATCAACAATCTTTTCTTTTTAGTCCCTTGAATTTCCCTTGTAGGGTCTGCAATTACTATCAGCCATATCTTTTTATACAGTCCAGGGGAGCATTGAAGTTGTTTTCTCCCTGTGGGCTGCAGCCTGAGACACATCTGGAGAGGTCACACAACAAGGACAAACCAGCTGATTACACTCAACGGGAGGCCACATCATGATGCAATGAGACACACTCCCTGAAGGACCATTCATGGGAGACCTTGTCCCCTCAAACCCATAGCCAGCAATAATCCCAAAGCAGCCGGAAAACATTTCTTTAGAAGCCCTTCCCATTCCTATTCTTTCAGGGATTGTTTTAACATTGCTCTCCCTAGAGTCCACTGTGTATAGTGGAACCTTGATTTAATGGACTAATTGCCGGAAGGGGTCGTCCGGTAAAGCCGGGGGCGATGGCAGGAAGAATGAACTAGTTCATTTTTGGCAGAGATGGGCACTTTACTCTATTTTGCCGGTTCGTCCTTCTGCCCGCGACCTGGGCAGAGTTTCGTCATCGTCTGTCCACCCTTATTCATAAAAATATTCATCCTCCACCCCCGTCCGTCCTCGTCCTTTTAAAGCGCTTCTGTCCTTACCACTCTATTTCACCAGTCCGCCCTCCCCTCCCGAAAAAAAAAAAAAATATCTGTGCATGACGCTGTGGTGAGACAGGCTAATGGCAGAGGTTTCATAATTCACAAACATTATTTAAAGTTCATCAGCTGTCTAATTTCCTAGTCATATCCACTTACCAGCTGGGAGTATCGTGAGTGGATTGAATTGTTTACAACTGTGTCAAGTGTCAACCAAGATAGCATTTAGCTGCCAACACAACCAGTGTCGGTCAGCAGATTTACAGAGCCCATCAGGGGACATAACGAGAACATTTAAGATTGCGTTGTAATGAAATACTATTGCGTTTTATTGCAAAGCTTTGGCGTTATATTTAAATAAGATTTAAGTTTTTATTGCGTTATTTCGCAAGAAAAACAATTCCTGCAAAATAAAGCACTGTTATTTTAGAAGAAGAATCAAAGACTTCCACTTCTGTTTCATAGCATGAAAGGGTACGGCGGCACTGGCATGAGCATGAAATACGGTTTGAAGAGATTTTTACGCTGTAGAGATACTTTGCATGCAAAGGGATAAGGTATGTGTTAAATGTTAACAGTTAGTTAACAAATCAAAATGGCTATCCACCTTCTTCCTACGCCCCATACAGTTAATAAAGTCAGCTCCGTGGTATCACAGAAGAGAACAGAGAAAGAAGGTCTTTCTGTTTAAAAGAGCACAACATGTCAGGGATGATTACAGGGACGGACAAAAACCCACTTCCGTCCTTGCTTAGGCTGTTCTTTTTAAAAAAGTTCTCATCCTCCATTCCCAAAATGTCCGGGATGGGCGAACGGACCGTTCCGTCCCTCGGCCAGACTGCCCATCTCTGATTTTGGAATGATGAACTTAGTTTAAAAAAAAAACATTTATGAACTATCAACTGAACTAGTTCATTTAAGATTTGATTTGAGATTTAAGATTTGAACTAATTCGCATAGAACAGGGGTGTCAAAGTCAAATGGATGGAGGGCCAAATAAAAAAGCCGCGGGCTGGACTGATAGCATGTTCATTGAAATGTTTTTAAATGTCCACAATAGATTGGATCGGGTCCTTCGCGCCTGCTGTTGATGTCACACTATATATTTCTGTAATATATTTCTTTGCCTCTATGTTTGTCACCCCCCTGGCTGTTGTGTTTTTATGTTCGGAGTTACTAATTAAAAAATAAAATAAAGTACATTACTGCAACTTTTGCGAGGCAGCTCGTATGTCACTTCCGCTTATGACACAAGAAGAAGCCACTGCCTGTCTTGTGAAACAAGATCAGTGGAACCTTTGCGTTTCTCCTGCCAAACTGGAAACAATTTTCTGGTTGACTCGGGCTGCAAGATTGTATGAACTGTACATAATGTGAAGTAAAACGTAGAGGATCATATGATTGGTATGATGTCTCCAGCTGACTCTATTTTAGAGTGGCAAGGTATGAATGTGGGTGCTCCTGTCAGAAAACATAGGCCCACTTGACATGTCTATTTATTGTGGTCTGCAACACAGACAAAGAATAACCTAGCAACATCATCCAATGCCTATCCATTAGTCAACAATATGCCTAAACATTAGAATTCACTGTAATAAGCAATTCAATAGCCAAACAATCCATACAATACACATTCACACGTTTCATCACTAGAATAGTTAGCGTATTATCCGAAATAACTAACTGGTGAGTGACATCACTCACGAGAACATATCTAGGCTATTATATACAGTAGTTACCTGACACGAACCTAAACTATTAAACTCACGTTTTAACATTTACACACAACAACAAATGTGGTGAAACACGGGAAATCTGCAACTACTGAGCAGCAGATTGCTGGCACGAACAAACTACTAACTAGCTGTGTCGAAGGAGGAAAAAGAAAAGAAACCACGTCTCTTGCTATCAACACTTAGCGCTCGAGGAGCGTTCGATGCCTGCTCACAGTGTGGGACATATCAACACTGCATCCAAACTCAATGAATTTATCAAATGCTAACAATTACTAATAATAAAACAACGTGAGATTTCCAACATGAAGTATTTCTTAATAAAGCATGTTTTACTCCAAATAACTTTTCACCACAATCCGATTCTTCAGTCTTCAGTCGGCATGTAAACGACCAAAAGACGATCCTCGCAAAAGTAGCGGTAATGTTCGTGGTAACAACAGCCAGGGGGTTGCAAACATTGATGCAAAGAAATATATTACAGAAATAGTGTAACGAATTGGGTTATCTGTGTTGTGGTCGAATTTATGTCTTGCCAAGTTTTGTTGTTTCCGAGGTTTTGAATGCATCGTGCGGCTCGCTGGGTGGGAGGGCATGCGAGCGAGAGTAGCGGAGGACGAAGAGGAGAGCTTGACTGAACGGTTGTCGCACTGTATTGCCGTTGGCTGCGGCCCACAGTAGCCGGTTGGACTAAGAAAATGTGATAATTAACCTACGTCTGTGATGAAGACGCTACAATATATTTTAAAGTGCGACGTCATCGGCAGTCACAAAGGACCCGATCACATCTGCTACCCACACCGCCTTGCTGCGGGCCGGATCAAATAATAAAGCAATATCATCCCAGGGACCGTAGAAAACCTTCTCGCCGGCCGGACGTGGCCCGCGGGCCTTGACTTTGACATATGTGGCACAGAAGATGACCTTTCCCAACACTAAGATTAAGTATATGGGGCTGCATAATGTTTCCTGGTTAGAAGACTGAGCATCACAGTCCTTCTGTTGCAGTGACTTGGTATACTGTACATGCGACTGGGGCCATAAAAACTCAAAGTACCTGCCAATTAAAGTTTCTCCAAATGTGTTTGTCATTTTAGGCTAAAGGGAAGAAAATGTTGCTGTTATTCTTGGCGTGAGTCACTAATGGTACTCTATATGAAAATTGCCGCTTGACACAGTATGGTGGCCCAAATATAAACACGGACCTTCATATTTTTAGTTTTCAGCCTTATCAGTGCAATACTGACTGCCATACAAGAGTTATTCAAGACGTGTGAGGCAAAAACAGCTCTGCACACAACAAAACACTGAAATTTTTATCTGGTCTTGCATTGTCAATAACTGAGATGCTTTTATACACGTTTTAAGCCACCACATAACATTGAAGAGCCACATTAAACTACTTTTGAGTACTAGACCACAATACTGAAGATTGAAAGCACGCTTATGATGCACTGTGCTGTACCAGCCTCTAAGTCAGAGTTTGGTAGATTGGTGTCCCAGAGACATGTTCATATGTGCAGAAGTAGGAACAGCGTGAGGAAACTGCAGGCGCAAAGTGTCAAATTGTTCATCAGTCATCACCGTGACCCCTGAATCTATACTGTTTTATTTTCAACTGCAGTCCCTTCACTTTCCTGACGGCATCATTGAGCAGAGAATATCACCACAACTGCGGGAAAAGAATTATTCCTCCCACTCAGGCCATCGCTTCATGTTCTTGCCACTTTGGTCTGTAAAATAGGTGTTTATGTTTGAGGCTGAAAAACCCCCCAAATCCTTGGTTTCAAGGTTTGTTGAATGAAGGACTTATTTTTTATGCTGCTGTTTCATGAGCCAATTACACGAGCACTGCATTTTCCTTTTATGTTCCTTGATAATAAGAGCAACGCTAATTCCTACAGTGTGCTGAATGCTCAAATTCACGAATCACAATTTGCTGCTCTTTTTTATGGGCCTTTTTTGTTTCCTTGTCCATCAAAAATGTTCACTGCATCTTTAACCATCCACTCAGTCTGTATACCAGTTATCCTGTTCAGGGTCGTGGAGCCTCTCCCAGGTGACATTGGTGAATGACTCCAACCTGAACTAGTCACCAGTCAATTATTTATTCTCAAGCACAAATGTACATTTAAAGTTGTGTGCTCCACTCAAATGTAACTCCTGTTATGTTACTACTAGCCCTCACACCATTAGTGGATGGAATAGGTAACAGTGTCATGTTGCCAGGATACAGGATAAGGTTCTTCAAAATTACTGTGAAAAAAAAAAAAAATGCTCCAACAAAACCCAACAAGTATCTCATATTAATGCCGGTGACAGGATTTTATTAAGTTAATGACCAATTGTACTATTTCTTAGCAAAATGAGCATCAATGTGCAATCACAACAACAACATACCCCACATATACATTGAAGTAAATATTGCTGCAATGACGACATCAGTATTTGAAAACTATAGTGGGACCTGGTTGAACACAATTCATTCCAGGATGATAGTCCACCTCTGAAACAGAATTGCTCTGTTCAAGAGTGGTTCTAAATTTGGAGATGGGATTCAGCTGCTGCTCAGTGGAGGGGAGGATCTATTCTCGTGGAATACAGGGACGCGGGCCACTGCAAACCCTAAAAAATATCCTTAGCTATTTTCCTTATCACATTTAACAGAAAGCCTTGACAAAGTGCAACTACATAATGTATAATTGCTTGCTTGATTGATTGATTGGTTTTACTCTGTTTAATAAAGTCAAGTAAAAAAGATAATAAAGTGGCCCTTGCATCTATATATTTTTCTGTATGGGGCCATGTGAGGAAAAGGTTTGCACACCCCTGGCTTAGCTGCGCTCCCCGATTCCCTGCTCAAAGTGCAATTCAGCATTTTACACTTTGAAACAGAGGGGTAGACAGGACAACTCTATGAACATAAATTAACTGAGAAAACGCCATGTGCACAAAAACCCACGTCTGCAACTGACGTGTTGTCAAACACATACAGTAGCCTATCATAACCATTCAGCAACTATTTTTGTCGTTTTCAACCTGTTTGAGCTAATTGAGCATAGATCTTTCTTTTTTAAATGTCGGGAAATATTAGTATATAGTAATATACATGCACGCACACACACAAAGTCTGCGACCGACAGGCTGACGAATGTTCTTGCAAAGCGAATAGCGATGAACTACAGGCCGATCAACATACAGTAGTTGAAGACAAGGGATTAATTGAGGTGTTGCAAATAGTGTCCAATGACCCACCATACAAACCACCGCGCAAGACTGCAGTGATGAATAGAATCTGCAAGATGACGGTGAAAAGAAAAGCAAACTTGATGTTTTGGTAGGGGATTCGGACGAATGTATTGCTATAACCGCAGATCGCTGGACCTCAACTTGCAACCACCGTTATTTTGGGGTGACTGGAGACTTTATTGATGGTGAGTGGAATTTAACCTCATTTTGCATTGATCGTCGTGAAAACAGAAACCAGGGACTCGGCTGATAAATGCGCCAAACAGTTCCTCAAGGTGGCAAGTGACTGGGTGACCATCAATACAGATACTTCAATTCAGACAATGGGGATTTTCTCAGCAATTTTTAAGTGACATTAAAAATAGATTAATTAGATCAATTAATCACAGGTCATAATTAATTAATCTCTCAATTTTTTGAAACTCTTGACAGCATATATATATCGTCGCTGTCCTGTGAAAAACACACAAACACACACACACACACACATATATATATATATATATATATATATATATATATATATATATATAGGGTGGATGCATGGTCAGTACGTCTGTATGTTTAGTATTTGCATTCAAAGAACATTATTCCTCCAAAGTGACATGCGATATTCTGCAGCCAGGTGCTTGAAGTTCACAGCACTTCGTTAAACTGATTTTTTCTTCCCATCAATCAAAAGCACCGGTGACCCCAAAACCCACCGCCGTAATTGCCTTCAGGATTAAAATGGATTGGAGCCTCCACTGAAATCCCAGATGCATTCTCATTTACTTTTTACCACCTGAATTTTTTAAAAACGTAAGCCACAATTAGGGACACAAGGCACAAATGTGCATCTATGCTAATTTCCGCTGCCTCATCTAATGAAGAAAGCATGTTTCTTGCAAAGTGAGCCCACTGTGTCTCGGCTGTCATTTTCCACAGCAGTCGACATAATGGTGACATGCTTTTCCACGTGTATTCAATAATGAATCGAGCCTCCACTGAGAGATGGGATCATTTAAGGTCCGGCATTGTCTCAAGCAAGCAATAGATGTGATTACATCAAACATTAGATTGCATAACATTAGATTACAGTTGGTCCCTATTATGAATACAGAGAAGGTCAAATGACTCACTCGATTGCCTGTAATATGATTACAGTTGAGTCAATGGAGGATAAGCATCCATGCAAGCAAAATGATTTTATCAACAGCGTGTCACAGAAGCAGCGAGTTGTTGCAGTGAAAGCCAATTTAAAAGATGCACTGTGAAAACAAGCTGCATCACAAGGCACCACCATTTGCATATTTATGACACAAAGAACCATTCAGATATTGCTCACACATTAATTGGGCCCGAGCCTTGCTGGCCATAAATAGAAGACACAGATTACATGCAGCATGTTCCACCCAGTCATTAACTATTGTTTACTCCCCTCCTACTCTCAAATGTATTGTTTATTTATTTTGTCTCGCTCACAGCACTGCCCTGTCGTGTGACTTGCTGTTGAGGCCCGTCAACCTACTCTCACTTGGAGGCACGCGCTGAGCTCTTGTGGTGCTGTTAACCTCCATTGTGTGCACTTATTACAGATAGGCTTTTAACCCCTGCCCTCAATTTATACTTTACTGTGCATGCCCCTGCACCGAGAGAAAGAAACAACATGGCCATCTCCGCCCGTTCAGTCAGACAATTACCATCTTTTAGGCTAGCTCTTTTATTGACATTTCCATCAGCCAGAGGATCAATAGATGCTTCTACTGGGACAAAAAAACACTGCTTGTTAGTCAAAATGTTCCTCACTAGCTGGTTCCGACTTTGCTGTAAATGTCAGCAAGCACTATCACAAAACAATGGATATATTTTGATTTCAATACCCAAAGTGGCTTTGTTTAAAATAAATCCAAAAGTCCTTCTACTGTGGCAGCTGTGTTTCAATCTCACTGGCCCTCATCAGGTTCTGTTACATTCAACTTCTTTCACAGAGAATGGAAGATGTGCGACGTGGGTGTTGTGTCCAGCCAATTGTCTTTGGGCCAAGGCGTCTGTGAACGCAGTATGATGAATAACATTTGCGCGAAGGCTGCCTGGCAGCCTTAACCAGCCTGGCGTTCTGACCTGTCTATGGATCAGGCAGCATACATTTCATTGTTTGCTGCTGGTCATTGTTTCAATCTCGCATGCTCTGACTACAAACATAAGAATACATTTTTGTGCCTGTTCAGGGCTACTCTGGCTGAAAGCAGTAGTAAACACTACTTTCTGTCAAGCTTCACCTATAGGTGAGGAGTGTCATTTACAGAGGTTGGCGCATCAGTCATTATTGGTCATTCTCTATAGTGGCCTGGGCCACCCGTCCGTCATCGTCAGTCCGTCATTATTTCAAGCTGAACCAAAACTGTCATGTCAGTTCATGACTTTGTCATCGTTATTATCTATCATTTTTACCATTATCTATACCGCTTATCCTCACAAGGGTCGCGGGGAGTGCTGGAGCCTATCCCAGCAGTCTTCGGGTAGTAGGCGGGGACACCCTGAATTGGTTGCCAGCCAATCGCAGGGTACACAGAGACAAACAAACACCCGCACTCACAATCACACCTAGGGGCAATTTAGATTGTCCAATTAACCTACCAAGCCTGTTTTTGGAATGTGGGAGGAAACCGGAGTACCCGGAGAAAAACCACACAGGCACGGGGAGAACATGCAAACCCCACACAGGGATGCCGGGGCCGGGATCGAACCCACGACCTCTGAAATGTGAGGCGGACGTGCTAACCACTGGACCACCGTGCCGCCATCGTTATTTTAACCACGCTAAATTATCATAATTATTATTAGAGGACATCAAAGTATTCAAGTTCAACATGTGTTCTTGCTGTATATTTGCGTGCGTTTGTCAAAGATGAGATGCCGGCTGTTAAAATTTGCTCTTATTCGGGAGTTCAGACATTTCTGCTAAGGATAAAAAAATATATATAATATATTGTTGGTATGTACTGAGTGTTCCAAGAAGACTGTAATTTTCAAGTGGCGGTTATACTTATCCACACTGACGAATCATTCAATTAGGCTGCAGGGCTCTTTTTCTGACATGACACATTGTATTTTATGTTTTGAGGTTTCTTCCAAAAACTGTCAAGGGACCAATTATTATACATATGTACACACCTATCTTCATCCCAGGAAATATAAACGAAAAATAAGGTACTCATATGTTAATGGCCAGCACAGTGCAGTATAGTATACTGCACAGTAATTGGTGGGAGTGGAATATTCACAAATGCTGGATTGATTATTGCGAGGTACAACACTGACACATGAATAGTTACAAGGCAAAATGTAAAAAAACCACAAAAAAACCCCAAACAAACCTTGAAACAGAGAAAACATGAAAGATTAAGACACAAATTAGTATGTCTGTTTGTGGGAGAAGTTATATTGATATATGTGTTACAGACACCATCTAGGGAAATATATATAACTGCCACAGAAAAATGGGACATGAGATAGCATCACTACAGTATAGCACACAAACATGGGCTTAGCTGTTTATGGTAAGCAGAGCGAGTGACTCGCTTGGACAGAATATCAAAAGAATTTCCCTGAAGGAAACCAAAGTAATAGGCTTTCCTTTCCCATTCTGCACATCAATGGCTGCGGCTGCACGTTCATCTGTCAGCGTATGTACAATGAAACATTTATGATGGATTCAGGTGGACCCTGGGAATAAAACACTTTGATGGTTGAACAACTCGGAACGGTATCAAAAATGTATAGAAAAATGTGGTCCAAAACAAAAATCAAGAAGCCAAACCAAAACGAGATGCTACAAGCTGGCTCACCATTATTTGATCTAGGAGTCACAAATCAGACAACGGAGATGCATGACATAACTTTTCTCATAAATTAGCTTTATAATATTTATCCTGCTCTTTTAAAAATAAATATTTTCAACTTTTAACATTTATTTCATGACTTCCTGGTGAGTGGTGGGACGGCACCCTAGCACCCTCTAATGGCCAGTCACCACCTAAAACAAACACAAACCGAAGGTCAGACAGCCTACTAGAACAGATTGAGTTTGGCAAGTCTGCTGTATTGTATGTCTATGCTTAATCTGTCACAGATGTTGTTTTGGCTGCCATCCTGTTGCGAAAGACAAAATCTTAATGAAACAGCCTTCTTTCCCTTTCACCATCTCCTGATTCTCTCTTTTAATGTCGCACTTAATGGTAGAACCAATGTGGCAGGTGCCAATCCCTCTTTTCCTCGAAAAACAGAGCGTCGCACGGGCGGGCTGTGGTGATTTAATTGGAATAATGTATGAAATGAGTCAGAGACGCAGGCAGGGAGCGGTAACTCTCAGCTGCGCCAGCTTCGACAGAGATCAATGCACCTAACCTCAATTCAAGAAAACATTCTTTAATGGATCCCCACGGGACCTGCACACAGTCTCTTCCTTCCTCTTCTCTTATTTATTTATTTCAATCCTTTTTCATTTCGACTGCGGCACATGCTTTTTAATTACCCGCCGGAGGATTACCGAGCCAGTGGGAGAGGATGATTTTTTATCCTGTCACACCAAACAATAGTGTTTCACCATGTTCCTTTCATTCTCTGTCCGTCCCCTTCTCTTCTGCAAGGAATGTAAATTTATGATGTCTCTCACCTGACAGCGTAGAAGGTTACCTTTTGAATTACCGCTGTGTTTGCCCTTTACCCTTCATCACTTGTTGCTTCAATGTCCATTTTCCTCGCCAATATTCACACGTATTCACACAAAGGCATAGACTGTATGGATGTATGCTCTGCATCTTTATACACTGTAAAATACCGCCCAAGAATCAGCAATCCTTATTCCTTTTAAAAAAGAAACATTTCTAGGTTGCTTCTGTCATAGTTTGAGAATTCATGAATCACACAAATGCAGATTTGTGCTAAACTGCAACACCATATACAATGTTGTTTTTCTCGGGGAAGCAAAAATAGCATTTGAACTGTGGTTGAGACCTCTTACTTTTTTTTTATACCTTTGAGAAGATTCATTATTCATATGAGTAAATTACATCACAGTTGGAAAAAAGCTCTCAACGGTGCTCGTATTTGACATTATCATGCTTTGTTTTTTGTTTTACCGTGGTTATTCAAAAGGTACCGCCTAAAGGCACATTTTACATTGACTATGTCGGAAGAGTATTTGCAGACATTGAAATGTGGTTATTCATAAACCTAATACATAAAAAACCTGATTACAGATGGAAAAGGTTTATTGCGATGTGACATTAACCCAGTATCCAGATTAATCAGAACATGAGAATGTCTCCATGGAGGGAACAGCAATGAAGTGCATTGACTGTTTATATTGATGGAAAGTATCTTGTTACTCTCCTGATTGGCTTCAAGTCACATTGTCACGTTGTGATCTTATTTAATCCCAATAGTGCTTAGCCCTTTACCAAACCGTTCGTATTGACTCTTTGCTATGATTTCAGAAATGAAACAACTTGCTGATATAGTCTGCCTTGTATTGAGTTTATTTGTGATTGATTTCCTCATTATAAGGTTCTGCAACCCATTAACCCACACAAAACACGCAGTGCGAGTATGGACATTACTGAGCATTTCAATGCTTGTCCGACCCCTTATTATAATTTCTATGGTCAGTATTGTACAGTGGGTCAACGAAGCATGACAGTTTTATTCCAGTCTCTCTGTGGTCAGTCATCATATTTGATTGTCAGATCAGAAAAGGGACCTTCTTTGGTCACTTGTGCTCCATTTAAAACCATGCACTCAAGTTGGTTATTGGTATGCACATTTTCATATTGGCATTGTCAAAAATAGTGAAAGTGGGTGCACTAAAATAATAATCCCTACCATGCTTGGAGTACTACTCACACGGCTATGTTCTCCGAAAGGGGAGCTAGACACATTGTTGTCTGTTGATTGGTTGACAGGGAATCATCACTTCCATGCTACAACGGTAATGGATAGGGAGGAGCACAAAGGGCGCATTTTCTCAAACAAAGGCCACATGTCAGGAAGAAAGACGACAAAATGGTTAATGAACTCTTTTGTTGTCCTTTGTGTAAAATTTCCAAACGCACCACGGTGTGCAAAAATAATGGTTTGCCATTGAAATGACACAATGCGCTTGGATTTAACTGTGTTTCAAGAGGGTGAGGATTGTTTGAGGAGTCCTTGGTGCATGCCAGAGCAAATTAAGAAGTGTGTATGTAGTTATCTAACACACACAGTATGGTCTGAAGTTAGATAATTGTGGGTCCAAGTGCCCAATTCCGACGTAATGCCGATAATATAATACCGATATAATGCCTACCTCATCCACACTCTAAAACTCCAACTGTTTCTACTTTTCAAATGGTTTCAAATACTTACTTTCAGTCAATTCCTTTTCATCCAAGCTTCTGCCTGTTTCATTCATATTTTAACTGTCTCAAAGCCATCGAAGACACCTGCCCATTATACCCGAGGCCAGATAACACAGAAGTACAGTACCTAGAGTGCTTATCCTTGTGAAAAAAATAGTAAATGAAACCTTTGTTGGACATAATTGAGAAGCTGAACTTCTCTCAAAGCTCTTGCTACAAATGGCTGGATCTATTGTAGCTCTTTTATGAGTCTATGAATACCTTGATGACAACTATTTTTTCCAGTATGCGCTTATGTGGGACCATATATCAAAGCAGGACTGCACCGTAGCTCAACCCCTCAAATTTATCATGCAGAATAGTCAAGTTGGAGGGGAAGAGAATTAAACATTATTCGAATATTTCATCAAAATACTTTTTCATAAAGAGTAGTTAAAAATATAGTTTGACAATTTCACCACTTTACATTTGTATCTACAAACCAGTTAGCTTGGTTCAATGTCAATAGTAATTGACGAGTTCAAGTGCAAAAGTTGAGTGTCATCCATCCATCTATTATCTATACGGCTTATCCTCACAAGGGTCACGGGGAGTGCTCGAGCCTATCCCAGCTGTCTTCCGGCAGTAGGCGGTTGACACCCTGAATTGGTAGCCAGCCAATCGCAGGGCACACAGAGACAAACAAACATCCGCACTCACAATCACACCTAGGAGCAATTTATAGTGTCCAATTAACCTACCAAGCATGTTTTTGGAATGTGGGAGGAAACCGGAGTACCCGGAGAAAACCCACGCAGGCACGGGGAGAACATGCAAACTCCACACAGGGATGCCAGGGCCGGGATCCAACCCACGACCTCTGAACTGTGAGGCGGACGTGCTAACCAGTCGACTACCGTGCCGCCCTTAGTTGAGTGTCTTTGAGAGAGAAAAAAAAAAAGCCCCACCTACTAGCAGATTGCCTATCATGGTATCATGGGATGTTGCATTTCCTAACTGCAAAACCTCAAAAAACTCCCTGAATTTCCACCCTTCTAAATGCTTGTTACACTTATTAATTAATAAATTAATGAAACTTTTAAAATTAAGAATAAATACCGGTACTGTAAATACTTGTACTTCCAGTGGAAGTTCTTCTTCTTTGTGTTCCATTTAGAAGAAGAAAATTAAGACAAAGAAGAATGGTAGTCATGGGAACTAGCTTTCACTTTCAATAAAAAAGTATTTACAGCGCCAAAAGGTGCGTTGACCCACCAGGATTGTACCTTTGGCTATAATGTGCCGCAGGATTCTGGTTGAGGCAAGCCATTCTAAACGAAAAAGAAGTTACAAAGTTACAGTAACTTATTACTAACTTAGTAACTTATTAAGCGGACATTTCGTCGTTCTTGTGTGCGGCCGGACAAAGAGCGTGCTCTCCACTCACATTAATTTCTGAACGCAGCCTAAAATCAACAGCTCTTGCTTCTCAATTGTTTACTTTCCATCTACTGTCTGACACACTGGACTTCAGTACTCCGTTTTTTTGGGATAAATAACCAAACAGAATATTTGAACAACGTTCTGAGTTTCCGAAGAGTCTGAGTGAAGCAGTCTAGTTGGAGTGTATCTCCGAACGCACTCACAATCAGGTAACGGGGTTGTGGAGGGCAATGAGCTTTAAATTCATGGTAACATGTTTGCTAAAACAAATTTCCCCTAAAAGTAAATCGACATTTCCAATGGTCCAAATTAGAAGGAAGAAAAATAGCGGAAAAATCATGAAATACTGATGTAAGGCCACAATAGATGGAGTTATGGACATAAATGAAAACCCTGTGATAAAATGAAGCCGCAATAGCTGAATTGTGAAGTAGTGAGGGTAGACTATATAAGCGCTCGGATAATGGATATTTTATACATAGGTGGACCTAGATGAGAATTTAGGTGTGACGAATTAAAAATAATGTCCTCGTTTTGAATAAAAGAATGGAAATCAAATCATTAATTATTAGTTGCTGCCCTAATACATATACGGTAGTACATATACTGTATATGTATGTATACCGGCTTGGGGAGTAACAGAATACATGGACTGGCGTTACGTATTCAGAATACAAAAAAAACCAAACTGTTTTCCATATATCATTTATTTATACATGCTGTATACGATATAGCACAAAGCCTAAATATCAGATATGGTCATCTTTGGTTGGAAATTAATTACAACAAAAATATGAACCTTTCGCTGCTGTAAAGGGAAAAAAATACAATACAGTACCCCATTAAGAGTCTCAGCAACAAAGAAAATATAATAATAATAATAATAATAATACCGGTAATAATAAGTGTGATTAAATAGCACCTTTATAATGTGTTTACAAACAGTTTTGACACATATGATGGTGTACATATAACAATAAGATGCAAATCGTCACGACTGGCAGATAATATAAATGAAGGTTAAAGGTTAATTTTAGAGACTAGTTTTTATTACACTCAACTGTTATTAATTTTTATTTACAAAGCTTACCATTTAATACATTTTTATGTGAACATTTTGGACTTGACTGTTTTTGAAGAAAATTTATTTCTGGAACCTGTCTGGTTTTTGCAATGTTTTTGGAAGAATTTTCAGTAAAATGTAAGATTTTTTTTCCCCAAACTAGCCTCTTAATTGGTGAATTTATATTAACTTCAAATATACAAAAGAAATACAGTATTAGCAAACCAGAATTTGAAAGACTAATCTTATAAAATTCATGAGCTAGAGAGCAGCATCTGAAGCTACAGCAAAATACTGTACAAAAGGTTCCTTTAGGATTTCCAAGGTTGTTGTTAAAGATGAACATTACAAAAGTGCTAAAAATAACATCCAGAAATTAAGGTAGCGACATTACTTAGCGCCTTGCAGAGATGTTGCAAAGCTAATTGGCTCCATTGTCATTAAAGATAACCCCCTTGCCTTTTACGTAACAATGCCATCTACAGTTTTATCCAACAATAAAAACATCCACTCTTATTTTAAGGGGCCATTAACATGACCACTTTCAGTTGAAAACTTATGAAAGAAATGTCATTGTCATTATTCATTTGAAAAAGCAAACATTAGAAAAAGTTGTATTTTATATTGATAGTGTTAATAATATATTGACACCTGAATTAACCCCCCGCCCCCCAAAAAAGTGCCAAATTATGTTGAAAGTGTTCATTTGGGTGAATAGCACATAAATTTAGATATGATGCGAACACTGTCAACACTGGTCCACTGTGCGTGTGCGTACACAGTGTGTCACTTAAGTCATTACCAGGGTCTGTCTGAGAGCAATGATAGACAGCATCTTGTGCATTGCTTCATTTCCATTTCTGTCAAACGTCTTTTGTTTTGCCTGCTTCATCCGACTGCATTTTTTTGGCCGTTCACTTTTATCTGCAAGCATGAAGCAAAACCTGATTATTTACCCACTGAGACTCCACAATAGACGAAGCTGTGTAGGCTTTAAAAGCATCACTGGCAATCAGATGGTGCATAGTGAAGTCTTACTCTCTAATTAAAAAGCAATGAGCTGCATGAGTTATATACCCAGTGCATCTCAGGTAAGGCTTCAGAAGAAGCAGCTTTCTTCATGATTTGCTTTGTTTCCGGCCATCGTTTTTTGCATCTTATGTAGGAAATGTGATGTGCATGCTTGCATGAACACATCACACATCCAAACATACAAGTGACTAAATTCAAAAGGAGGAGCATCTGAGTATACATTGTGAACAAGGTGAATTAAATTGGGAGGCCTGATTCAGTGAGTTTCCCAACCGGCACACTCTCATCCAAAGTTGTCAGTTCGGCCTAACAACGCTATCAATCAAAGCATCCAATAGTGATGCATTGCTGTGCCACGTGGTGTGTTTATTTCTTTTTTAACTCAATACATACAACTTCTCCTTCATAATAGGACAGCAAGTGCTGTCTATAACATCGGAAAGTCGATGTAGAGAGCAGAATTGATTTGACTGTATTCCTTTCATCCACTGGGAAGAAAATAACAACCAAGCAATGCAACCTGGAGGATTTGCCATTGTGGTGATGTAAAGTAAAGCTCAGTTTTAATTGGTGTTGTCTTCTTTAGACAGCATAACTGATTATACTGAATCAACAGCACCCATGCTGGTTGCAGTCAGGTAGTGCACTCCATCTTGCCACAATTTCTCCCAGCTACAATCAATTGCACACAATCGACTTGCACACTCACAATTTCGCATGGCAACATGGTACCATTCTCTCAGGGTGATGCATAAATGCAGCGATCCATGCGTGACTGGATCAATGTCACTGCATTTTTAGCTATGATGTGGCAACAATTTTGGTTCTGATTGGGGTGCAGGCAGACATAGATATTTATGTCGTCAGTGGTTATTAACAGCTCATTCTGTATTTAATAAGGGTACCCGCTCATATTGTTTGTGTTAAACCAGCAGTCTACCCTGCGTCAAGACTTAGACGTGGTCTGAGCAGGCGTACAGTTAGATCGACATCCTGCCACCAAATTGTCACTCTGCCAGGCACATCTTCACGAATACTCCCTCTTTATAAACAAAAAGAAAAAAAAAACATCACCTATAATAGTATAAAAAAAATCCCCAATAACCTCATGCAATATAACTCCGTCAAAACAACAATATATATATATATATATATATATATATATATATATATATATATATATATGAGAGAGAGAGAGATTCTGTGTTCCTCCAGTATTTTTGGTTTGAAATCTCATTTTACTTTCTTTTAATTGGTCAGGAAGACCATTCCACAACCTCGCACTTGCTTTTAGCTTTTACATGTCACATGTCATTTTCCCTGCGTCGAACAAATTAATCGTGTCCCACTTTCCAAAGCTTTGTTTACACCGTTTACGTAACAACAGGTCAAAGTGACAGTGGCTTGTGTTTTCATTGAGCCATGAAAAGATTCCTGACTGGCCTGTGTGTTTAGTACAGCTACAATCAATCATAAAGGGCAACTGTGAATTATTGTGCCAGTCAGCAGCTTTCCAGCACATCTGCAGGTCAACCAGTGGCAGGGTTAAAACACAGTCAAAGGAAAGCAAATGGGAGTGCTGAGCTGTGCTAATTATGTTCAAGCACTCTGGAACAGCAAAGGTGAGACCAAAGGTTCGTCATTTGGCTTACATTTCAGTTCATAAATTATTACATACTACACAGGCCACAAAAACAAGTGAAATAAAAAAAGCGAAGCAACAACAAACCATGAATATTTGTCACTAGCCTTAGTTATGACTCCATAAAAGCTTTTTATTGAGTTGTTGCGGTTACGCAGGTTAAATTTTCCACTCATAACAAACTGTTTCTTTTAAATTAGATGTGAACGAGTAGCTCTGACCAATAAATGTGAAAGAATTTACAGTGACTGCTTCCTTGCTAGCACAGAAAATAGTACAGAATTGTAGATTGTGTGGCAATCTATTTCAGCGCGTGTCCTAATTAGGGCCTACACACATATATATATATATATATACACCTGTATATCTATATATTAAAAAAATATCTAAATAAATAAATATATAAATATATATATATATATATAAAAGAAATATATATGTGTGTGTGTGTGTGCGTGTGTGTGCGTGTGTGTGCGCGGGGGTGCGCGTGTGTGTGCGCGTGTGTGTATATGTATCGAATCATTCAACAGTGGTCACTGTTCGGTGCACACTGTATTGAACAATACCCTTTTTTTTCTTGGATCATTAGCACTGGAACAACCCATCTCTGCATTGCTTAACAGTCGAGAGGTTTGTTGTGAAATCAGCAATGAGATCGCCTATGGTAATACTGTCTTCTTCACTAGATGTAAACTTACCCTACAACTCTACACTGACTGCGGTACTTTTTTCCTTATGGTGACAGCATAAGTCACAATAATTCAATACCGGAAGTAGCAATCACTTAATACACAACAACCTTGTAACTACAGTATACTGTATTGCATGCTGTCTGTACAAGATAACACATATCAATAAACACAGTCACTAGTGTTAATTATAACTACAGCAAAGCATGCTGGGGATGGCACTTCCCTAATGGCTGTATACGAATCCTGTAGAAAAGGACAAAAACGTATTTATTGTTTAAGAGAAATATGTTCATCTTGCTAGCTGTTACCATTGACTAATTTGTGTGCATTTGTATAATATTATTACATGACATAAAGTCACTTAATTTGCACACGGGGGACGGTGTTAAAACAGAATGTCGGCGTTGCATTAACACCAGTCAGTCAGAAAATAACCATTTTAGTTTATCAAAAAAAAATGTCAACCCGTGACACTAAAGTGTCAAACTGAACCATGAATTTTGTGTATCGTTGCACCCCATATATGTGATGTGTAAAGTATGTGGCTTTATTTCTAAATATTTCCAAGACTTACAGTACATAATGAAAAGCATCATCTGTATTGACTTGTCTCAACTAAAGGCCCGCCTCCACTGGGGTCTAACTGGTACTTCAGTTTAACTATAAAAGTCATGAAAAAAATATATCCTGGTTACTAGTCAAAGAAGTAAGTTATCTCTGAGCTGCGCTTCAACCCTGTTCCACTATCTTTTACATCAGAAAATGTTGATGTGATATTTAAGTGCTCGTCTTTTCCCCCATAATGGATAAGATAATACCTTCCACTTACTGGTAGAATGCAACAGTATTGACAAAGTGCAAGTCACTTTTTTTAGTATAGATGAACATTATCATTACTTTTCTTCATCATGGTAAAAACATCGTCAGAGGATCCTACGCAACTGTACGGTGACAAGGTGTAAACTTTCAGGTTAAAACAAGCCAGCTAGCAGCGGTGTTGGTTGACAACTCACAATGTTCAAGTTTTCTCTGAAAATATGCCTTGTAAATGAATTTTTAATCACTTCCGACATCATCCTCCCCAGTAAATCTTTGGTGCGCATTTTTAGCTCAACGTTTCAGAGGATAAACACACATAGCAGTCGACTGTATTTTTACAATTGCCCTACATAATTACTGGCACCCCTGGTTAAAATGTCTTCTCTAGCTTCTAATATATTAATTTTTTCTAACTAATATGGGACCAAATTAAAAATAATTACCGATAAATGAAAAAAAGAAAATAAAATCCAACCTTTAATTCAAGTCCATTTATTCAGTAGGGGAAAAAAAATCCCACATTAAGAAATAATCACATCCATTTACATCAAATTATGTGTGCCACAATTATTAGCTCCCCTGATGTTCATACTTTGTACAACACCCTTTTGCTAACAAAACAGCATCATTAATAAGTAGCTGAATTTGCGTATTTCCTGTTCAAATAGAAGGTAGAGAAGGGATGAGCGGCTTTGATAAATTACAGCATCGTTCGTGCCTTACGCAACCACATGCACATTTGTTGCTGATGCAGGCAGTTGTCGTGTGTCGTCACACAAGAGACACTGTTTGTTTGTCTTTATATTGCCAATACTGTATGTGTTTTATCACACATGTACTGCACATGCTGATGTTCAACAGTCTGTCGAATATATTTATGAAAGTGTGTATTTCGCAGAGCTCGGCATACAGCCTACGTGATGGACCGGTCTGCCTGGACGCCCATTTTGTAGGCGATAAACGATAGACGGGAAACTTAAAAAAATAGTAAGACCAAGCATAGTCGGAAGCTCATTTTTTCCCCCATCTATTTAATCGTCTATTCTATTAACTCTAAATACCAGAGCAGGGCATTTTACTAATTTCCTTGTCCGTTTATTGCATTCCGCCTGAAGCCGGGGTACCCTTCCGGCGTCCGTCTAATTGCCTATAGGCCGGTCGTGTATCATTTTAAATGGGCTTCGGTTAACGTTTCCGTCTACCAACTTCAAGTTAGTTCCACAAACACCCCCGCTCAGCCCCTACCCCTGCCCCACCAAGCGATATTTGAAACGATAGACTCACCGTGGCATGGAAGCCTCACCGCGGCCGGACTACATGCGTCCCCTTCCAGGAACCTGATGCTGTCCAAAGGCCGCGGTCAGCAGGTAACGGTTACATTTCTACTGAGATAGCGCCTCTAATATCCGCGGGTAGGGCATTCCAAAGCACTGGCGCCCGGATAGAAAACTCTCTAGAACCTGCAGACTTCTTTTTGGCTCTCGGGATCGCTAAAAGGCCGGCATTTTGTGACCGAAGTTTTCGGGACGGAACATACGGTATCACTAGGTCGACAAGATAGGAAGGTGCTAAGCAGTGCAATATTTGGTAGGTAAGTAGCGAAACCTTAAAATCGCATCTCAGGTGGACTGGGAGCCAGTGCAAATTGGCTCGTATCGAAGTAATATGATTGAAATTTAGATGAGAATAACTATGACTTGGGATTTTGTTCCTGCCTTCCAGCTATTTGACAGTACATAATGTCTGGCAAGGAAATAATATTACTATATATTTTTTTTGTTTGTTATGTTTTTAAGCTAATGCTTTACTATAAAGACCATCTAAAAGTTTAATGGTTAATGGTTAAAAGTAAGTCCTTAAAATGTGCTTTAATTTTGCCAATTGTTGTGTGGGCATGGTTGTCTCGTTAAAGGTGAGCCATGTAAATGTCAACTGAGATGCCCCTCGGAGTATCGGTTCCAAGCCCCTCAATTTTCTCTGCTCGTATTACATTGGAGATATTTTTCCATATCCATTTGTATTTCTATGCAGATGACACACACACACAATTGACTTCATAAGTCAAGTGATTATCTCTTGATGGCATTCAGTTTTACTACAAATTTCACCAAAAACTGTTTTGCTTCATATCCATAAAAAAAACATTACAATTATAATGCGCTAGACAACAACTATAACAACAATCGGACTTTTTTCATTCTTTTATACATTGTCAGATTAATATAGACATACCATTGTAGCAGTCTTGAAGGCACAAACACACGCACACGCATACGCACACACTTATCATCCATCTGGGAATGTATTACTTTGGGCCACTGCATTTATGACGCATAACTACTTACTTTTTCAAACATCATTACCCCTTGTGTATTAGTATGACTGACAATGTAATTTTAATTTGATTACAGCAGCAGAACACTTTCACTCACATTTTGATATTTTGTACTTTGATATTTCCAACGTGAACAGCCTTTGGGAGCTTTTGGAACGACAGCCAATTTATCAGACGATGAAATAATGATCTTTGTAATTAGATCGTTCATTCTTTCATTCTCCTGATCATGACCCGTGCACTTTCAATGCCGATTATCATGTAAACTCAATCTCTCTGTGTGATTTGCCAGGCTGACGGGGGTGTTCCGAGATTGGGACGTCATACGTGCGTCCCGAGATGTAATTAAATAATAACGCCAGCCGTTCAACCAAAGTCAACTTTTACTTCCACTCATTCCACTTCACCGCTATCATCAAGTCTCCTGCCTGCTACGACACATTAGTCATCACTTATCAAGTATTTGCTATATATCTTAGCTTTGCTTAGATACAACCACATAACAGAAGCTCTTCAACTGAAACACTTATTGTATGAGAATAACTTAAACATGGTCAAAAATTTGGTTGGCAAGTCAGCCTCATAGTCAGATGGTCTGGGTTTCAAGAGGTCCTGGAATAAAATCTGGGCTCAGAACCTACTGTGTGGAGTGAACATCATAATGTGTACAACATTGCAGTAATGAGACTGGTGCACCATCGGAAATTGGAAAGGGCACTGGATAGCAGGATATTTTTTGACCCTTTACAGTGGAAACCCAGTTGAGCTTCGCTTTATCTTTTAAACATGCATCTGTTGATGTGCATGTTTATCATTGTAGAGGAAAAGTATTACAAATACTGGAGGGGGAGTGGGGGCTGAGTGTTGGTCTTTGGGCTGCTGCTGAATGACATTATTTGTTCATCAAACATTTGTCGTGGGGGCGGTGCGGGCTAACCCTAACCCTGCCCCGTGGTTGAGGAGCACTACTCTATGACAACTCCTAACTGTAAGGGAAACCAGGAAACAAAACAAATCGATTTTGAATGTCCATCTTTCCATTATTTTACACGCTGTTGACAGCCAATCACAGGGCACATATAGACAAACAAGCTTTCATCGCTAGATTTACAATGTAGACTAATCTAAATTAACTTAAGGAGCAGGTTTTCGGAATGTGGAAGAAAGTCAGAGTTCCCAGATATAATCTGGGCAAGCACAGGGAGAACATAAAAACACAACACAGGAAGAACATAGCCTGGATCCAAACCCCCAACGTCCGAGCTGTGAGGTGGATGTGCCATCCATTCACCGTGCCACCTGGGTTCACCTTCACGCTTCTATTCTTTCAAATTAGCAGCAAAAAAAGTGAAGTTAGAGGACCGGCTAAGTAATCTTTGACACTTTAATAAAGACATCTCCAGCCAAGCGTGATTGCAGCCTTTTTCCATTCTCCCCCCCAAAAAATAAAAAAATCGCAAAATATCAGCCTGAGCAGATTCATAGCATATGTAGTGTACATTTGTACGAGCCATATTCCAAGTTTCTGTTACATAAAATAGTGCATGTACACCCCTCTCAAGAGTTGGTCATTGGGCCACAGAAAGCTTGAACTCCTGAGACAGAGGTTCTCCCAATTACATGAGAATCACCTGCCCCCCCATTTAATATCAGCACAGCTCGGCATTCAACAAGGCATGAATCCCTGAGAGGGCGTGTGTCTGGTATAAATCTTTTAGAGTCTCTTTTAAGAGAACAGTCATTTATCCATGGTTCAAGGAGACATGGCGGCTTAAGACACTCGCCTGTGAAATGTTTGCGGAGAGCTCATAAGAGCTTGTGACATAGAGATGACATGCACGTCACCAGCTGCCACTTTGCCCGTATTGATATCTTTCTGCCTGTCTCCGTCATGGGGGAAGGCATGTAGAGATTGTAATAGATGGATATTGTCCTTCAGCCTGCAGCTTTGCTTCAATATGACACAGCCTTCATATTTGTACTGATATTTTTGCAAAGGCACTTGATGCGTTGATGCTGGAGAAACTTCTGGGCTGTGAGGTAGAATTTTCAAATGAAATCACCAATGGCGTGGTATCCGTTCCGCATTGGAGGCATTATGTACGATTATCTGTCTATCTTAAGACGATGGATCGCAACATGAAAACAGCTGCAGGGTGTCGCCTGCATAAAGATCAGGCTCCAATTGACTCATCTGTAACTCTCGGTGTCGAATTTTCAGCAGGCAAGTGGACTGATGAAAACAACTTTTGGACACAAGGCTGTGTTTATTCCTTGCAAGACTATCCACACGATGTCCTAGTTCATCTTAAACTTGTCATTTATTCAGACTTCCATAAAAGGGAGCTATCTACTGAACAAAACGTTATTTGAGACGGTAATTCTGTGCGCGTGTATACGTTTTCTGCCTTACAAGGCCCAATATCTAAAATCTTTGATATATTTCACTTAGCGAAGTCAAAAACTCAACGTGTTTGCAGCAACAGCAGGTGCTGAGGGCAAACATTCAGCTAGCCAATCAAAACATATCCTCCGTTCAGATGATTTCAAGATGAGGGCCCCTTGCGAAGTTGTCAACAGCTTTATATTACAGGATATATTTTTTGGTAAGAGGCCAGACTGTGATTAATCCAATTTCATGAATGAAACTGAAGAAATGTTGTCACTCCTCATTTTATTCATCATCTCTTTGAACGTATGCTCACTCTTGTCCCCGTTTTTCAAATTGGAAGCTGTTACGTCATATAAGCAGCTATAGTCTGACTGCATAATCTTTACAGCAGCAGCACTGATTGGAAATGAAGCTAATGCTAGACTGTTACTTTTTGTTACAGTAGTTAGAGACGTGTCAGTGAGCTTCCTACACCACAAGTCTGTTAAAGGGAATTTAACTTCGAACAATTTACAATCAAAGGTCACAAATATGCCCTGCGATTGGCAGGCAACCAATCCAGGACGCACCCAGATTTTGACCAAAGTCAGCTGCGAAAGGCTACAGCTCATTTGCAACCCACATGTGAGGACAAGTGGATGGACGGATTGTCAAAATTATATTAATATATTATACTTCATATTTCTTGGACAAATAAGTAGGTTTTTTTTGGGGGGGGGGCTACCTCTTAAATAGAGAGAGCTAAGATAATTACTCCTTTTGTGGGGGATGTTTTTATTTAATTTTAATCATTGGCTATGAAAAGAAATAGTTACTGCGATTTAGTGAAAGAGTACAAAAGCTGAAAGTTATTGAAATTATTATTTGTGTTCTGGCATTGACATTGCAATTTTTTAAGTTCAGTGTCATTAATTCTCATTAACATTGTATCACCAAAAAAAAAAAAAAAAATCATGATTTTTGTCCTTTTTTTTACCCCCGGGAAAAAAAGCGAATGACGGTCGACGAAGGGTACCCTCGCTGCTGACGGATGACGAATAACGGACGCTCAATTTGTAGTAAAATGCCTAGCTCTGGTAGGTATGGTGTTGTTTTGGTGATGAGCAGTGCTGTGTTTTCGCCAAACATACCTTTCTGATTTATAGCCCAAAAATTCAGCTTTGCTTTCATCCGACTGTATCACATTTTCCCACGTGCGTTTGATCGACTTTTTTACCCAACGCATGTAAACCAATTGCCTTCAAGTAACTACTCTGATTGTTGCTGGTTGCTTAGCTCATTGATTCGCTGTGACACACCAGTTTCTTCAGTAACGCATCTCTGAGCATTCCTGCTCATTCCTCCTCTCGAAGCAACAGCACCGCCCAGTCCAAGAAAATGAGTGGGTCCTCAATCTTATATGTAACTCAGAACAGCCACCAGTGAAACACATTCATTTTTGCACCGGAGTTGGGGAAAAGTGTCTCCTTCCACACACGGTCACCAGCCACCAGTGCGGACTTTATCTTGACAGTGGGTGACTGTGTAAACCCACACAATAGAGTTTTCGTCCACATGTGAAAGCCTCTGTGCATTTGATGGGCTGCACTTGGCGAACTGGCACCATCGTTAAAGGTAATTCATATTTTAGTGGCCGAGACTCGCCATTCATGAAATGTTACAGCAGAACCCACACGCTGCGAGTGTCGCCATAAAGCGCTCCCCCATTCCGCTGCGTGCCTATTGTAAAAGCAACTGCGGTGTGGTGCCTAGCCAAGCGGAGTGGGGTGTGTGGTGTGGGGGTGATTGGGACTAATGGAACTAGTCTGCCTAGTGACAACAACTGTTCATTACCGTTTCGAAGGGTGCAGCGCACAGCAGACAGCTTGAGGGCGACGTCATGAAAGGGGTGCGGCAGCCACACAGGGCGAGGCGGGGTTTTAGCGAGCCAGGCATCTTACTTCCGGTGTCCTGTAATGCTGATGTCAGACTACACGATTGTATCCCGATTTTGGGCCGACAGACGTGTCACTTACAAACGTAGCGTGACATACTCAACGATTGGTCGTTTGGCATCTGGCATGATTCACGACCACCACCACGAATGTCTGGAATGTCAGAATTTTTGTTCGTCTTGCCTCATAATGTGACAAGTCCTACGTCATCCTTCGATTGGTTCTTTGGCATTGACCAATACGAAGACAGTGTCTTTCTACTTATGACGAGACACTAGACGTAGCACGCACATACAAAACGATCAAAATGGCGAAAAAAGGTACGGACAGTAGGGGGAAAATACTGGGAAGTATACATGAGCATTTCACCACATGCTACCTTTGCTAAATGCAAAGCAAGTAGCTGATTATCAAAAGTGGTTTGTCATTAAACAAATGTGTTACCTTAAGTTCTTTTTGGAGAATAGACAGTCCACTGCACTCTCCCCTCCATTAGGGAACAGGTCCATAGTCTCTCTTTTTTTTTGTTGCCTTTTCAGAGCAGAGAACAAACGTACATGCACATAATGCCTCCATCGACATGACAACACAGTTGCTTGTCCCACGTCGGGACAGACCCGCGCCGATGGACGGAATCTTGACAGAAGCACGCAACGATTGGGCGGGGTTGAGTCATTGACGGTCTTGTAGTGTCACCTGGTCCAAGACAGAACGACATTATTTGGTAGTCTGACAGCGCGACCATCGTGAACGACAAAAAAAGTTGTGTAGTCTGAGAAGGTCATAATTCCTTCCTACCTGTCGTGACTTCTTACCAATGCCCACTGTGCTTGCACATGCATGCTCACAACGCAGATAGTGAGGTGGGGCAGGGTTGGGTTTATGGTTAGGCTTAGGCTGTCTAATCACAAACCATTGGCTTGGCAGAACACCGGGTGGGAAAAATAGCCACCAAAGTAACTCATATATCATAAGAAATTAGATTGCAATTGTTCCAAAAGTAATATATATTCATATATATGCCAATAGTTAATTGTGGAAAGAGTAAAATAGCATGATAAGTCCCCTTTAAAAATCATGTTGTGTGGCACACTGGGTATTAATAAAAACGTCCTTCATCTGTACTTGGGTCTTCAGCAGGGATGGGACGAGATCTCGTGCTACGAGATCTCGCGGGATTAGAACGCCACGAGATTTCTCGTCCCTGCACAGCACGAGATCTATTTTCTTTTGACGGTGTTCTGCAGTCCGGGTAAATATAGCAGATGTCCTAAAAGGAACTGTCACCGAATGGTAACTTCCGTGGCCGAATCACGGAGTCGCTGTTGTGACCGACAATGCTCGCAACATGGATGTGGCGATACGTGAGGCTGGCTTTGAGCCATAAATTAAGTGCTTATCATGCAGGCAATGAACGCAACGCTAGTGCAGCTGGTCCAAAGTTGGCCGCGTATCATTTTTGTTTAGACATGTCAAGCGTATATGTTTTTTTTTCCATCGATGCTCAACAGCAGCAGCACTTTTGACGTCTAAATAAAGACAGCTCGAGCTGCCCGCGCACTGACTAATTATGGACGTAATCACGTGCTAGAACAACTCTTGGACATGATGGCTCTAGAGCAGCGAGGTGCCGTATCTGCAGCTCTGAGGAGCCCACAACTACGACGAGTTGCAGAAATCTTGACACAGACGCAGTGACATTCCTCTTGTTGAAGATCGACTGAGAAACAAGTTGAACTCTACAATACAATACAATACAATTTTATTTATGTAGCGCATTTCATAACAGCTAGAGCTGTAACAAAGCACTTTACAAACAATACAATAGATAAAAAAAACAATAAGAGGCTGTGATACATCTATTAATAAATATAGCAATAAATATTAACAAACATATAAAATATAAACAGAAATAGATAAATAAATCCAATAAATTAACATAAAACACGATATACAATTGAGTTACTGCCCCACGAGCACAGTTGGATTTTGTCAAAGTATTCAATAAGAGGAAAGATCTCAGCTTTAGCTGTTATTGCAACAATATTTGAGAGCATGTCACAAAAGTGACTCCTGTTTGCATTTGCACTTTAGAGCTAGATGATTAATTTTCTTGCAGTCTGTTCGATAAAAAACATTTAGCAAACTGAAAAAATTACATTAGGTATTTTCTTATATTCAAAATTTAGCAAAAATCTCGTCTCGTCTCGTTCTCGCGGACTCAATCTCGTGAGACATCTCGTCTCGTGGGATTTTTGTCTCGTTCCATCCCTCGTCTTCAGGTATAATGAGAAACACCTGTTTCCAATTGCCAGAAAATGTCATCTTGTGCAACATGTGGAGCATGAGGACAGAATCAGCCCATATACACACTCAGCTCTGGAAGAAAAAGACATTTTGGATTACACTCATTTTGTCTAATTGTCTTGTTTTTTTCCTTCAAGTTTCTCCTGAGGGTGAGTGGCCAAGTTGGGGGGATGGAAATGACAGATGGGTAGAGCACGCTATTCCCACGTTAGCACCCACACAATCAAACAGCGGCCACAAAATACCACTGAGCAAAACATTTTGTTCCCAAATAGAGAAACACGAAATATCATGAGGGGACTTGAGCAACGTGCAATGCTTGAAGTGGAAAGTAAAAGCAAGCATAAAGAATGGTTACTTCGAATGAGAAAGCAACAATTAGCACATCATCACAAGGCAAGGGTAATAAACACCAATGCTACCAAAATAAAGCTGAGTCAACACCAAGAAGGAATCTTGATCTGACTCACTGAGATAGATGCTAGATAAATGCACGCATTTGAATAAAGGCTCAAATGATACTGCTGAGCTGACAAATTCATTTCATTTGTTCCACATTTTAAAATTGGATTGTAAAAATTACTTTATTACAGTGAAAACTAATAAAAGTTAATTATATAATAAATGTATTCAAGCTGAGGTGTTATATGGTTTATAATGGAAAATGGCTACACTGTCCAGAACAGAAGTGATACAGGAGATGTATCACTGATTAATGATAAATAATCACAAAGGCTGAAACAAGGTCATAGTTTTATATGGCATGTATGTATGGGATTACTGCCACTGTCATTTTTCCGTCTCTTTGGTTCTTTAGAATCAAGCGCAAACACCTATTACGGCTTAATCACTTCTTGATTTGAGCTTTAATTGTGCAGTGCAATTCACATGGCTGCCACCTTTTGTGTATAAAAGAGTGTCTGGTTAACAAATGGACTGAATGTCTTGTAATGGATGTTTTTTTTTTTTTTCATAATGAACAGGATACTACTCAGACAGTGGCCCAATCTTTTCTCTCCAAGGCTCTTAATCATGCAGGAAACGTCATGATCACCATTGTAATGATCATCATTGTTTCCCTGTGAGCTCAGCCTTCTTCAGGACGCTTGACATTTTCAATCCTCAAGAGACCTTTTCTGCACACATCTCGTGGCTACAAAGTGGCGGGTGAATAATTTCCAGACATTTTTGTTGTTTCTCATGTGTGCCGTCACATTTGATCGTATGCAAACGAATGCGCTGTTTGTTTGTGCTGCGTTACTGTTATGACAGCGAGGAAGGAGTCATGACGAGACAACTTGTGTTCTCGCAGCAGGACGTCACGCAGCACGCCTCTGCTGCAGTACGATCAGCGTCTGTGGCACGTTGAAATGTGCAAGCTTGCTGAAAAACAAAACAAAGCGATGTTGTCAGTGTTTATGAGACATTATTCATCAATGTCCAACGTGAGAAATCCGCAGTAGCACCCAGCGAGAGGTGTTTAGAAATTAGGATGGGAAACATTACAATTATAGATTTGCTTAAAAAAAAAAAAAAAGGTCACATTTACAGTTTTCCAAAATATCTGGCCTGTGAATGGTTGTTTGTCTATGTGTACCCTGGGATTGGCTGGCAACTAGTCCAGGGTGTACCCAGCCTCTTGCCCAAAGTCAGCTTTGACAGGATCCAGCTTCCAACTGACCCTAAAGAGGACAAAGAAAATGGATGGATGGATTATTCCAAAAAAGGAACAGCCTCAACAAGGGTTGCTAAGTAGAGTGCCCAGGCGTCCAGATTTGCCCTACAAAAAGTGTCTGGCCGACATTCAAAAACCTATCCAAACATTTTGTATACGGCTTATCCTGTTGAGGGTCGCCCAAGTTGACTTTGGACAAAAGACAGACTTCACCAAGGGCTGAATACCAGCCAATCGCACGGCACAGAAACAGACCGTTCGCACGGACACAAAGTGAAGTCATCAATCTTTATTAATGTAGCCCTTTAATAAAACCATTTGATCAAAAATATGAAACAGAAACAAAATGAACAGAACAGTATTAAGTAAGAAGCAATATCAAAACAACTGAAATAATAAACATAAAACACGACTAAACTAATAACAATAAAGCAAATCAAAGATACGATAACATACCTCAAAAATTCCGCTGTAATCTCAAAATTTTTAATAGCATTTGAGCTCCCCATCGGCATCTCTCAGCATGCACCTGTCATTTTCTAGTGAAAACTTTGGAATTTGATGATTTGGCAGTCCTTTGTGTCCTCCATGAACCATAACTCCTTGATGCATGAGGCGCCAGGACTCATCTAATGACACAGCGGCAGACCACCGCGAGCCGCCAGTCCATGAAGATGCGTGACAGTCTGCCGACAGCTCCGAGGTCGCTCAGCCAAATCCAGCTGCTCGACGCTAATGACGTGCGTGCCGTGAAATATGGAGGCTGGCGCCCGTCAAGAGGACGATCCGAGGAGAAGCGCGTAAGAAGGCATCATCAGGCTTGGGGCCTGTCGAGAATAAACACCATTTGTATCTTTCGCCTATTTATCATGTGCCTGCTGACCTCTCTCCCGCTGATTGCATTTCCATTAGTCCTACTTTCTAGTTGAAAAATGCACTTTGAATGTTAGGGTGCTACAAACGTGAGGTTAATGACAGTATGCCACTCTTTTAATACTTTTTTTCCTCTTTTTAAAAACACATTTCGTGTGACCCCATCTCATGTGTACATTTCCGTCTGGGAGGAAAAAAGCAAAAAGTGTATACAATTGAGTGAATGAGGTATAAAAAAAGGTTCAGATGCAATAAAGACATTTTTGGAAGACAGAGCGTTTGAATTAAAATGGAAAACATCTCCTAGGGGTGTTAAAAATATAATCGTGTGGGAAGTGAAAGAAGCAGTTTAAGTGTTCCTTCCATGTGCATTACGCAGGTGCTGATATGGTCCCATTTTACATCCCAATACTATAAATGCTTGCATTTTTTCTTGAATGAAGACCATTATATGTTGTATATATGTTTAGTCAAAAGTGATGCTGTAAATGTTGTTCATGCAGAACTGTGATAATTCACTTCCGTGTCTTACAGATTACAGTATTTCCCTTAAGACTTCAAATATGGATTTTATATTCAATACAGAGTAGTGATTTCATAAAAAAATATGTGTATGGTTAACATTTTTAAGAAAGTTTTTGTCTGTCTGACTTCTTGTCGCTGACAACTGTCTTTCCTGGAATATGTTAATTGGCCTGTAGGGCAGTTATGACGGAGCTTGATGAACTCTGTCAAGCAACAAGTAGCTCTGCACATGCAAGTTGAGCACAGCCGTCATTTTAGGTTGCTAAAAAGTTATAAATTGATGTCAGATTGTATCACAAATCATTGCTGTCTCCTTCACCTGTACTATTGACAATGGAATAAATATGTACACTAGACCATGCATTTACAGTAATGTTCACAATTTTCTCCACTAAAAAACACATGGCTCCAGAAGACCACCTCCGCGTCATTTCGAGGCAGCCGCTAATGCTGCTTTTCCACTTTAAAATAGCAGAGGTGGGAGTAAGTCACATATGTGCCAGACGCAAGTAACCTTTGAGTCATATCTGTCAAGTTTCAATCAAGTCCCAAGTGAATGGGGAAATAAATCAAGCAAGTCAAGTGGAGTCGCCAGTGACTTGAACTAAATTTCAAGCAAGTCGAGTCATTACGTGGTTAATGCAAGCAAGTCAAGTCGTACAATCTTGCTCAGTCACAACATACTGTATATTGGAGTCAGTGTTGTTTTTGGCAGGTATTTGATATTTAGTCTTAGTCTTAGTCTTTTGGACGAAAATGCTTATTAGTTTTCGGCACATTTAGTCATTCCTATTAGTGATAGTTTGAGTCTACTTTTAGTCGCCGAAAACTCAAAAAGGTTTTAGTCTAGTTTTAGTCGACAGAAACTCCCCAAAAATGTTTTAGTCTAGTTTTCGTGAATTTAGTCAACAAAAATTCAAAAAGATTTTAGTTTGTTTTAGTTGCAAATGTTATGTTTGGGTTTTTTTAGTTTTGTATTTTCAGCATTTGTCAGTCTCGTCAATTATTGTGTCCACCTGTCTGCATCCCCCCTTGTATTAGCCAATCAGCTCAGTCCTACCATGTGTGTCTCGTTCAGGTGTCTCTCGTTGTCTTGTCACTTGTCAGTATGCTTGTATTTAAGCTCCTAGTTTTTGTTCTGTCCTTGTCGAATCATTGTCGCGGTCAGGTTGTTTTATTTCTCCCAGGGTTACGTTTTGTTTCTTAGTGTTTCTTTGCTACTTTGAGTTTTGGACTTTTCAATATTTGTTTGTGCTCAGTTTTGGATTTTTGCTTCTCCTGCCTCCCTGCATTTGGGTCCCCCATCCTGAAACCATGACAGAATGATCCAACCAAAAATCCGCCCTCTGTTCCCTATTCCGGCGGCGCACCGTCTGCGGCCGTCCTCCTGTTCTCGTTCCGGTGGCGCGCGGCTGCCTTCTGGCCTCCTTCCACCTGTCCTCTGTCTTTTTGTTTTTGGGACGTCTGGGAGCCGTCCCTTGAAGGGGGGGTACTGTTATGTTTTTTTTTTTTTTAGTTTTGTATTTTCGGCATTTGTCTGTCTCGTCAATTATTGTGTCCACCTGTCTGCATTCCACCACATTGTTTTAGCCAATCAGCTCCCTCCTACCTTGTGTGTCTCGTCCAGCTCAACCAAAATAACTTATGCCCATTTGCGCCATGAGTTGCGTGGAAAACTTTAAGGACAATGAAATTGATCACAAGCCGATTGTTGAATAACAGAGTGCAAGTAAATGTATACAGTATATGTTAATAGGACGAGTTGGGACAGAATATCAGCGTGGTGAGCCCTCAGATGTCGCTTGAGATTTGTCATTCTTTCCACCTAGTTTGTGGCCACCGTTACCGCTGTCTACAATGCATCGTGTTGCTCTTTCTGCTGGGTTGTACAGAAAGTATGTCCATATCTTTTCGACCACCAAGCCCGTTTGCTGTCACTGTCGCCATGGTCCGTCAAAGGAAAGCGTGTCAGTGTGCGTGAGCCGAGACCAATGACCGCAGACCTGTTCGTGTTGTGCGGATGTATGCAACGATGCGCGCTCTGCGTGCGCCCCGCGTGCTGTACCGGCAGTGGGCGTGCCCAAACGAGGATAGGTTGAACCAGCATTGCAATTTTTTGAAAGACAGATGAGATTACGTGTACAGGAAGGGATGTCATAAATTTTGAACGTCTGACGGACCACACGCTAACAATTTCGTCCTGTCTCGTATCGTCACCTAAAAATTCATGTACGTCACGTCATGTTTTTGTCGTCAAAGAGCCACGTTTATCTCGTCATCGTCTCGTTATTGTCATGAAAAAAAGGGGCGTTAACGAAATATTTTCATCATCGTCATCGAAAACAACACTGATTGGAGTGACAAAATGTTTTTTTCACTCATTAACCTTGTGCACTTTGTAGGGTGTCGCTTTAAGCAGTTCACACCATTTACTTGCCTTAGTTTACGGGCAGACGTGCCACACCAAATATGGCAAACATGCTCCAACAAGATGACACGAGTAAAGCCAATCAAGGTGGAGTCTACTATATGTATAACTACATGTCTATGCTAAAATCACAATCACATTTTTTAATGTGTATATATGTGTATAGATACACTATACTACAGATACCATCCTCTGTATTATCTTCTCAATTAAATTCAAAACTGACTTGAAATTTAGTTCATGTTAATTAGCTATCAGTTAGCTAAACTGTAAAGCTAACCTAGCTAACTTACCTGCATCTGACAAATGAAGGTAGATGTCATAGATGTTCTTTTGCTTATCTTTGAGTTGCAAACCTCACATGTTGCTATCGTCTTGTTCCCTATTTTATCAAAAATCATTGAATCCAAATGTAATCAGCTTTGGATTTCCGTGATACTTGCTCACTGATCAATGAAGCAGCCTCAGCCCTCATGTCATAGCATGCTGGTGGCTGGGTTGTAAGATTTGGTGATATGCATGACGCAAAAAAATATTTTTTCTTTCAGAAACATAGGGCACACTACATTGAATATTCAGATTTTTCAAATGTAAACAGAATGACCTGTCAAGTCATGTAGTTCAAATCAAAGTCCAGTCCTAAGTTTTAGTCAAGCAAGTCGCAAGTCCTTAAATTTGGAACTCGAGTCTGACTCGAGTCAAGTCGTGTGACTTGAGTCCCCAAAATAGTACCGCAGCACAGTAGTGATGTAGTGATTAGCATATCTGCCTCACTGTTCTGAGATCGGGAGTTTGACTCTTGCATACGGCCTTCCTGTGTGTATTTTGCATATTCATCCCATCCTTGCATGGGTTATGTCTCGCTTCCTCCAACATTCCAAAAACATGCATGTTTATTAAAGTCTCTAACTCTGTCCATAAGTGTGAATGTGATTGTAAATAGTTGGTTGTCTATTAGTGTCTTGTGATTGGGTGGCAACCGGTTTAGGGTGTAGCCCTACCCATCTTACTCTCGACCCCAATAAGGATAAGCAGAGCGGAAAATGTATGGATGGCAACACATCTATAGTATTAAATCTGGGTATCTTACCTTACAACAGTCCGGTTCATGTGACCTGTGCATATGTGATAACATGACTGTGGCTAGAGGAGCAAAGCTTGCAATGCAGTTGGTGGAAGATAGCGTGTGTACAGGATTACAAGTGAGTAGCGACACACAAGTGCACTGTTCACAATAACGATTACTAGGACTGAGATGGGTGCTCGTTTTAGATGAGTATCCACTACGGATAATGCATTTTTGATGAGTACGGGCATGAAACAAGTACAGATCGTCATGATCTGTTATCAAAATGAAGGAAAATCCTCATTGGGTAACTACTTTTGATGAATCATTGTCAATTTCAGGCTTAAAATAAGGTACAGATTTAAGCCCCCACCCTTTTCCGGTTAAACCACACTCACCTCCGGTTTATGCCTTACATACCCCAATTCCAGATTCAAATACAGATCATTTAGACGGGTGAACAGATACAGATAGCGGTGTCGATCATCCCTAGCAATTACCTTCTATATCTGAGTGTGTTACATGCCATTTAATAGTAAAAGATGCCGTGGAACAATCGCTAAGTTATCGGCATAATGAATAATGATGACGAATAGAAAATGAAGTTAAAAAAATGTAATATTAAAAAATATAAAACTACACTGTCACGATGCCCCTCTTAACATTTCTACCTCTTCCGTCAAGTTATGCATACTTAGAACCGGCCCTGGTGGAGATTATATAGCACAGCAACAGGGTAAAATAAAGTTAGCATGCGTTTTCCTTTATATATTTTGTCATTAAGTCAGATAATGAATCTACTCAACCAGTGAGAACTGGTACAGGAATAAACACTTTGTGTAATGGCGAGCTATACTGATGAGTGTTCAGTTCGCAGGTCTTCTTGATGATCTGTTTTGACACTGAATAGAGCCGGCTCGTTTGTTCTCAGGCCGTGCGGAGTTCACGCCAGCAAGCGCTCTCGCTCCGGAGAAAAGTGGCAGGGAGTGACAGATGGGGCCGCAGAGGGGAGGAGAATCCACGCTCATTTGTTTCTGAGGGCGTCCGCCAGCCTCACTCTACCTCTTATGTAAGACATCCTGAGCCATGCTGGAGTTTTGCTGCACCGTGAGGTCGTCGTTGTTTGTTGTAGTTTTTGGTAGGATTACACCAGCGTTTTTAACCTTTTTTTATTCACATGAGAAAAACCTCACGGAATACCATACAAAAATGTCCCGAAAATAATAATGAAATAATAATGGACCTGTGTCAGTTTACTTAATTGAACTACCGGTAAGTTGATATATAGTGCTCACAGAAATTGAAGCAAGACACACATCGAGATCTTCTGTAACATGCTCTCCATATTTCTACTTTTTTGTTTTCATGGCAGTCATGCGTGAAAAGCTCAGCTCACATAGGAAATATGGTTTGGTGATTTCTCTCAGAGCACATCTCATTTCAGATGATTTTGCAAGTTGACATTATTATTGCCTCTGCTACGGTGTGTGGTTTTTTGGATTTGGGGATGAGTTTAGGAACTGAACTAGGTAGCTAGTTTTGAGAGCTTTCTCATTCACTTTGGCGGTTTTCCTCGATAAAGTTGTCTACTTCCAAGTCTGTCATTATTTGTCATACTATTTGTCATTGTTTGAAGTGAGGGGTGTTTTGTTAAGAAGCGTTTAAAAGGAACTATCCGACCAGGTTGGCTCAATCTTCTCTCATAAACTCTCCATCTATTTTTTTGATCGGAAAAATGAAATGAGCTTGCATTTCCAATTTTAGCACTTTGTTTTGAAGAAACGAATAAATTTACGTTGACTTATCGTATTTTACGGACTATAAGCCACTACTTTTTTCCTAGGTCTTGATCCATGCGGTTTATATAAAGGTGTGGCCATTTTGTGGATTTTTCTTCCACCGCTAGGGGGATTCTAACTGGAATTACAATACAATACAATTGACTGCAGGTGGAGGAGTTCAATAGGCGAGGGCGCTATGCACTAGGTTATGAATTGGTACCAAGTTAACTGTCAAATGAGTGGCAGCGGGGAGTGAAATGAAGATAAGTACTTTATTTGCTCTTGGTTCTGTTCTGTTCCGTTTTAATCAGCAAAGTTAGGAAAGAATCTGTTCAGGCACATATATGTGCATTTACAGTTCAAAGTCGTTTTGTAAATATCACATTTTTCAAGAAAGGTGCGGCTTATGTTTTTTTCATTTTTTTTTTAAAATAGAATGGGTGTGGCTTATAGTCCGGAAAATATGGTAACCTCTTTTGCAATGCCTCTTCGGGGCCTTCGATGTGGGCTCAGCTGAAGTGTGGAACAAGTGCGCAAAAGAGGCATAGGGTGGAAGCCTCCACATTTGCGCCTTCAATGGGAACACGCAATTGAGGGGCAAAAGGGTGAAAGCTACTTTCTAACCTCTTCTTAGCTCATTTATTAGTTGATGTCTTGCACATTCTAATACATGCTCTACTGTCAATATATGTCAAAAAACTGCACTCAATCGATTGAAAAAGTAAGATTGTGGCTGCTGTGTCACCTGGAGCCAGGTGGGAATGGGACCAGTCCTGCAGGGTCCATGTTTGGTCGGATCATTCTGTCACGTTTCCAGGATGGAGGACCCAAATGCAGGGAGGCAGGCGAAGCAGGGATGCTGAAGAAATTATTTAGTAACAAAAACGAGCACAAGCTAATCTTGAAACGTCCAAAATCAATGTAGCAAAGAAATACTAGAGAACCAAAACACAACTCCAGGAGAAACAAAACAACATGACAGAGACAATGATCCGGCGAGGACTGAACGAAAACTAGGAACTTAATACAAGCATACTGACGAAACACCTGGGCGAGACACACAAGGTAGGAGGGAGCTGATTGGCCAACACTAGGGTGTGGAATGCAGACAGGTGGACACAAATCATTGACGAGACGGACACAGAAACACTGAGAAAACAAAACTAATAAGGACCAAACATAACATGCTGTTTATGTATTTATTTTTAAAAATTTACTTACAATAATCTTGTACATTTTTATGCTATGATTTTTTTTTGTATTGTATTGGATGTTTTTAGGCCATGAAAAAAAGCACTTTGATGTAACCGATGCCCCTTCCCCCAAACCATCCGTCAAATCAAGGTTCCACTGTACTTTATTAGACCATAACTCCTCTGTTAACTTGCGTTACAAACAACTTTGTATTAAAGGAAGCCTACCCCAGCTGGCTTTGGGTGAGAAGGGTACACCCTGGATTGGTTGTTGGACAATTGCTGGTTTTATGAGCCAAGGATAGTATGTGCAGTAGGAGCAGGGTGTTTTAAGGAGGTGAAATGGGATGTTTTCACTGAACCAAGTCTGATTAACTCTTGCATGTCCAAATAAGGTGTCTAAATGTGTTAGTTAAATGTAAAGTCCAGTCCTCATAGTCAGCGAGGATAGACTCCAGTTAGCACGCAAACTCAATGAGGCCAAGCACGATACAAACACGCCATATAAAACCATGAACTTTCAGCCTTTGTGATTATTTATTATTAATCGGTGATACATTTCCTTCTGCATCACTTCTGTTCAAGACAGCACAGCCATTTCCCATTATAAGCCTCAAGTAACACATCAGCCAATTACGTAGTTATGACTGCGATTGGCTGGTGACCAGTCCAGTATAGGGTGTGCCCTGTCAGATGGGACAGGCCCCTACTCACTTATGACCCTAATGAGGACAAGTGGTGTAGAAAATGGATGGATTTATTTCACACAACACATAGATCTACTGTGATGGCTGTGAAAACACAGCTCTCGATTTCTGGTGATAAATCTGTCTGATAAGAGTTGTTTGTGGTGTGTGTGTTTTCAAACGAATCGCACATCAGTAAAACTGCTATTTTTATTTTTTTTGTTCCTGAATATAAATCCCCAAAATGTGGCACATGCAGGTTTTCATTGAACAACAACAACAATGTGGTTGCTGAATAATGTCCTGCTTTGGCCGCTCTTAATTGCTGTGCCAGAACAGACACTCATTAGCAAGAGTCTCAAGCACTTTTCGCTGTCTGCCTTCCACTGCTGTCACTTTTTGGACCAAGTCAGCCGTTCAGGATTATAAAGTCTACCTCGTCTCATTTGCATCCCTGCCAAATCCCCCGCATTTTCTCCTTCCCGCTGCAGTGTCTGCAGGTAAGATCAGGCTTAAAAGAATTGAAAAACAAGCCAAACTTTTCAGATCGCATGACCCGCCTCAATTAAGCGAAGTGGCGAGATAGACCTGTTGTTGAAGTCACTGGAATTGAAGCAGCCAGCTGTGTTATCTTGAGCATCTCCACGGGCTTTAATTATTGGACCACTTAACGTGTGCTGCCGAGTTCATCTTGATGCCGTAACACTCAGTAGTAAGACTGCCAAGAAGTAAAGAGTGAGTGGGCGGGGGACTGATGTGAGTGGGCAATTAGCAACTTCCATTGTCCCGGTGGACCCATATCGCCTTATGTGGTTCCCGTCACAGCATTGAACTCTTTACCAGCGCATCACAATGACAACCTCTGTGCACCAGTTTCTGGAGCAAAAGTATGACCGTGTTATCAAAGTGATACTTGACTGTCATAAAAAAGTGAATAAGCAGAAAAGCAGCATTATTGTTATCTTCTGCCAATCCGACCAATTATGACAACAAATGAAATCACACACAAAAGAAATCTGGTATATCACTTCAAGAACTCATAGCAATCGCAATATATACATTTTTACCGATATGTAGTACCTTCCCCTTTTAATGGGGTTATATTGGCCTTCATAAAGTACAAGCAGCCGGGAATTGACCAAGAGGCGGGGTACACCCTGGAACGGTCACCAGTCAATTGTAGGGCACCACCATTCATATGGGTTTGCATTTGCAATTAACCGAACATGCATTTTTTTGTAGTTCAGGAGGAAGCCAGAAGACAAAGAGAAAAGGGCAGGAGAAAAAAACTTTGAACCTCAGAATTGTGAGGCAAACAAGCTAACAACTATTAACATGCATTTTCATAGACAAAATCTAATCAAGGCCGTATGCCAAAAATGATCTAGCACATTAAACAATGTTTTTTTAAAACTTGAGTAACATTCTCTTTCTGTTATAGTAATTGTACGTTTTTTCCCCCAAATATAATCATTGCCTTTCTTTGCTGTTTAGCTCGTAGAAATCAGAGAATTTCGTTGTCATAGAGAGTTGTAGTATGTAGTATGTAACTTAAATATGGCTTCCTTTGTGAGGGATACCTAAATGCGAGGACCAAGTTGGAAAGCAAACACATAATCACACATCCATAATTCGACTTATGACTAATTGCATGAGTGACTCACGTCAGGCCACGTTAGGAAGGCAAATCAAAAAAATTGTTTACAAGAATATGTATAATATGTAGCAAAATCCACCCCTGTATCAATCTCAGGGGGCAGCCATTTTGCATCTTGCTGTCGACTGAAAATGACATCACAGCTTGCGAACATCACATGACCAACTCCCGAGTAAGCCGTAAGGGTCGTTACCTGAACCCTTAGCCCATAGAACAAATTACAGATATTGTAAGGAAAATGTTTGCCTTGATTCCCTCATTCGGTGCTCTGGAACACGCTTTACTGCTGCTTCTTCTCTTCTTTGGGTTGCAGGTGAGCGAGAGCCTACCTTGGTCGACTTTAGGTGAGAGGTAGCGTACACCCTAGACCGGTCGCCAGTCAATACCAGGGCACAAACGGACAAACAGCCATTCACACTTAAGTGGTTACAAAAAGTCTACACACCCCTGTTCAAGTGCCAGGTTTCTGTGATATGAAAAACTGAGACTAAGATAAATCATTTAATCGACATAGACGTCATCAAATGGCGACAAACGTCACAATTTTACGTGATCACGTGTGTCACTTCATGCATGCATTTCGTTCATGTTAGAAGTCACATTTGTTTTTGTAAAGAGAACCACTGAATAAAAGATTGGATTTAACAAAAACTACAAATTAGGCATCATACCCTGCAGCGTGAACATAGCCTCAGATTCAAACCTGGATCCTTTTGACTGTGGCAGACACTAAGCAAATTCTCCACTGTTGCACGCCTACCGGAACACACAAAAGAAACAAACCTCACATTTTTACAATTCCATCATCGACTGCCATTTATTAGTATCAAACCACTGCTACAAAATTACATCAAACATGATGAAAATGGACTTGCATACGTGCTATACTGTACACAATGTAAGCTTTAAATCAATTAAAGTACATGGATTTTCTCATATTGGGACAATATCAATATATATTTATTTAAATATATATTTATATATATAGGTATAGGTATATCAATGCCACTTATTTATATCATTCCAGTGATTTAGAGCCTATAAATATACAAGCGGCATCTAGGACCTTCAAACACATTTGAGTAAACATTTCCATTCTCCTCACACCGTTTCTTTAGTAATACCATCATATCTTCAACATTGAATACTTAAAAGAAGAGTTGATCATATGGTGCCCTCAGAATAAGAAAGTCCATCCACCATTTTTGAACAAACACCATTAAACGTGTACTTGTGTAACAGTAAACCAAAGAAATGCATTTGTTGCATGTGTGTCAGAGAGCAGGAGTGGAGGACCGTTTTCCGAGCAGGCCCTCCAAGGGCCATCCTAAATGTATGAACAAATATGATGCAAATTATTATTATTGTAGTTTATGAGCATTTGCGAGTTACATTTGAGTTTTTTTTTATAACAGTTCCTCTGAGGTTCTGTATGTTTTCAGAATTGCATGGCCGGCCAGACGAAAAGCTCTCGTGGGCCATGTATTCGTTTCTCGACCCCTGCTTTCGACCCAGAACAAAATGTGGACTTGTTGCTACAAAGAGGTGACATGTGGTGCCATTATGAGCATTGCAAACAAACCCAGTAGCATTACATTGACTGTCACTCATTGAAAGTGGCTTTAACAGCCTGATGCTTGGCGACTTATTTTCCACGGCTAGCAAAATAAGGAGGCCTCACTTGACATACTTTTCAAAGATCCACTCCAGCAATGGCAGCTGCCACACTGGCATTCTTTTTTTGTTGTTGAAGTTTTTACCAATTTATTTTGCTTGAAGATGGGCAAAGTTCATTTTGTCTTCCCCATGTGTTTGACGGAAAGACTTATTCCAGGCTACCGTGTGACAAACACGTTCACCAAGTGAATGTGAGTGTGTTTGTGTTGTTCTTTTGAGGCTCACAACTCAGTATGCTGCTCAGGGAGGTGCAATGTGCCTGCTGCATAGAGTCAGACGGCAGAATGAAACAACATATCCCCAAATTAAAGTTACAAAGGCATTGGGTAGGTAGTTTCATAAACAGCACAGCCAACCCCGCTCCATTAAAAAAAACAAAAAAAAAACAGTACAAATGAATAATAATAAAAACAGAAATACAAATGATGGCTAAAAGCACCATGCAACTGCACACTGCCTAATTTGCCTGTAGGACAACACAGATTTAAATCAACCTGAATTGAGCAGTAGGGGCGTCAAATCACTATGCTTCATATATTGAATATGAATTCATTTGAAAGCTATGAAGAAGCATTAGGGCTACAATGAAGAAAAATAGTAAGAGAATAAATTAAAGATGCTATGATAGGAAAAAAACTGTCAATATTTCGAGAAAATAACTTTATTCTTATGAGGAAAAAAGTTATAAACTTAAAATTAAATTAATAAAACATTATAATCATGAAGTATGTAAAATATACAAAGAGATATGTGCATATATATATATATATATATATATATATATATATATATATATATATATATATATATATATATATATATATATATATATATATATATATATAATGGGCAATTGGTGGGCCCGCGGGAAAAAAACCCGGCAAAAATACCAATTATGAAATAAATATATATAAAAAAACAAAAATCCCCAAATATACGAATCCGTGGGTGGCGAACTATGACTATGCAGCGGCCAATCATAGTTTTCAGTTGTAATATCATCAATCACTACTAGATGCAGACATGTCTTAGTTGTGCTTCCACTGGGTCTTATGCTGCCCTAAACTACAACATGAGCAGGCCTAATCATTTTTTGGGGATTTGGAATAGTATGCTGAACAAACGTATTACCTTAATTATATTAGATTTTTTAGTGGGTTTAGTTTTGTCCAAAAATATAAAAAAATAAGTCCTTGCAATTAATGTTTGAAATTGTTTAAAGTCAAACTTTACTATTACAATTTTTGAACATTTCTGTTTTGTGTGGCCCTAATATTTGTAAACACCAGTACAGCACATTGTGTGCACTATTTTGTCAGTTCTTCAAATTTGATCCCAACTCCCCACATTGTAACACACGCACTACTGTCGGTGCATTCTGACTAGTAGAGGTGTTGCTCCTGATTGTTGAAACTATTTGCCTCCAAGAAGCATTGTTTATTTACTTGAGTTTTTTTGCAGCTGCACGGAAGGTAACTGTCAGGTAGTGTGTCTATCACCTTAAACACAGAAAGATATGAGCATCAAAGAAGGAGAGGAGTTGAACCCTGCATATCTTATATTGAGGGCAACAACTGCAGTGCTTGGTATTTGGAGTCACATAGTGTGGAAAGTCACCGATGAAAATGCAGTCCAATTATTAAAAGTGCAATTTTATCTCGTCTTTTGCTCCCTTAATTGATTTTTGTTAGGTGCTCAAAGGTTACTGTGAAGCATATTTCTGGCTAAAATTAAAGACAAGCATTATTATGAAGCTATTGCACAAACATGTAAATAGTTTGAAAAAAAAATATGCATGTTAATAATTCCGGCCATTACCAGTGAATGTATTGACTGCAAGACTGTACATAATAACTTTAGCTTGGATTTTAGCTAGTAGCAAGTTTCTGAAGCCTCGTTTTCTCCAAGCAATAGTGCGGTTAAGTTCGATACGCTATTTTATTTTTTTGTGGTTCCATTGTCCTCCCTCAAAAAAAAAAAAATGTACCGACTCACTTTTCAGCACAGCAGGCTAGTGGAGGGTGGAGCTAGGCACACTGCTGTCCATTGATTGGTCGACAGAGAGGTGTCACAAAATGGGTAGCAAACAAAAAGCTGCACTGAAGAAAACCCTGTTAAATCATGATGTCTAGGCGGTTGAAAAATAATTTTGAAGGAGGGTGTTAGCACACGGCACCATTATTTTTTTCAGAAGTCAAAATGTTATACCCTCCTGCTTCAATGCTAGTTTCATATTAAGAATATTGCGGCACAGGAGGTGTACTACATCATCCGTACGTAGCTTAAACTTGCCATAGCTAACATCACTTTGGGCTTCTTTTGACAGATAACTAGTAGCAATGGAATCAACAGCACCGCTGCTGGTTTTGTTTCAAATTACACCAAATCGGCCAAATTCTCAAGTTCTACTAATCAATTAGTATGTCCGGGCCTGTGGAAACACAAGCCTGATCAAGATCCCCCGAAGTAAAATAATACTGCTTGATGTAATTGCGGTTCAAATGAAAGGTCATCTTTTGTCATTGTGGTGTTTGACAAAATACATTGAAGGCACATTCACAGGTACAGTACTTCTGGGCTCCCGGGACTGGCATACAGAGTGGCTTGTATGCATTTGAACGCATCGGTTGGATCCCGATACATGGAGATGGCTCATTTCAAACTTCAAGCGTGGGGCTGCTCTACATGCAAGGGTTTATTTAAATGAGGTGATTTTTGATGTCAGCAGGGAGGTGAGGCAGTGAGCTTTCCACTTGTAAATCAACATTTTAATTTGGACTGGAGATCATCATGAAACAGCCTGCTGGAGCACACAGGGAGTTCAACACAATGTGATTCTAGTTTGTGCAAACAAAATACAATCCCAGCCATCTCTCAATGCATTGCGGGATGAAATAAACCGTGTTTTATGTTTGTAAATATGCCAGAAGATTTAGTGAGCAACACCGCAGTCAATAAGAACGACGGGCGCAAAAGCAGGATAATCCTATATGCTGTGTGCACCGTGGCATCTGGCCATCTGGGCACAGCTGAGTATTTGCACGACGCGTTCGATGGCCAACAAATATGCATGATATGCCACAATAATCATGACTCAGCAGCTACACCGGGACTAACCCTTATGAGCGTTCATGAAGTCACATGGATTTAAGTGTTGGAATGTGAAGGATTTATTGCAAATAAGATTGAATTAATAAAAGGAAATTGTGTAGACCATTTCTCCTCCCAAAAGAGTCATCATCCAGTACATTTAATGTGGAATACAGCGGTGCCTTGAGATACCCATTGAAATGAATGGAAATGCCATTAATCGGGTCCAGCCAGCAAAAAAGGAAAATGGCACGCTACAATACTGTACTTTATGAAAACATAGTAAGAACATACAGTGGTACCTCTACTTACGAACGTCTCTTCATACGAAATTTTCAAGTTATGAAACGTCTCAACAGGAAAATATTGCCTCTTGTTACGAAAGAAATTTCAAGATACGAAAGGTAAAAATACAGTATGGGCTGGTAGTCGCAGCTCCGGAGTTTCCTGAACGCAACATACTCATAGCTGCTCTGCCATTGGCTATTACCTAGCATCTTCCTGGCATCCCATTGGCTAAGAGGGACCTCTACCGTATGTGTCCATGTGTGTAGATAGACAGGTAGATAGATAGCTATGTGATAGATATGTCTATGCAGCGTCCTCGTCATTCGCCCCTCGGGTGTTCCGATGGTTTTCCGTGAATTAGAAACGAGGAAAAGAAAAAAAAGGAGAAAATTGTTTGTTTTTGTCCATACAAACAAATCAAGAGATAATAGAAAAGTATGAAAAAGGGATGCATTTGGTTGATCTCGCCAAAGCATATGACCGTAATGTATCGACAGTCTCCACGTTATTACAAAACGCCAGGCAAAAACCACCTCTGAGAGAGAACATGAACCAAAGAGGGCAAAAAGCGATGAGGACACCAATTAAAAGGTAAACGATCATCATTTTTATTCTTTACTCTATTCTTTGTTTTTTACATCCTGCACAACTCTCATTTATTGTGCAATAATCTAACTGTAACATGTTTGTATTTGTTACATTTTTTGATGCATTTTTATGCTTTATAAAACATTTATGTCTGAATATTGGGGGGCTTGGAACGGATTAGGGCATTTACATGGAAAACACGTCTCTACTCACATAATTTTCTACTTAAGACATTTCTTCCAGAACCAATTAATTTCGTAAGTAGAGGTACCACTGTACTTAAATAGAATGTAAAATTTTGGTGTAAGTGCCTTGACCACTGGGAGGCAGTTTTATACAGTGATGCAGACAAAGTTTCAGCTGACTAATGTAAGTGAGTCACTATTATACAGTAATCGAAGTAATTTTTCACAGAGGATAAAGAATATATGCTTGTGAATATTGTTATATTGTCTGTCTAATGTGTTTTGCAACAGTTTGTGTTCAAATATTCATTCCTTGATACACAGACACATAGATGCTATTTGTTAGCCCTTCTATGGCAATTCCCGTTATGAGTTAGCATGAATCTAGCGGACTGAAAGGCAAAGTTGAATCTGACCGTAAACTTCTACAGGGAGTGGAGTGGCATTAAACAGTTTGAAGCCTCTTTTTTTGGGAAGAATTGTTATCTGCCAAACTATGGCATGTTGTGAAGTGAGCTAAATTGAGTCAAAGCAAAAAAATAAATAAATCCGCCAAACGATGGCCAGCATCTCAAACAACTTGTAAGTCAGGTCATTTATATCTCAAGACACCACTTTACTCACAAGTGATTAGTGCCATCGAAATTTCAGGCTGTCCTCAAGTATGCCACAAAAAAAAACCCGCATGATAAATGATAGGCGACTGTGATTAAAAATAAATAAATACATAAAAAAACGAAATGGCTGATGTTTCATGTCGACATGCATCACAAGCACACTCTCTGCATGTCAAACACTCAAGTGTGTGAAAACTAGGACTACACACACAGGCTCTAAAGATACACGTGTATCTATATTTTCTCCACATATACACACACACATTGAGTCTGCTCTAGAATACTGTTATATTGGTGCACGCCCTCTCCCCACTTCAAAAAGGAACTCAGTTGATTGCAAACATTTGTTCTTTTACTCGACAAATAAACCTCCGGGCAGTCATGACACCTCAATCAATGCCCATTCAAATCAAATGAGCGTCACATAACCGGTTGTGTAGTTTTATACATTGTTTTTATAAAGGAAGTGAATAAATATACTCCTCACTCATGGTTCATTGTAGCTTAACATTTAAACAAGACCATATGGTGCAGATTTTTTCTTTTTCTTTTCTCTCTCTTTTTTTTTTTTTTTTTTTTTTTTTTTAGAATTTGTTTAACAAGCCAACAATAAAAAGAAATCACCACAAAACCAAACGTAGAAGCAATAACAGTGTTTGTGCTTTAAAGTCTTTTTACTGCCATGGCTATTTCGCTAGAAGATTTGCAGTTTCAAGTTCATGTGAGCATATTGGGAGTTTGACACCAAAACAACTCAGTAAATGTTCTTTTCGATTTGTGCCCAATTGACTGATTTGGACAATTTGTTTGGATGGAACATTCAATAATACAGTATGTCAAACAAACATTTAGTGGCTCGTCTAAATGTCCTTCAGTGAGTATGTTACTATTAAGGCATTGCAGTATCTTCTTTACATTGTAGATTGATACAGTAGATACTGGAGGATGATTATGCCATATACTAAAAGTGAAAGTCAGAAGTCACCAGGTTCAGTTAACAAAATGAAACAAAATAGAATGCTTGATTTAGTTTGACTTCAGATGGACGCTCACTTACTCTATGGCTGATTCAAGCTTGGTCTGCTACGCAGATTTTAGCTGCTAGCATGGTAATACTTGGATTGAAAAGTGAGCAGGTTTCAAGATAAATACTTTTCTAGAAGTCACGTGTCTAGAGAACTGGGAAAATCAGTTCCAAGTTCCAACTCGTAAAATCAGGGCAAAGCCACGTTTTCTTACTACACAAGATGCACTAGTTTGATGTCACACAACTGTGGCTGTGCCCACTAACACACCTATATAAATTATAGTAGGCCATATTTATTGGCTGTTATAAATACTGTTGCTGTTAGAAATTGCAATATCATACAACCGGTGCTGCATGTTAATGTGTATATTGATATATAATTTATACAGTATATATATATATCATTAAGTCTGCCAAAAAATAGGCTATTTTTATCAAATGACCCATTTCACAGATATTGTTTTTTGTTTACATTCAGCTGAAAAGTATTGGGGTCTTAATTCATATATTCTAAATGAAGTCTTTCCGACTTCCTTGCCGTTGTGATAGCAGCAGATACCGGAACAATTTAAAATGCAACAACACTGTAAGGTAGCCATCTTTTGAGATCTATTTTAAAATTAACTCTTATGTAAAAGAAAGAGGAGTGAAGCACTCCCCCAAAATGCAAACAGTGAACTACTAAACCTTCAAGATGTAAGCAAAGCACATGAGCTGGGCTTTTCCCTCTCGACAGAAACAGATCTTTAACAAATGTGACAGGTATTTATATCTGCGAGAGGAAGCAAGGCCGTCATCTTTACATAGTCATTTGATTGAAGACCAAATTAAAACAAAAAACAACAACAAAAAATGTTTTTGTTAAGATAACGATATGTTACAGGTGACTTCTACTCTGACTACCTGATTCGAGCTGTTAATCAGGCTCACTAAACTAAAAGCAAACAAAATGAGGTGACTACTGCTTTAGATTTTTTTTTTTTTTTTTTATAGTAAATTGACTCGTTTCTTCCATTCAGCTACCGACAATACATTCAAAAGAACATTGTTATGGTAATCATCTGCACTGAGAGAATTGGCACAGTTGTTTTGTTATAGTCATGAGATAGATAAACAGATTCAAATGTCAAGTGAGTGATGCTGAGCGTTTGATATGATTGGACGCCAGGGAGGGGGGAGGGGCTGATTCATCCATCAATCAAAAATAAAAATGCAAAGAGTGAAAACAACAAATAGTATTTACATGAAGTTCACCATGAGTAAAACAGAAAAATAATGATTATTTTCCCCTCTTTGCCTTGCAACAAACCGCTCCCGATTGGAATCCAGTCATGGGCGATGCCGCGTAAGACTCGTAAATGCTCTCGACAGTCACTTTCCTCGCCGCTAGTACGCCGCCATCAAGGTGGTCAGAGCCAGGACCAGGTACCGGCAGGCCATCGGGACGTGCGCACTTCCTGTACTCCCATAGGGTGCAGTGTTGGGGGCTGTGGGTGGGAAACAAGACAAGATTAGTTGAGGTGGTGCGATCACTTGGCAGCAAACCCAAGATATTTGTGAATGACACAGTCGTTTGATGTAAGTTATTCCTATTTCACAGTTGGTTGAGTCAAACTTTGAGTTGCTACAGTAGATAGTTGTTTTCTTTTAAGAACAGTTTGAAAAATACTAAATGTTGACTAAAAGTGCTTTTGATAGATGAGAATCACAAAAGAACAAAAAGTGCATGTTTGATCTAAACGAAAACACAAACCTGAGCCTTTCCAAGCTCATTTTGGGGAATATTTTCAAATCCGTACTCATTTGGTCTTCTTCATATCAAAGCAGAGCAACGGATTAAATGAAGATGTGCACACAAATCCCAATTAGTCTCTTCTTTTATTTTGTGAGGCACACTAATTGTTTTATCTTCAATGAAGTGTTGAACTTTGCAAGATTTTAATTGAGATCATTTAACATATTAATCACTCTTCTCAAAAAAGTAACAAGTTACAATTTTTTTAATGATGATATGATGTTGAGTAAATATGATTAAGACAATCGGCAGATAAAATATGTATTTACACTCTAAATAAAATGAGATGCTTCAGTGGTTACTGCAATACAAAGGTACTAAGAAACTACCTGTATTTTTAGCTCTGCCAAGTACAACTTCTGTGAAACTTCAAGGAGGGGCGACACAACACTTTTTAATTCCTGGTGAAAATACACTTAAATTGTGGATATTTTTGCTTGCTGTTATAGTACACTTGTATTGGAGCCAAATAGTCCAGTCCAATCCAGTAGACGGAACTGGCTCTATATGGCTGCAGTGGAAAACAACCACAGTAAACTAAGGGACAAGTTTAGCTTTGGCGTAGATCCGTGCCAACATGGTTAATATTTTTTCCTGGCAAGTGTTGTGTAGTTATAAACACATGTCAAATATTCAATATCTGAGTATGTCACATGAGAAAGAAATGACAACCCATGTTTTCAAAACTGGCAGAATTCTTATATAACAGCACGTCTGGACTTGAACATTATCAATAGGCGACACATTTTGACCAAGAAATGCTTAGTACACTGATGCTAGCGCTTAGGGCTACCGATATTAGTCCACTAGTCATGACTACATTGACGACCAAAAGGTCGACGACCATATATTTTTCCGAAATTCCAGATGGCCACCCTGCCCCTGATAATGGTCATATAAGAGCAGCTGCTGGCTAGTGCGGTATGACGCAATTTACATATGATCTGATTAGTTGACTAATTGACTAGCATCTGTGACCAGCATAATGGTCATTTGTGGCCTACTAGCACTAACACAATATGGTATCCTGACTGCTACAATAACATTTGAGACTCAAGTGTCTTTTTTCCTTCTGAACCAACGGAAGCATGTCTACAATGAAGTAAGACTACAGAAACGTTTGCGTACTTTTGACACCTGTGGCCATGTAAATGACTGAGCACAAAGGTTTATTCTGTAAAGTAATGCTGGTTTGGCTCTGTTACTGGTTTTACTTCGGCAAGTTTCTCTTTCCTTTCCATGGCCACCACCATCCACATCCCTAAGAGGAACCCCCTCAACCCTGAACAACCTCTGACCAGCGGCCCTCACATCCCACACGATGAAAGCCATGGAAAGGGTTGTTAAACAGCACATTCTCTCCCAGACCAGTTCACAGTTTGATCTCCTACAATTTGCTATCAGGCAGCTAGAGGTGTTACGACGCCAAAAGCTTTATCACTGACCTCCTCCACAAAAACCTGGAGCTTCTCAACACCTCGGGCAGGCTTCTGTTTACATATTTCTCCTCTGCATAACATGCTGCAGCCCCACATTCTGGCAGAACAGCTCCACCAGAACAAACCTGGATTATCATTCATTCTCTATTCATTCTGATTTAATCACTCACAGAACATAAAGGGTGTAATCAATCTGTCTGACCATCACCACCTCTACAAGCTCCCCAAAAGGCTGTGTCCTCTTACCACTGCATTCATGCTCTACACTGATGAGTGCAGGACCTCCTAACCAAACTGACACTTGGTGAAGGTTGCTGACAATAGAGTTCTCCTATCCCTCCTGTCCGGCCCCGCTCAGCACCATGGTTTGTTGAGTTTGTTGAGTGGTGTGACACCACCCAGCTGGAACTCGGCATCGGCAAGCCCAAGAAGACTGTAGTGACCTTCTCCAGAAGGTACAGAGCGCTAGCTACAGCGGTTTCCACCTCATCAGTGGACATACAGAGTAAAAATGGCAAATACAGACGACTCTCATGTCATTCATGCACATTTTATTTCTCAGTAAGATCACTTTGAGTAGTGCTGTTTAAATGAGTGGATAATAGTTGGGCTTCAGGAGCGAGAAGAGATATGGCTTTGTATTTGTTGTTCGTGTGACCATTAGAAAGCCACAGTAATACGGGCAGGCCTCTCTTGGGAGCTGTGTCAGGCAGGGCAGCATTTCATTGGGAGGGGCTACTTCTCAATTCCAACTTACTCTTTTACCTTGCAGCTCAATAAAGCGCCCACACGCACACCCAAAGAACGGAGAGGCAGTGCAAACAAGCCACGTTCCACCTGGGGAAATCATGTGGTGCAATGCCCATATCAGCAGGGTGCCTCTATTTACACGCCAGCGTAATTAGTTCAGTGTAACTCGTTTGATGTGGACCTCACTCTGTGCAAACACTCACCAGCCCAGTGACAGGCATAAAAGTACATACATGCAATTAGTTGCCCATACACTTGTCCTCATGTCACACTTTAAGAAGCCCGGACTGCATTTTTCACTCTGCTTGTGTTGTATTGACAAAAACATACAGTGAATGTGATTTTTAGCCAACAAGGAGCTTGTTTTTGACAATGGCAGGGAGAGAACAAAGTGACACCTGTCCTATTATCAGCTGACAGCCCTGCTTTTAACTGATACTTTCACACATTATTTGGTACTACTGAAGTTGTTTCGCTATTACGGAGCAAACTCTGGTTCCACTGACAGACAGAGAGAGGGGGAAAGCATCAGTTTGAGGTGTCCAAATGAGAGCACAATTTGATGACGTGGGGCTCTTTGTCTCTTGTTTTTCCGTTTGTCTTTTCAGTTCTATCTTTGTCTCATCTTTCATTCTTTCTTTCCAGCCCGCTCTCCCCCTCTCTCTTCACCAATCGACAGTACAGGATAATGACACAGTTTTTGGCGAGTGAGCCGAGAAAAGGTTTCCATGGCAACAGCTCCTGTCCTGCTCAGCCAGCCCAGTGTTTGCCGGAGTCTGAGAGCTCTGCATTGTGCTCCAGCCACACCACAGCGACATCATTTGGAATGGTTTCATTCTTTCATTTATATATGCAGTTATTAACAGCTCCTTGCTAATATTGTCATTTGCAATAAAGGCCACATGCAATAGGAAGTGTAGAGGCAGGTAGAAGGCTCGTCAGAGTTACTTGGTCGCTGCTTGCTCACAGTGTTTGACTTTAGCTTATTATCTCTTTGTGCCACTGTGAAAAAGAGAAAGCAAAGCCTCCATTGTTTCCACTGTGTAGACTTTAACTTGCCATTCTAATTAACTCCCAAACCTGGAACTGCCTTGCAACACCATTACTGTGCTTATTAAAATGAAGGTGAAAGGCAGTGAGAGGGGGTGTGTGCGTGTGTGTGTGTGTGTGTGTGGGGGCGTGTGTGAGTGGTGGTGGGGTCTGATGGAAGGAAAAAGTGAAATCAAAAGAAACGAGAGCGGTGAAAGAAGACAGTGATTGAAGTGAAGCTTCTTTGGGGTTTCAATTTAATTGCCATGTACATCAGCACCCGGCTACAATAAAGCGTCAGACTCTGAGACAATATATCATAAAGAAACCAACAAGGTGCACAAGCGGTGGGAAGACAACGGCACTCCAAAGGCAGACGAGAGCTAAAAAACGAGCGGGGATGAAAGCGATATGCTTCAATTACTGTTTTGCAACACAATGGCAATAAAAAGCCTCCGCAAAGTAAGACATAAAGTCATGAAAAACACAACCTGCTTCCGTGTTGTCATTCTGGACGGGAGCCATCAGCGATAGTATCCTGGGAATACGAAGCAGACTCCCTCTCCTTGTCCCTCCTCCCATATCCTTCCAAATGTCCACCAACAGCAGTTTTGTCATCCACATATCATATGTACAACAAATGTTAGGGCCATGCACCTCACTCACTATTGACACAGACAATGAATCATACTGAAATATGCAACAGTGACACTCTATTTGGAGTTGCTGTGTAGCACCATCAGTGTGTGTGTGTGTGTGTGTGTGTTGCACAATGTACTATCATTCAGAGGGACACCCTTGTGTGAGAATCATTCGCCAAAGAAAATATATTTATTAAATCACCTCCCAACTTAATGCCGCATAATATCCTCATCTCTCAACTGAGTCAAACTCTCTCAAGAACAAAATGCATAGTTAATTAGGGACGGATGAGTTATTACTTTTCTATGGCTAAATAGTTTTCGAAACTGAAATAATGCTTTTTTTAAACACAATGGATCATGGCATTGCCTCAAAGTACTTCCTCGACGGTATCTGCATGGTTTCTGTAGATTTAGTCCTCACATTTTCTCTTTACCCTGTGATTGAATGGCAGTCCTTCCAGGGACAGGATCGGTGAAAACGTCCTCTGACCCTAAAAGAATAAGCTAAGAAAATATATGGATAGAAGAATAAAATTTAGCTAGGATACAGCATCTCTCAGCATTAATAAGAAATTTTAGGTTCATTAAACGGCAGCCTCTTCCTTCTCTTCACTCTTTTTAAACTGAGAAAATGTCAAGTTTGCCACCGGAGAAATTCTCAATTCTCCTTTTCACGTGTACCACACCAATAACTGCGAGAAGAATCAAGGAGACTCTCTGGTACTATTGTATTGGATTGTGTTTTGAATTTCAGCCCTTTTATTGTTAGGTGATGATTCATCCCTCGACTCGGGCCAATCCCCCAAGCAGGTCATTAGGAATGACGCGTGGACAGGCAGCCAGCCAGTCAGCCAGGCGGCATCCCACTCTCCCAAAGGACGCTGCTTCATATGGGCTCCAAAGGTGGGGGGAGGGGCTCAGTGTCCTTGACCATCAAGTCACTGGCCTGTGTTCCTATTCTCATGGCTATTCCAAGAGTGCCCACATGTAGCAAAAGTAATCCTATTCACACAGGCCATAGAGTGGGTTAAATCCCTCCAGATGCAAGGGTCACAGAAGCCACCAAGAGGATCTTCAATGCACTAAAAAAGCTGGGGCAAGATGGTTGGTCGATAAACACTCAGGACATTTGGTGGCGGTATCATCCGCCCTCAAAGAATGTGTTGCCATCCATTTTCTTTTTACAAGCTGTGCCTAAGGCCCTTTTCAGTACCATCATTCCAACAACAAACAGCATGATGAGCGTCAACCATGTGTGTCATGCTGCATTCTAGTCAGTCAGTCTCAGACCATGGTAAGTAGACTCACTGACCCATGAGTCTAATCATTTCTAATCCTGTTCTTGTTCAGGGCGAGCAGTTTTGATGTTCGAGATTCATCACCTTGGCTATGATCAGCACGCACGGCAATTCCTCGGAGCCCTCATTCACATGCACCTTCAAGCTCATTAGCCTCACCAATCATTTGCATTACAGCAAGTAATGAAAAGCCTCCATTATCAAAATAGCCTTCAGAGATCATTTAACTGCCTCACAGCAACCCCGCTCCCTTCACATCATGGTATTTGACCCAGAGCATTTACGAACACCCAACTGAATGCTTTTGGGGTCTGAAGAGCTAATGGTCCCTCTCAGCGGTGGGCTGGGAATGAGGGAGGGAATGAGCAAGACAGGGGTCACCTGATAGCTGGCTGAATGAGCAGGGGGCCTCTGATTGAAGGGAGACTAGCCTTCAGCTTGACTCAATCAACAAATCAGTGGGGTATCTGGACACATGATATGGTGAGCTGAGGAAGGAATCTCGTTAGGGAAGACATTTCCGGAGTCCCCCTTACAGATTGTCCTATTTGTCAGGATGGCTCGACCCCTTGCTTGACTCTTGTATCTTAAGCAGGGTCTATTTGTATGCCTTACCGTTAACAGACACCCCAGTTATCAGCGGAGGGAACTGGAATACCAGTGGCCTGCTCTTGTGTTTATTGCACCCATCTGTTCAACTCTTGATGTCTGGAATTTGGGAGCCTGCAAATGATGCATTTTACAAGCACTTCTCCTGGGTAAATCTTTGTTTTAAAAATATATTTTATTTCCCCCCAACACCTAGAGGGTAAACATTCCAGGAATAAACAGAAAGAGCTGAATTTTTAATCACAATGTTTCAAAAAGTATAATTACTCAATGACTTTGACTGCTCCCTCTAAATCTGTTTAATGTTTGAGGCTTAATAAAATGCACAGGGAGACAAACAAATGGTGTCAGCATGCAGCAAATTCCCACAGCACACCAACCAACAACCCCCCCTCGCCCCAACTTTCTCTAATAATCCCCTTCTCATATTTGGGTCTCTCATGCCCACTCTCGCTAATAATTCCCCTGCCCCCTCTCGTCGTTAATTCTTATCAGGGGTTTATTTCTGTGTTGCAGACACAACGATTTTGCTGTGTCAGTTGCTGTGCCTCCCACTGTGATGACAACGACAGTCTGGCCACTTATGAGCTACCCATGCTAGTTACATTCCCATGAGTTGCTCCATCAATACAACCTGATACCATCTGATCTCCTGCCAGGAAGCAACCTTGTCTTCCTGCCCTTCGTTTCATGCATTGCCTTCTGTACGTTCCAAAAATAACGATTCCTGCTGTTATGTATGTAGGATTATGATAACACAGCTCACTGTTATCATTTCTCATGATGGTAGTGATAACACCGCATGCGTGAACTGGAGGGCTACGTGTATTTTGGTCCCGATTGATATAAGATAAGTTTATCGCTGCCAACCGGCTGGTTATCGCTTTCTCACCTGAGGCTACTTGAATGGGACTTGATTTCGCTTCATGTTGAGCTCACTCACTCCGAGCTGTAGCTTGAACTTGATCGGCCAGCCCTACTGTCTTTGCCTACCCCGAGCCGTTCATTGATCTCACTCAGATCATCAGTGGTTTACAGAAATTGTTGGACCAAAAAAGGTCCTAATCAATTGCCGAGTGATTAGCATGGGCAGTGGATTATGTGTTGCAGTTGCACTGCATGAGGCTGTAAGGAGGAGAGTCACAACTCAATAGTGCCACACGCCATAAAGTATGTGCAAGCAAATTATTCCTAACTCTCTGCTTTGGATAAGGCACGCCCACAGGCTTCGACAGTGTCACACATGAAGTATTCCTTTATTAAACAAACACAGAACCAGAGGCAATGAACACAATACAGTCCCTACTTCTCACTTGGTTTGCTCCTGCCTGCCTAAGGTCCAGATAAAACTTTAGTCTCCTAAAGAGAACAACATTGATTCAGGAGTGGTTCCAAACCTTCCTTTCATATCACATACAACACCTACTACAAGAGTGTACAAATACATTTCTTTAAAATCCATCCAAACCTGCCAGCATCTCCTGCTGCAATGTCAATCAAAGCATGATAAACTAAGATGAAAGAATATATACGACCAAATAAAGACCACTTTAAAGAACCTGTTGACACGTTCGACAATTATTTTGTGGGAAAAGGGTGCAGTTTGCTGAAACTAGATGACTCATTTTGGTGTGTTCTTTACACACTCCATCTGTCTGAGGATTTTTTTAAGACAGGGAATTTGTAACCGAGCTTACCTGGATGAAGGAAACAAGCAGTGTCTTTTTATACAGTAAATTGGCTAAACATACTTTCAAATGCAATATGGAACCTCGGTGCATATTCACCCCCGTGAGGCACGTGACGCTTCTTTCAGTTGTCAGTGAAACAGGAGCTTGTCAGTGACGAACTAAGAAGTGTGAGTGTGAGACAATTCCAGTGAGCCACTTCTGTCAGTGCATAGTCCGGCATTAAAAAAAAAAAATTGTTTCATGTTTCCCATCATTTGTCAGCAAAATGGGCATTCGTCAGTGGATTGACGGACGTTCTGTCAATGCTGATGGAATGCCCATCTCTGCAAATGTCAATGCATTTTCAACTGTTTAGGCATTTATAAAGTAACATTTTAGTATTCTAAACTGCCATGCATGTGAAAAGACAATTGTAAATAGATGTTGCCCATTCTAAAATGTAAAATCAGCTAAATATTCAAATACAGCACTTTTCCTTTTATGCTGATATTCTAAGGTCTTGTGCAATGTCATGTATGATAAAGGTTTGAATTTGCCACTTTAAAGGCACAATTTTCTATTTATATGATCATATTTATTTATGTAATTACAAATTGGGCTCAGTGGAATTCTGCTGTAGAGGTTCCACTGTTTTAAACAATGGGAAAAGTGCACGTTTCAAGGTGATTATACTCATCAATGCAAGAAAAAAAAGCAGGTACAGTTTAAGTATGATATACAAGCTCATTCAATCTACTCCAAGTGCATTCTGTATAATGGCTTAGAAGTGCTGAGCTGTGTGCTCTTTGTGCAATGACAATGTTTAGCACAACAGAAAAGGGCTGATGATCATCTCACACTCAAATGTGTCAGACACGATCTTATCTACGCATTTACAAACATCCTTTCATTCAGAGTCATTTCAGAATTTTCTATGTAAATGCATCCCCTTTGCTAGACCACTGCAAGCTATGAGCAACTTTAATGAAAAAGCCTAAACCAATACCTAAGGTAAAACAATATTGACTTAGTGGTGCAGTTGAGCTGGGTAAAATACAATACAATACAATACAATTTTATTTATATAGCGCATTTCATAACAGCTAGAGCCGTAACAAAGTAGCAACACACGTTTCACAGCCAATCCATTCCCATTTACATGCCGTGTCATTTTAAGTGTCATTCCAGCGGAAAGCACATTGTCATTCAAATGTATTGCCTTCCTTCCCATATAGATAATTACATCTTAATGTAAAGGGTAACATTGCTAGTTGTGAATAATCTGTCGAGAAAGTAATGATAACAACATCACAGACAATTTAGTAAACAACGTTTAATTAGTTAATAATATAGATCTTAATCATTGAGTTTGGATACCAGAGAAATTAGAGAACGAAAATAAACTCCATGTTATTTTTATGAGCACCTTCCTATCGGACTATTTAATGATACTTAAAATACATATACCTGTATATATTATTGGTGGAGGGTTATACATCACTTATCTACTTTTTATTTTAAAAGACTTTAAGGCTTGGTCTGATCTGAAAAAAAAACAAGTGCATTACTCATCATCTCAGCCCACATCAATGTCATATATCAAAGCGAACACACCACTGAGATCCAGCACAATGTCATTCAAAAGCAAGGCAAGTGAACAATAATAGAATGTCTTTGTTAATTTCTCTCTGATATCAAAGTCTTCTAGTGGTGAAAAGGCACATTCCCGCATATTCTGCTGTTTCATGTTGGTATGCAGATCTGTGGCTGGAGCCCCACTGGGAGCCACCCACCATCAAAAGGATCTCGCCATGTTATATGGCATTAGGAATAACAAAATGGCATAATCCACCAGTCTGCTTTCAAGTGACATGGTGCAGGATTCCTCAGTTTCAATTAATTAGTCAAAGGTGGCAGACCTATGAGGGGGTTGTGAGATGCTCAAACACGTTAGAGCAGATGAGGGACGATAAGTACTGGTAAATAAATACAAGGTGAATTTATGACTTCTTAGGCCATTCTCTGCACACTACGTCCTTCTGCCAAAGGCATCTCTCAGCATGTTCGCTGACGTTTGCTCATTATTATTAGTGAATGTAAAGAGGGCAGATCCTTGTCAAGAGCCTTGAATAACTCATCAGCTGGAAAACCAGGGGAATAGTAGTTAATAGTTTCTATTTGGGGCCTTGGGAGCTTTGCCCTTAAGCACTCTCATTTTAATTCCTCGGTTGTATGAGAAGAACTCGGCTAAAATGAGAAGCCGCTGAGCTGTGCAGGGTGCAGGGAAGTGTTTGTGCAAGTGTGTGTGCAAGAAGAAGTGTATCATTGACTGTCAGCAGCAGCCATCCACAACTAATGCGCACAGCCATACGCAAATCCTACCATCAAATGGGACACAGTTGGCTTGCAAGGACTTGTAAAGTTTGCAGACCTGCGAACCTTTGGAAAATGTTTCTCGTGCCACAATACCAAAACCGCATGCATGCATGCAACGCAAGCACTCAGACAGACACACACAGACATACAAACGCATACAATCCAACCAGAACGACCAGCATCTCTACCAAAACATCATGGTCATACAATTATTTCTTTTGAACATTATGAATAATATGTAAATTAGGGTCCTTAAGCACTCTCATTTTGCTGAGTAATCGGCCTGCTGATTAAATCACTTGATTACAGCCCTTCTAACATTGGTAAGAAAAAAAAAATCATTGGGCAAATTGGCCCACGTTTGCCCCATATCGGTCTCTTTATGTACCCTAACCATTTAGAATGTTGTAAAAAGATAATGATAGTCTTGTAATTTACAACACACAAAACAACATCAAAGATGAGAGTCCTTCAATACATATGGCATGTATCAGATACATACAGTCATTCAATGGTTCTATCAATCAATAACTCATGAATTTTGTCTTTTCCAGGCAAGATTATGGGGAGCACTACAATTCATGCCAAGGAAGTGAATGGGATATCAGTATTTTGCAACATAACGTGCAACATAAATCAAACATAATTGTGACAGCTAAATACAACACATTCAATGAACAACTGATAGCAACCATACTGTGGTAAAGATTGCGCCATGCAGTGCATTCTGGGAGCCAAATGGGATGGACATCATTGCCATAGATAGGCCTATAAACAATAGGTGGATATAGGTAGCTACGGGTTAAAGCTCGTACGGGCAAATTGTTGCTATTCATGGAAGGCATGAAAACCAAACATCAAGAATGAATGATTTTAGGGAAAATGCTATATGGGATATACAGGGGAACAAAAAATAATTATGCATGAAATATTTTTTTTATTAATCGTCCGATTAATTAGTATTTCTTTCTTTCTTATACATGGTGAATGTTAAGGAGAACAACATGGCACCGTTATTGGAGGCCAAATTCTTCCTTTGTTTTAAAGAGGCAACTCACTGATACCTCTGCTGGTACACATGAGTACTAAACTCCAATTAAAATGACAGCCCTCACAGGCATTTGTGTGTGGTTTTGAGTGACATACTGTCAACAAAAATGCAAACCTATTTCAGGTACAGGTTGACAGGTCCTGGGGACCAATTATTACTATTATTTTTACTAGAAATTGATTGTTTTGGCTGCTCATTTATTCGACAAGGAACTGAAAGTGCAACATTTTTAAAAGTAGTGTAAAAGTGGAGGATTTGGAAAATTATCACATTTACAAAAACAGTGTGATAAAACAAAGAGAGAACTTGTCAGGATTTGGCATGGAGGTGGACCCAAATGCAGGAAGGCGAGGCAGGAAGACTGTTTTTGATATTTTAATGAAAATGAAACGAAATACACTTGACCGGTTACTGAGGCTTGATGTGGTTATGAGGCTTGGCTTGGCGATGTGACGACTATGACAACAGCGACAATGACAACAGCGACAATGACAACAGCGACAATGACAACAGCGACAATGACAACAGCGACAATGACAACAGCGACTACGCGACAATGACCGGACAAGAACTGAACAAAATCTAGCAACTTAAATACAAGCACACTGACGAGACAACGAGAAACACCTGGACAAGAGACACAAGGTAGGAGGGAGCTGATTGGCCAACACTAGGGAATGGAAGGCACACAGATGGACACAATAATCATGACGAGACAGACACAGAACACTAAGCAAAACATGAAACTAGAGAAAGCCCAAAACCAAAACAAACCAAACATGACAGAACTGTCCATGAGCTTTAAAGGGCATATTCTGGCGTTTGAGCTTCAGTCAATTCCTTATGTGCCTTTTTGATGAACTTTCAAGATGTGGCGATTTTCCGTTTTGGCTTCTGACACACCCATCATGCGTAACCGGTGAAAACTCATGCGGCTAAGATGAAGCGTGATCCATTGGACTCTGAGGATGCCTGCAAGTTTCGGATTGTGGCGTTTTCCTGAGACGTGAATTCCATAGAGATCCATTCGTAATATATGTCACACTCTAAATGTGAAATTGACTTGCGCATGGATCCGGATACTGATTGTCCCCAGTGATGTTTGCGGCTCATCCAATAAGCTACATTGAAGGAGAGCGTTTGTATTTTCATTGCATTTAATCAATGCAATAAAGGTAATTTAATAGGACTGTGCTCATGCCTGAATGTATGTTTGGAGCTGTTCCATTAGTTGAAAAGCGAGTGAGCCGGCCGTTGTTTAAGCATTGCCTTGTAACGCTTCTCGCCGCATTCAGTATATGGCAAGTATGTAATTTTTATGGATTTCACAACCGGCATAAGTCATACAAAAACAAATAATTCAATAACTAACTCATCATTGCAACCATTACCATGACTGCAGATGATCTGAGCGGCACCTTAAGAAAAACTCCAAGCCGCCAGCACGAGTCAGCAGCCGCTCGGTCACGTGGCCGACGCCAGCGGAGCACGGAAGCAATAAATTGAATCCAAACGTGCAAAATGTGTTTCACCTTCAAGAGGTGCTAGTCCATAGTACAGCCTCCTGAATGCGCAAGAGGAAAGCTGGTTAAATGTCTAGAAGAATACTGTACGTACACCACTCGATTTGACAGTGGATGCCCTAATTTAAACGTCACTCCACCCAAAATGCATACATTTCATGACGTGCGCAGCAGCACACCTTTTCTGACTTAAGCATACGGGAGAATAGGTAAGTGTTTATTCCGGACATAGATTAGTAAGCCAAATGAACACAAGTAACGTATTTTCCGGACTACAAGCCACAACCTTTTTCCTAGATTTTGAGCCCTGCGGCTTATAGTCCGCTGCAGCTATTCTGTGGATTTTTCTTCCACCGCTCGGGGCGCTCTAACCGGAATGACAGTACAATTCAATACAATACATTTCCCATTGACTGGATGTGACTGAAGGCGGCTGGTTAGCACGTCGGCCTCACAGTTCAGAGGTCATGGGTTCGATCCCGGCTCCGTCATCCCCTTTGTGGAGTTTGCATGTTCTCCCCGTGCCTGCGTGCGTTTTCTCCCACATTCCAAAAACATGAATGGTAAGTTGATTGGACACTCTAAATTGCCCCTAGATGTGATTGTGAATGTGGGTGTTTGTTTGTCTCTGTGTGCCCTGCGATTGGTTGGCATCCAATTCTGGGTGTCCCCGCCTACTGCCCGAAGACAGCTGGGATAGGCTCCAGCACGCCCGCGACCCTTGTGAGGATAAGCGGTATAGATAATGGATGGATGGATGTGACTGCAGGTGGAGGAGTTCAACAGGAGAGGGCGCCATGCACTAGGTTATTGCATTAGGTGCTGTAATGCTTTGATTTGATGTTTTCCTAGAGGTCCGTGAAGTCCACATGAATGCGATTGGCTGATGTTGCTGTCTGTTCTGTTGTTTCGATGTCAAATGCTATTGTTGATTTAGCATGTCGTGTGTTAGATTGGCTGACTTTATTAACATAAAACAAGAAAGGTGCATATGTAGAATGTAGTAGAACAATTGATGATGGAGTCTGGTGGACATTAGCTGACAAACTGGCAGTCGGCAGTGAAATGAAGATGAGTACTGTTTATTTTCTCTTGGTTCTCTTCTGTTTTAATCAGCAACGTTGCTGCAGTGTTAAAAGGCACTATTAGGAAACAATGTGCTCAGGTACATACATGTACATTTACAGTTCATAATCGTTCTGTAAATGCATGAAATATAAACGTTTTCAACATACGGCTTATATACAGGTGCGTCTTATTTAAGTATTTTTCCAAAATGCAATAAAATAGAGTGGGTGCGGCTTATATAACAGTGTGGCTTATATAACAGTGTGGCTTGTAGCCCGGAAAATACGGTCGTATTTTGTTGTATTTGGTCACATAATAAGTATCCAGACAGCATCCATTACATGCTTTTGCATGAATACTACAAACTGCATTTGAGTCATTTTTGCAGGTTTCGGATGTACTTAACTTTGCACAAATGTTATGTCATTACCGCATAATGCAATACAAGACAATACTACAATACAATACAAACAATATTTACTATCCACTTGATCAGTGATTGTCTGATTGCGCCATACTAACTTGCACTGATAGCCTTCAGTATTAGTGTAAGGTTAACTATCGCTTAGCTATGCCAGAGAGAACTTAAATTGAGCTGATAGAACTAACCTTATTTAACTGCAATACATCCCCTCAAAGAGAATGCCATTTCTTAATGCCATGACCTTTTCTAACCACGTTAAAAAACCTCAAGCTCTTCAGGTGTGGTTTGTCAATAAAAAAAGAATTGGAAGACAGCGGGAAAGTCGGTGGATCTACTCTGCTTCTAACGGGGGTCATTATCCAGAACTGTCGTCCGTTGTTGGGCTGAGTGAGAGCTTTTTCCTTAGGCTTGACAGTGATTGAAGCAAGTGTGTTTGAGTGTGTTTATTTTAGTTCAATTTATTTAAGTAGTCAGGGGAAGATCTGTGCTTCTGTGCAGGCCTCACTCAAAAATAATTATAAACATTGTGATGCAGCAGAGCAACTAAGAGTGCAGAGTTCACAAGCAAGAGTGCAGAGAGAACACCAAAGACATCCAGTTTGCTAAAAAAAAAGTAAATAAGCAATGAAAGAAAAGACGACAGAAAGGACTCTGAGAGGTTAGCACACCCCACTCGATGCTGCGCTATAAGGACAGTTCATATGGATCCACACAGTCGATAACACCACATTGTTGAAGGTGAAACAAGTGCAGCAAGTCAATAGGATTTGTTAAAAAAATCTCTTTATTTGGACAGAGAGGGTAACACAAAGGAGGGAAAACCCTGCTTTGCGAGAGCACCGTTGAGTCCTCCTGTCACACATCTGCCAATGAGAGATGTGTTGTTTGTCTGCAGGGTGCTGTGCTGAAGACCAGCTTGAATTCAGATACAGCCAAAGCCAGCTGATGAAAGGCCAAGAAGAGGCGCAGAACTGATGTCTAAAAGGCATTTTGCAATGTTTAAGTGGCAGTTCAAGTTCAAGTGGCCAAAAGTGACCCAGGGGCAAGTCAGGATGTGTTTTTGGCAGGAAAAAGATAAACTAAGACTAAAAGCTTCTTTATACTCCCACATTCATGCGGGCAACAATGGCCACATTAAGTCACGTGGCCAATGTATTGTGTTGTGTGGCACCTCTGCGGTCCCTCTGCAACACATGCCATGTTCACGACACATCATTTGTCGTGATTGGTCACCATTAATCACAAGCTGTGTTGACGTACTCGGCTTTCCCCGACTAAGGTACAACGTTCATTTAGTGGCTGCACATGCCACCTACGCCACCGCCTTCTTGATTGATTTCGCAATACAATCAAAGCATCATCTGGTCATCTAGAGACATTTGTCCGAGCAGGCAATTTTCCACGGCTCCCATTGTTGTCGCTTTGTTCCTTCTTCCGCAAAGTAAAAACGGCGAGAATAGGCAATAAAATGTTGAGGAAACCCCACCGTGTGGTGTCCTAGCCAATATACGCCGTAGTGACACACCCAACTTCGAGTGAAACTGAGACCGACACTTATCAGGGGAAGACCGCTCCGCTCTTCAGTAGGCCTACAACGGTACTGCCATTACTACAGATTCACAATAATTATTCACAATAAAAGATGCCTTAAAAAGAGTGCCTTAAATTTCCACATCTAAAGTACGAGTTAAAACACAAAACCTGAAGCTTTCACAAACTATGACTTGTATTGGGCGCATAAATTCTGCATTTAAAACGATGATTCAATTACGTACATTTTTCGGAATAAAGAAGAAGACAAGTGAACACAAGTACAAATATTCAGCAGTCTATCAAAACAAGTAAAATGATATTCCATATCAACAGATCTGACTGTGGGTGAAATAATGCACAAATAATAGGATATATTCCAGTGTCAAAACCTGTTCAAGAAAACAAATAAGGTTTAAGTGCATTGCAGGCTTCTTCCTCAGTATGTGCCAGTCAAGGTTTATTTGCAAGAGAGGTGCTAATTACAGTGCAATTTCCACCACTTATGGAGTGACATATAGACATCTTGTTCCTTCAAGATTCAACTACATGTGGAAATGGCATGCCATGGGTGGGTAAGATTCCAGAGGTTTAAGTATTTTAAGGCTGGTAGGCTACAAAGACTCCACCCCCACTGGCACACTCACATAAAACACCAATAATCTGCCGGAAGCCAGCTGTCATATATGAATCCTTTGAAAACCCACACCAAGATGCCAAAGCCTCATACTTGGAGTAGGACACTTGGAGTGGCAATGTGATGCGCAAAACAGAGAAGTACATTACATTCAACTTACATCAATGTTAATATTACACAAATACTTTATTTCCATCCTATGACAAAATAAATGAACTTTTATTACCCCATTAAGTGGTAGAACTTTTCATTTCATACTGACAACCAAGAAATGCAAATCTTTAACTCCTTGAAGACGGAAGATCTGTCTATCTATAAAAAAAAAAAAATGCCATGTTTCTAACACCATGCTACCATGACACCATGCTCAATAGAACGGTGCTGAAAAATAGAACAATACAGATCAAATCAATCTAATCTATCAATAAACAAACTGCCATGTTTCTAACACCATGCTACCATGACACCATGGCCAATAGAACGGTGCTGAAAAATAGAACAACACAGATCCAAAGCGTAATACTTGATAGGAGTTAACAATAGAAACAAACTGAATCAACGCTAGCCAAGTCTCATTTCAGGAAACCTTTGCCACATTGCACAGAGCAGGTTAAAAGATGAGTGGTAGCATTAAGAAGCCAACCTCGATAGGGAGTGTTTCTACCTCACTATTGACCGTACTACCTCAGAGGAGCCATAGTTTACTTTTAAGTGTTTACAAAAGACACATTCACTATTGGCCATCTTTCATGTTTTCAATCATGAAATGTCATTGGACAGTGTGCAGCATTGTATACAGTATGCTGGAATGCCATGAAAACAACGTAGCACTTCACTGGAAGAGGATGACTGATTGATCCAGGTAGCACTGACAACTGTGACTGGTAAAAGAGTGTGTCAGCCACGAATAGGAATATAGTGATGGTAGCGAATTATTAGTTTGAGAATTATTAGAAACTGAAGAGCACAAGATTTTGGCTCATCAAACAAGTCTAATGGGAGTTTACGGCCGAGTGTTCACAGGTCAAATGCAACGCCTCCGTTGTGAATGATTGCTGAAGAGGATGGCAAAAACTTCACTTCCATTACCACTGAGTGTTCTCTCTCTTACCTCAAAATTACTCCCATTTAACTTTGCCAAAGAGTGCTCCCACCACATGAGAAAGCGCGATGGTGATGTAAACTGCACAGTGTGAGACCACTACCATCAACAAAATTGGACAAACCCCCCCCATCTTTTGTGATTTACTGCAGCCCTTACTGTAAGTGTGGGGCTTTCTTCAATCATGCTCCTAAATGCACAAACCATTAGACTCTGTCCGGAAAAAGAATATACCCTGGTGTCTCAATTATAAGACAAAGACTGACTCTCTACAGCAGCCTTCTGTGGCCATAAAAGGAAATGGCTATCCATTTTCTGCTTCATCTCTCGCCCAACTGAGTCCTGTCTGTGTGTTGGGAGCACCAAATTCCTCTTTCCAACTGAATTGTTTCATTAATAACCACAAGTACTGTGGCTAGAGTACCAATTAAGGTTGGAAAAAGACATGACTTAAAAAAAAAAAAATCTTTGTCCTATAATGAGTGGCTCTGTGGTCTTTGCTTATATGGAAAACTTTCATCTTATGAGTGAGACTATAGGTTTTCAAAAAATTCTTAAAAGTAAAAACAAATTGAAATTTGTCACCACTGAAATAGCCACAATACACTGATAATGTGCCTTGATCCTCTGGTCAGAGATGAAGATGTGTGCGGTCTGCAAGCTCTAGGAAATAAAGTTTTTTTTAGTATTTGTTAAGTCTATTCACGTATGTTGTGCTTGTACGCTGCTTAAGACGAATGCACATGTACACAAGCATTTTTAAAACAGTATATTTTTTCCCCCACCAGGTAAAAAAAAAAAAAAAAAATCCAATTGTCTGTCAAAATGAAAACACATTTGCAGGCTATTAGGTATTTTGTAGCCAATTACAAGCCTACAGGCTGCCTCCAGGAGGTTCTAAATGGGTTTAGAAGCAGCATGATGTCATTGCACAAGACAAAAGTTGAAAAGATAAAATTTGTAACATCATAGAAAGGAGGTCAATAAAAGGTTAATAAAAAAAAATCTAGGCAGGAAATGGATTTTGAAATTGAAATTGAAAAACCTCCACCCTGATCACAGTTTTCCAAAAAGTGAATTTTCACAAGCCTAAATTGCAGTTAACCTGTGGGCGGTGGGCAAAACACCAATATACCTTTCTTAAAAGCACCAGCTGTGAGGATATGTCCTGAGATCCGCTTGTGTTTAGTATTCATCAGATTGGCTTCTTTTGCTTTAATTACATTTGTAGGTTTGTATTCACACTAGTAGCTTTAAATTGAATCACAATTCACGACTGCATGGGGAACAGGAAAAAAAAATCCATAATATTCCTTTAAAGTCAGTTCATGCTGGTATGATCTTATTGTTTGCAAATGCAAATGTCGTCCAAAGACACGGGGAGTAATGTTCAGTGAAGTGGACTTGAATCACTAGCTTGCTTTGATGTTTCAGACGATCACCATGTTAACGCTCATGAGCACTATGAATAACTAGAGAGGAGAGGATACATTTCATGTAAAGGGTGTCCCTATAGGGACAGAACAAATGGCTTTGAAGTCATCTTTGTCACAAGTCTTCCAACTCTTTATTTACAGCAACCTTGGAACCACAGGTCAAGTACGCTAGATGACATGCACACATCTGTTTATCAGGCACTTAATTTTCCTAAGAGTTAACTCTTGGCAAAAATGAAGGTCAGCACATCACCTCTAAACAAACCATGAGACCGGAGGGAGGTTGCAGAAGGGCTTGCACTGCTCTTGATCTTGCTACCATAGACTGATAAGGCTGCTGGAAAACGCACTTCCAAAAAGGATTATCTGTGTGGGTAGCTCAGTGGGTCTGACAGCCGGCACACAGTGTTAAGTGAGGCAGGCGAACACTTTAACGCGGTATTTTTTCGCCTGCTAGGGCTCGCCGGATAATTCTCCTCAGAAAATAGAACCTTATCAGTGGGATACGGTCCATCCTGATGAATGTTTCATAAGTGCAGTGTATTCATACTGCCATTAGCCGGGGGTGAATCGCAAATCCAAGGACAGTTGTCCAAGTTGACAATGTTGTAATTGCCACTTGACACACTTCCACACTTTCAGCGTGTGCTTCTCGCGACTACAGCGTAACAGGATAAATATGAACGTTATAGATTACACAAATCCATTAATTAATTCAGTCTAAATTTTACCTTACAACATTTTACTTTTTGTCGTGTAACTTTTTTTTGTTGTTCAAAGTTGCAGGAAAAAATTGTGTAAACTACTTTTTCTACCGCCACTACCATTTACACCCGTGTATGCCGGTGTGTGTGTGTGTGTGTGCCAGTAAGACTTAATGTGAAAGATAAATCAAGTTAGGCTCGGAAGCATGTGTGGAAGAGTTCAAATGCTATCTTATTGTATATTGTTTCAATGTTTTCCTGCAAAATTAAAGCCATTAAGCACAGGATGCATGGAAAGGTGTATTATTGTAAGAAATCAAGTCAAATGTATCTGTATTGTTTTATTAAGTGCAATTAATTAGAACACGTGTCAAGCTCCAGTCCTCAAGGGCCACTATTCTGCTTGTTTTAAATGTTTCCCTCCTCCAACACACCTGATTCATATGATCAGCTAATCTGCGAACTCTGCAGGTGCCTATAGTAACGTTGGATAGCTGAATCAGGTGTGTTGGAGGAGGGAAACATCTAAAAAATGCAGGATAGCGGCCCTCGAGGACCGGAGTTGGACACCTGTGAATTAGAGTCTAATATTTAAAAAAGCATGGCTTGTAATTTGGGCCATCAGCAGGTTGTTTTTATGCATCATCAAATAGTGGCCATATTAAGGTGACAAGATGGAGAGAGTGAAAGACGAAAATAAGTAAATGCCATGTTAGAGGTTTTAACAAAACAGCAACGGGGACGGGCAGTTTCTCATTCATCCCAATACCGTAGTGTCAAAGTATTTAGAACCCTCTAAGTACACATTTTCAAGAATGAGCCTGTAGAAAGAACACAGATTAAGTCATTTTTTGATTGGCTTCACTTATAAGAACCTTGTGATTCATCCATTGTTGACAAAATACTGAGAGTGACAGTCTATAAATTGTCGCTCAAATCATTTGACTTATCAGACCAGCTAAGCTTTGTGCATCCCATTAAGTGGGCGTTCTGAAAATGTTGCAGGACTTTGAACAATCATACAGATCTCCAGCACACATGAGGACAAACCAGAGTACTCATCCCACTTGACACAAGACCTCATGAGGTATTCTTAGGTCTTGCACAACATTGGTTCAAATTCCATGTTTTGTGTGACCTTTCCCACCAAATTTTGCTTGAATTTGAATTGTTTGTTTTTGGAAGTATCACTGTATTTGTTATCTCAAAGATGACAGTAATTCTAATTATTACAACAACAAAAACATATTCGGAAGGCTAATTTGAAGTGTCCTTACCACTGCACATTTGACCAACAAAAATGCCTAAAGCTCAACAACACTAGTTGAGAAGGGCCTCTACACTTAAAGTTTAGGCGAGCTTCAGGGTGTTGCTACCTCTATAACTGAAGGGTTACAGGCTACAGCATTCATAAAATAAGGCTTTCCTGAACTCCTCATTTACAATATCTTGGGGCAAAGGTTTGAGTATTATCTTCATTCCACTGCATTCAGCCTGCATGTATTATTTTTTTATTTAGAGGAAAAACACTCAGGAATTGCAGTCACACACATTATCTATAATGCATTTAGTGTTCCTTGAACCAGAAGTATAGTTGACTTAAACGTGGCTTAGTACAGTGCTAAGAACATAGATTTTTGACTGTCAAGTGATTTGCAGAAATAAAGACAAGTTACAGCCTCTGGGAATAGATGCTATTATCACACATCTACATTTCATTGGGATGACAGGGTAGCAGAAAGCCAGCTGCTTCAGGCCACTGTGTATTATGTTGTGCTGAATGCAGACGAAATACACATGCTGGAAAAACAAGTTTAAGAGCATTATTAAATTCAAAGGTAGAGTGGATATGAAATGTCTATACACCACTCTTCAAATGCCATATTTTCCCATTTACTGAATGCATATATATATGGCTGAAAAATCTGAAATGAATGGTCTCTGTCTTTCTCTCTCTCTCTCTCTCTCTCTCTCTCTCTCTATATATATATATATATATATATATGCATACAGTAAATGGGAAAATATGGCATTTGAACAGTGGTGTATAGACATTTCATATCCACTCTACCTTTGAATTTAATTTAATAATGTTCTTAAACTTGCTATATATATATATATATATATATATATATATATATATATATATATATATATATATATATATATATATATATATATATATATATATATATATATATATCCCAATCCCCTGCAACTGTACAGTAGATAAACCAGTTGTTTGAATGTATTGGATAAATTGGTCCATCTTCTGTCTATACAGAAGGATCAGTTACAGTATAATTTTTTTTAAATGTGTTTATTGGTTTTTGAATTCAACATCCTGATCCTGTAAAGCAAAAAATATATTGCCTATACCGGGTCCAGTTGTTTTGGCCATAAAACAGAGCAGATTTGAACGGACATAAACCCAGTAATAATCAACCCTGAATTTTGATTTGCAGTAGCAGTGATGAGAACAATTAGTTTGACATTGCTGGGAGAGAGTGGCTTGGCTGGGGTGGATGGGTCACAGCTGGCTTAGGCTCCGGTCACATTTGCCGTGGTGGAGTTGTGATGGCCGGTGACACGAGCTGACGCCTGAAGCGCTCCCGGTTTGCTCTTTGGTGGAATGCGCTGGTGGATGAACGCGCTCACCATCTGTCACAGTTGGTCACAGCGTGGGTGGGAGGGGGTCAGTGAGGAAGGTGTTCATCTTATCTGTCACCCTGCTCGCTGCTACTGCCTCCACACCGTCCACTTCCAGCCCAAACGCAAAGCTTGCATCTGAACATGTTAGGCTCCAAAAGCCGCCTCTCCAGCGCAACAATGCCAAGTCAATTCTCTGCCCACCACGGGCTTTTGAAGAGATTTTCTAAATCCTGTTGCACACATGGGAAGTTTTGTATGGAAAAAAAGTTTCTGCTCTCGTTGCTGTGTGCCCAGTATATTTTAAGTGGGACTTCAGATGCTCCCAAAATGGAGCGCCTGAATGTTGAGTGGGGCAAGGGTTTTTGCACTTTTGGGTATTTGCAATGCGACAAGCTTACCATAGTACTGTTAGGTAAAACTGACCTTTCTCATGCATAAAGTACTTGTTGTGGTAAATGTGTCAATTTTTGGTAAATAATTTCACATTATATTCTCATTAGTTTCCAGATTATCCTGAAGAAAAATACAAAAAGTCTCAGTCTGTTTTAGTTGAGGTCAGAACATAATACAGAACCGACATGTATTTATTTATTTGTAATTGCTCAGTAACCTGCAACAAATATTCTGTGCTGAAAAATGCTTCTACCTCATGTTTTGTTTTCCTAGCAGACAAAAAGAGTGTTTTATCCCCCAAACCTTTTTTACAGGAGAAGTAAGAGCAGATGATAAACAAGTGGAGAGAAAACTATTTGCTGGTATCCATAATGACTCCCATTATTTAGTTATTTAAGGAGGGCAACTTTCAATTTCGGAAATTCAGGACTAAACAAGAACAGTGAGTTTCTGCACGAGTTGATCTCCACTGGTGTTCCTTTGGACCATGAAATTGTCATTTGTTCTGCCAGCATTACATCAAATGAGAGATGGGGGTCGTGCCGAGTCTGCTACTAGGCACCGGGTTTATTTTAACTTTTATCGGACATAATCTCCATGGGTAATTATATTTGGTACTGCAAGCACAGGCAGGTGAGTTCATGCTCATCCCAGACAGTTTCTCCACACGGTGAAGGAGGAAACAATGGTATCTATTCATGAGGCTGGACAAAAATGCCACGAAACACTGCGCACATCCATCATGCAATATGAATTCGCATGAGGTTATGTGTGGAAGCACAGGTGAATTTAGATGATTGAATATTTCAGCAGATTTTTCAATGACATACTATGTGTTTAACAACACACAATTTTTTTTTTAAGGCAAATTCATCTTGCGATCTTCACAACTTCTGGACGGACTCATGAATGGGACTGTTATTGCAGCCCTTGCCGATACTATCTATAGCATGTACAAAATGATAATAGAGCTGTTATTAGTGGTCTTCTTATTGCCTCCATAACATGTACAAGTCCATGAACAGAATGCCTATTAGTAGTAGCAAATACAATACAGCATACATGAAAAAAAGATAAGCCCACCACACCAAAGTCAACCTCACCGATTGAGCCAGAAACCCCTTCTACTCAACTACTTTTACCCTACTACAACCTTTTATAACCAACATACTAGATTATATTCTATATCAAACTGCCTACAACAACGTATCAGTTGCTGTACTATCACCACCGTGCGTGACGTCACATGAAACTCCACCAAATCTTCTGAGACTTCTTCAACAAATAACAAATAAATAATTAACCCTAACACATTTTATTTGTTTTGCTTTGCAATTTGTCATTCAATTGTGTATTGCTGATGCCACCACAGAAGGACACCATTGATAGCAAAGAGGAAAAAGCAAACACACACACACAAAAAAACATATAGCCCTGTAGGAATGTGGTGCAGACACGTCCTGGCTGGTCAGTACAATATGGCTAAAGCAATATTAGGTTGACAACAACAGACGAAGACAAATTGCATTTAGTCCTAATGTGAAGAGACTCTGAAGCATTAGCAGTGATCTACCACTGCACATTTCTTATTGAATCCATTTCTTGTCTACAAAGTTAAGGGCAACTACACACTTATTGTTTAACTACTAATATTGGTTACTTACGGTATTTTTACTTTGACTTGATTTTATGATGGAATGGTACCTTCTTTTTTAAAACAGTGGCTGTGCGGTACAACGATTTTAGGTAGGTAATGCTTTGCAATGGATTATTTCAAAGTCTTAATGTCAAAATTATGGAAACAAATGGTGTTTAACTTTTGAGCTTCCATGGTAGTTATACACATTTTGAAGTTTACAGTACTTGCTAAGTTATGTTTGTTTGGGTGTTTTATATTTGTATGCAGCAGCCCATGCGTTTGAGGCACTGAGAAGCGGGGAGAGGCTCTGGCGGTCTGCAAATAAACATTGCCCACTTTGAATTAATTCACTCGTTCTTGTAAGAACATACACGTAGCATGAGTTCAACTTTTGCTCGCCACAGTATATGTGACTTCTTGGCCTGTATGTGTACACACAGACATACTGTATATATATATATATATATATATATATATATATATATATATATATATATATATATATATATATATATCTGAGTGGTACTCAACTATATATATATATATATATATATATATATATATATATATATATATATATATATATATATAAAAACGTCAACTCTGCATTCATTCCTCAACGATTGCACATGTGGACGGTAATAAGCTAAAATAAGCAGCAAAAAGATTACATTATGGAACCCTAAATCCATTAGAGAGGGAGAAAAGAGGAACAGACAGAAGGGATTATTCTGGACAGCAATACGGGAGTGCACAGTGATGAGGGTGGGGGAAGAGGTTTGACATTGAAAGTGCACCACCAACAACAACACAAGCAGATCAGGGTGGCCACAAGACCACATGGTTGTTGCATAAAGAGATGGAACAGAAAGAGAAGGAAGGGAGAGGGATGTTACAGGATTAAGCCTCAGAACGAGAGAGGGATAAATGACGGAGGGATACAAAGAGGGAGATTCCATCTCCCAAACAACAAACCGAGAGCCTTTGCCACCATCAGCATCCTGCCTTTGATGTTTGCTACGTTGAACTAGCGCTAGGAAGCGAAGGGAGTGGTGCTGCCGGTCGTGGGAAAGCCAGAGAGAAGAGGGAGCCATCAGCATTATGAAAAGCATCTGGCCCAGAGGCATATGTAACAGCCACTTTGATGATGCTACCATTTACTTCATGGGGGGAAGTGAGCAGGAGGCGGTGGCAGCGTTGTGATGGAAGGGACACCGTGTGGAGATGGTTCCAGGCTATGCAGCCAGGCTGTCGAAGCCAACCCAAAATTATAAATCAAAGAAATTTTAAAAAGCAATATAAGAAATTAAGGACATACAACAAAGCTGTACACCCAGCGGGCATTGCGGCCAGCCATTTGAAATATGATGGAGACGATATTGGTTCTGGTTAGTATGAGGCAGCGGACCTCACTGCTAGTTTGGTGTACAGCACGGTGACATATACTGACCTGGCCTTGAGACAGCACTAGTGGTGGTGGGTTCAATAATTGCTACAGGGGAGGAGAGGGGGGAGGGAAAGGGGAGGGAAAGAGGACATTCATGTATTATTAACAGAATGGAGACGTAACGTAAAAAGGAAAAAATAAATAAAAGAGCATGCAAGGACAAAAGGATCAGCATCTCTATGGTAAGATGCAACCTCCACATGCTCAAGACTTGCTCTACTACAGGTGTCTCAGTCATGTAAATACAAAAATAACTTGGAAACTTCACACTGAGTGAAAATGGCAATCATTCTGCATGCCTCGTGTGTTAAATCCATGCCCATCTCTCCAACGGCCACACTTTTACATGTGCCTGTTAGAGACATCTGAAAGGAGATGTCCCCTGTAAATTAGAAGAGCCTGTGACACGCTTTTGTCAAAACACCACACCAAGGATCACAAATTAGATCACACTTTGCAGCTTTTATCTACAGACCTCTTAAAATCAGCCTATTTTGAGGAGTGGTCAAGTCTCATGTAAATTAGCGATTGCTAACCATGCACTCGTCTACTGCAGGGTGGCTTGGTGTTACCATGACGACCGGGGGCAGAGCTATGGGCTTGCTAATAGCTGTTTGTGAACAAGGGACAGACCCAAGTAAGAAGTAAAAAGCGAGCAACTATAAAGACAGTGCATGGATTGTATTTTCACTCGTGGAGGCAGCACTACATCACCAAGCTGCCAAATTACACTTCTCAATCAGTGTTCAGATTCGTGCATTTGGCGCATGCAATGGACACATTGCCAAACAGAATTACCATATATCATATAAATAAAACACCTTGGTCCAATAGTAGTGGTGTGGCAGTGAGAATTGAGGGAAAAAAAATACATTCTTAACATTCAGTCCGTCTTAACTTGCTCGGACAAGGCAACTCTGGGTCCCAATCTGATTATTTTATGAACTTATTTCAGGCTGCGCCACTGATGACATTTGGGAGATGAAATAATGTGAAATCTAGGAATGGTCAGAACTGTATGGCAAAATTACTTTTTTTCTTTTTTTTTTTATAGTGCAAGTTTTAAATGCCACGTGGACACACCAGCAGCCAGACAGAGGTTGACAATACATGGTGCGTTTTGCCTTTTCAAGACCCTTATTATAAAGGATGGACCAGCCTCAACAATAATTTTTAAGAGAAGATACAGTATAGACAGTTTTCAATCATGTGCTTAATATTTGTTTGTCTGCGACGTTGGAGGTCCGGATCAGGAGAATAAGATAGGCATGAAATGAAAATAAATGTCTTTGTTTCTGTATTACCCTAAACAGTAAATACTTATTTTCTTAGATGAGAGTATTTCAGAGTATTTTCGAAACTTTGGATGCGGTGGCAAAGACACGACATGGTGACAAAGTGGCCGTTACAAACAACTACAATTCATCAATTCATCTCTCTTTGCCTAACTCTGTGTCAAAACTGTTCCATTTCATGACCTGGAATGGTTTACAGCTTGGCATACTTTAGGTAAAAAAGCACTCACTTGGCCTAACATTAGTCTCAAGGCTAGATCGTGATTAACAGCAGAATTTTACATTTCTGTTGTGTTTGTATGTTGAATATAATACAACGGCAACAATCAACTAATCGAAAATGGAGGTATGTACAGTAAGTAAAATGTATTTTCTAATATTCCAAGAGATGGAATAATCGATAGGATAATCGATTAAAAAAATGATTAGTTTGTGACTGCCCCAATTCTCACTCAGATTCAAAACTGGTAAATGACCTGTGAAATGACAGTTTGTTTCTCCCACAGTAATTCACCATTTTTTGATTTATCAAATATATCTGTTCAAACATTTTGAAAAGCACCTGAACAGAACAATGCACATACCTCCAGCATGGTGGTCACGGCCGTGTCCAGAAGTGCACGACGTCGCGGGTAAACAATACACTCAGACTTACGTTAAGTAAGTCACATTCATAGCTGTCGGACTACAGCATCTCCAAATGCTTTGTCACCTGTTGTCAAAGTTGTTTAAGGAAGTGCAATTTGACACTTATACGACTACCTAATCATTGCATGACACCTTTCTCATTTAAGTTTAGTTAGTGTTGTAGTTTTTCATGGTTTAATTTTAACAGTGGTTATGTCTACACTTGCACGGCAGTTGCAACAAGTTAAAATATTAATCAAAACCTTCGTTGTACAAAGTTTTGTGATGGCAATTATTTCCAACAATGAGAACAAGTCAGAGCTCGACCAGCATCACAGACTGTAATGTGTTTGATCTTAAATTTTCTACTGTATGGCCAGTCAATTACAGCCGGAAAATAAGCTTTGTGAACCATAGCCAATGTATGGCTTTTCCATCCCACTGTCTCAAAAATGATGAATTATCTTCATTTACATCTGGAAATTCCAAAATTCCAATTTTGTTTGTGCTGGATCAATTATTTAATGGATTAGAACATGATTTTCAGGTAAACAAGCTGAGTTTGAAATCAATAGACAGCAGAAGTGGCTTTACTTTTAGCAAACAACATTTTTAATTGTGGATGATTTGAAACAAGCTGTGTGAACTAACGTAAGTTCAGAGTATATATAAAATTGCAGGTTCAACGGTAAGGAATGTGGTGGTTGTGCTGAATGTCTGGTTGAGCAATGCAGTTGTTCAAACTCTTTGTTCTTCCCACAAAGGTGTAAACTATTTTATTCCTCGAGGCTTGGTGGCAAGGAGGCGCTTTCGTGTCAGAAGGGAAGTCATGGCAGCCTCACTTATACCTACAAAAAAAGACCACCATGTTGATGAATTGTGTATTACAAACTAATTTAGTATTCAATTTATCTGCACGAACTGTTAAACAGCTGTGTACTGACTTTGTTGTCTTATACTCTAATAAGCCACCCACAATTAAGCCGTCGATGCTTTCGTTTGATTTCATCATTCCTTTTTGAAGCTGAAAATGTGTAGGGATCAGCATTCAAGTGCCTTCTCGATATTGCATACGGGGCTAGGGAGAGGTCGAATGCATATTTTCTCCAATGAATGCTTCCACTTCAACTAGTCCTCCGGGAGCAGATATGTGAAGACAATTTCTTTTTAGTTCTTTCTTCAAACAGACAGATGGGTGCTATCTGATTAATATTTGAGTATGAATCACCAGTGAATGTGTCTAGCTCTCAGACACTCAGTCCATTATTGTATGGTACATGTCTTTTGACAGGCAAGCACTCCCTCTTGGATTTGCACATAGTGGTGGTCTTACATTCTGCACATGGTGTTTGCCAAGATGCACCAACTAATAAAACAGCTTCTTGAAGTTTTAAGAACTATTTCATCCACAAATTAGAATTGCTTCTCTGTACTGTTTCATTTGGATTGAATAATGTGAGTTATTGGGCGTACTCAGTTTATTTTCTCAATTCTAAAATGGAGTCATTACTTAAACAGAAAAGGAGCTAAAGAAAAAAAAATGTCCAGGGTTACATTTTCATTTTAGTGGAAGAGGTAAAAAGAGAAATGAAACAAATCAGCGCTCACATGCAATTGTCACAAACATGATTTTAACATCTTTACTTGCAAACTATTTATGGTTATGCTTAAAAAGATTTACGACTATATGCCATTTTATATCACCTGACTTTTTCAAGGTTTGAGCCAACATGGAAATGAACAAATACAGTTGTTCACATAAGTTAAAAACCTTAGCCAGCCATTTTGAGCTGAATGTTTTCTTTGAATTATTTACTAAGCAAAAATGTTTTTATAAAATAATTGAAGACAAATATATATTTTTTTTCATAATGAAAAAGACCTTTAAGTGCAACTTAAGGCACCTTCCTTTCAACATGGGCAGCGCATTACAAAGTAATCTTGGTCAACAATATTGAAAAAGTAAAAAAAATAAATAAAAGAAAGTACTGTAAGCCAAGGAACAGCTACCAGCTAATGATAACAGCTGCTAGCCACTAACGCCAGAGACTTGTACCGTATTACACAATGACAGCGTAATCAACCAGCGGTTTGATCACGTCCTAAATTAGAGACTGTATATGATTTTGGGACGGCATTGCGTTAGTGTTGGTGGCAAGCGTTAACACGTCGAAAACGGAAGTCAAGTTAGCCGTTACGCCACCACGCGGGCCAATTTCAAAATAAAAGTCCACTAAGGCATTGGCATCAATGACTCAATGTATTATTTGGTAAGCTTCATTTTGAAGTTAGCCTTTGCAGAGGCGGTGTGTTCATCGAGTATGTTTGCGAAACGCTCTCGTACATGCGACTTACGTCTTGAGATTTTTCAACTTCCTTTGCTGAATGCAGACTAATCACGTTGTCTTAATGTGAACACGCACAGTTTTTTTCAGCAACCATTCTGCGGATTGTGCCCGTCCTGAACTGCGCTGCTTGATCCTTACAGATCACGGCTCAAAGATGATTCGTTGCAGTGCACCACTAGTGTGTACAGGTACGCAAATGCGCGTCGTGACGCAAATGACGGTACGCATCAGTGATTTCTGTTGCGCATGCGTACCTGCGTGCCGGTTATGTGCACACCTGTGTATATATCACCATTCACCACTAGTTGGCAGACATACATATTTTTACACACCGCTAGGGTTTGTAAACTTATGAGCACAATTGCATAATAAACCTGTAGATGGGAATAATAATTGATTAATGGATCGTCTGTCAATTGTATGGAATTGATTGTTAATTTATCCTTTCTTGAAGCAAATGAGGAAAAAGGATGCTTTGGTGCCAGCATAAAAACTGGTGAGTCAACCACAACTAGTTTGTGGTCCAAAAAACAAAATGAAGTCAGCTATTGGAATTTCAGCTACATCCACACATTCATGCATATGTCTGTCATGGCCACTCCTCCAGGTAGCTATATTTTTGCCACTTAGAGCATATGAACAATAGTTCATCGATCATTCGTTTCCCCAGAATTGAACATGCCCAGTGGACCATACAATCAATTAGAAAAATGTTATTCTAACCATCATCCAACTCCTCTGAGATGATTAAGTATATATTTGGTGGTAAAGTCTGTGTTAGTTTCTCTGCGAGCTGTAAAATTATTCATCGATGTCATTATTAATTCTGCCCAGAGTGTGTATCGTCCTGCGGGGCATCCACGATGCTCACTCATCCTGGGATAAACGTTCCTTGCTTCAGGAGATGTTGTGGCGTGGGTGTTAAGTCTTAAGCCCGCTGGGCTGCAGCATGAACACATTGTCACGTTTCCTCATCACAGTGCGACTGAAACAAATGTTAATGGATTTTTGATTGCCTAAATATGTAAATTCAAGCATTGAAATGATAAATAAATGGTGCAATATTTTTACTCTGCTTTTAGAAGAAGACAAATTTACATGTCCTATATATGTGAGTGTTTTAACATAAAAGCGTGACAAACACTTCAACAAAACCAAACAATGAATGTGCATTATGTAAGAATTCACCTTGCACGACTGACATTTTCTGATTACATTTTTTTTTTAAAAAAACACTGGAGAGTGATTTCACAGGCTGATGCATGCAAGTTGCAGAACAGTGAAACTGTAGGTTTCATTTCCCACCTGGCTTCAATAATGATTTGCTATTATGGCACAGTTCTCACTTTTTGCTGTCATCTTCCTGCTCCTTGTCTCAGACACAATCACACGGCGTGAGCAAACAACATCATGTCAGGTGAGGAGACATGACCGAACGACACCTGCATGTGCTGACTGATAGGTGTGACAAAAGAACACAATGCTCATTGACCAAGTAGCCAGCAGTGGCTCTTCTGCCTGAGGGAGACTGGGCGGTGATTGAGAGAAAGTGAGTTACTACTTTTTTCCTCATCAGTCTCTTCTGATTACTGCTATGGGGCTGGGGGTTGGTTGGAAGGAGAAAAGGAAGGAGGAAATGAAGGCAGAGGTATAGAAGAAAGAGAAAGCTCCACTGGGGCTAAGCCGAGGTGGGCTGAGGGGATAAGAGCTTGACCAATTAAGCTGGAGGACTTCTCAGAAAATTGGAGGGAACAGCTTCACTTCTTTTCATCAAATTTTACTTCTATCCAGCAGCTGAAATGGGAAATCGAACTGTAGTAAATGTGGTTACCCAAAGGAAAGTGGGAATAACACAACCTAGACTAAAAAAAAAATATTAATGGCTGTAATTTGTTTTCATCCCTTCTGCCCTAAATGTATCCACATAGTGAACATGTTGGGTGGTGCGAGTCTAATTCTTTTTTTGTTTTTTTTTGTTTTTCATAAACAGTTTTTTGGGACATGAAATATGCAACATGTTATGTCAGCTCTGTAATGTTCTGTGTTTGTCTTTGTTGACAAGAATTAGCATTCATTTATGCATATATAATCAGTTTATATCAGTGTGTTTATGGAAATAAATGATTTAAACTCAGCTAGACCCTGCTGCAAAATCAACAGGCTGCTTATCTTTTCTATTTTTTGAATGTCATTAAAATAACTTTTTTATTTTTATTGTTTACACACAGTTTGTGTTTGTCATTTAAACTTATGTTCAAGTTTTAGAATTTCAGTTAATCGGAAGTATCACAAGTGGCACACGCAGTAGAGTACGGAGCTCCTAGGGTGACATGGAAGTAAAAAAACAACAACTTTGCGTTCCCTCGCATAGATTGCGTTCCCTCGCAAAGATGTGCGTTCCCTCGCAAAAATTCCAAGATAACGCTTTTGCGAGGGAACGCATTTTGTTTTAAATGCGTGGTTACGTACTCGGAGACGGACGGCAAGAATAATGGAGGAGGACTTGCTCAGCTTGGAATGCTCCTTGCGGTCAAGAGAGGTCCTCTATTGTTTAGGACTCGCTTCAGATGTCTTTCGCTTATTTGGAAACCGTGCTTAGTATCAAAAACTGATTTTATGTCTTTGTATTTCAAGCTAATTTTAAAGCAATTCGATTAAACTCACCCACGGCTGAAAACGCTCCTTTTGTTGCTTTTGTTTACCCGGAAAATGACCCGTAAGTACATAAACACGCATTTCAAAAAATGCGTTCCCTTGCGAAAATCTTTGCGTTATCTCGCAATTTTTGCGAGGGAACGCAAAGTTGTTTTTTTTCTTACTTCCATGTCACCTTAGGGGCTCCGTAATAGAGTCACATCATTGTAGATAAAAACAAAAGTCATCATAGTTCTCCCTAGTAAATGTATCTGAACAGGAAGAATTGATGTAGCTCTATGGGATTTATTTTGCATATTTTTCAGGACAATCATGTTGACATACAATATTTTTTTGTGAAAAACACTTTTTCTTCATCCAAGATTGAGTAGGACTATGATACAGTACAAGCGGAAACATGAAAATTTCAGCGCTGCCCTGTGAAAAACACTTATCTCCAATTTTGGAACCTTTTTTTAAATTTTCACTTTAATGTGATGTCTGTAACGCGGGAAACATGATTCATGTGAAAATAAGAAAATCCAAAAAAATGGAGATGTGTTTTTTCACATGACAGCGACGATTTGTTACATTACATAGATGTTTCCCGGTACCTAGGAGTGAAAAGGTGTACTTTCATTCCAATTTTCTATCTTACTTCTAATTTTACAAAAGATTCAAGGCGGCCTTGTGAGTGGATTTGTAAAAACCGAAAAATAAAACATTCATAAATAAAATCACAATAAAGGTGGGTTTCCCTGACGGCAAATCAGCATTTTTACAATGCTTGGTCGTCTTCAGAGACACTCAGTGCATATCTGGGACTTTTGTCTTCTGGGTTGTTGTGACGTCAAGCGAGAGGGCTTCATCTCTCATTAGGAAGTGGCGAGAGCTCTGAGATATAGCCCGCAAGCTAGTGAGGTGTAACATGAGCGTGGAGGTGTGAGCATCGAGGTGTGGAGGTGATTCCATACTGCACGCATACCCGACTCGCTCCAAGGAAGGTTTAAGTGCGCTGTGAGCAAGGTAAGACAATTTCACAAAAGAAATGTGTCTGAACACAAAAATCTTAGCTTGCCAATTTCCTGTGCAGATAACATGTAATTGTTTTTGCATGGATACCATCAAATTGGGGAGTGCATCATACATGAGGTAAAAGGAAACACAGCAGCTTTATAGGGCGATTTTTGGGTTGTGTATGATAGTAATGTGTGTTATTGTAGTGTTAGTGAAATAACACTACATTGTTTTGACTAAAGGGCCATTTTTCTGAGAGGAATTTCTTACTTTTTGTTCAGAAAAACATATGTAAGTAACATGCATTATTTCTGTAAAAGTTGATGCAATTTAATACAATTTTTTTTTTCCAACGGTTGGTATCAGAAGAAATAATTGTAGTGTTGGGTGTGTTGTCTTTTAAGTTTCCTATAAGTAAAGGGGGGATCGACGAAAATCCTAAAATCCCCCACCCATAAAAAACAAACCACCAAAATGGCATATAATATTATAAGGCCATTTCGCCGAGGCCTAACAAATTGTTGACGGTAAAAATAACCTTGCGCAGCCAGCATTACATTCACACTGTATCTTTTATTTGTAATTTATTTGAGACAAAAAAAATAGATTACGTATGTTTCTTGCAGCAACTGCTTTAGAAGCCCAGCAAATGTGTTTATAGTTTCCTGGTGTAAGATTTCCAGAGTTCATCTCATCAGCAATAATGGAAAGTGTTTTCCTGATCTGATTTAAAGGTAAAGGCTGATAACATTTCGACATCTGAATAGTAAGAACCTTACAACTTCACAACAATTATCAAGAATTGGGTAAAGCTGAAGTCAGAGTACTGTCCGTTTGGTATAAGACAGTATACCGTAAATGAATCTTCAGACCCTTCTCCACACAACAGCCATGTCCTGCTTCCACTTTATATTCAATGCAACATATGACGCTTGGTCAAATATGCAAGCCTCGTTCCCCTTCCCATCTTGCTCATCAATGGCTATTGACTGGTTCTAAAATAGCTATCCAAAGTCACCTGTGGTCTCACCTCTGGATTCTGTTATTTGCATCTGTGTGCCTGTGAGAGTGCACTGCAGTGATTGCTCACTATTCCTCATTAAAGGCGACAGCAGAATTGTCCTCTCTCTGAAAGGAGATCATGGGAGCAAAAAGTGGCGAGGGGAGACACTTTTTGTGTACGTGAAAGAAGACGCTGGAAGTGTGAAACGATGACACAGGATGAATAGAAGACGTGGAGAGGACATAAAAAGGAATACGAGAATCAGACAGAAAAGTAAAAGTGTGCCAGAAAGACAGATGCAGGGATCAAGAATGAGTGAATTGAAGTTGTGGGCGGTTTGTAAATGATTCAATTTCCTTTAACTATGTTGAGGGTTTCTTTCTTTCTTCCCTTTCGGCATCGTCGGCGTCACATTAAGATCATCCATTGGAAGAGCTGAGGCAATCTTTTGATGTTCTATATATGTGCATATATAAACAGGACTGTGGAGTGCTCCTTTGACAACAGCAACTGTTACAGAAATATTTTTTGTATTCCCAGTCCCTGGCCTGCAAGGGACAATGGTATCATCTAAGGCTGCTGCGCAAAATGGTGAATAATTTAATTCACCTGTTCATATTTCATCACTGAATACATTAAATTGATTTTTTCCTCTCATCTTTGCTCTACAATGTTGTTCTTCAATCCTTAACTGGCATTGCTTCTTGCAGCTTGGTAAGTGCATTAGCTGGACAAGGTAACTGGATTGTGTCTTTCAGGTCACATCCAACAAAGGCTCAATAACACCTTGTTTGTAAAATACTATAGTTGCTCCACTCTACTCCCACACTTCATTCATGCTCACACCTTGTCTCAATTAATTGGCGGGTGAATCATCCACCTGAAACACATAAGCCCTTGTCCCCAAACAGACAGCTCCCTTTTTCCCCTCAAGAGAAAAGCTGTATAATTTGGTGGTAACTGTAATTATGTCAATACCTAGCAGCACACACACACATATATCTATATCTATATATATATATATATCTATATATATATATATATATATATATATATATATATATATATATATATCTATATATATATATATTAGGGGGTGTAACGGTGCATGTGGGTGTATTAATACGTCTCAGTATGGCATGTTCGGTTCGCTCCACTTGCGTTCGGTTCGGTCCACTTTTTAGCGCGAGCTTACGCGCGGGCGCGATTGACTATTGCACGCGGGAGAGGAGGGCTGCGGCAGTAAAGAGGAGCCAGGACGCTAGAAGCCGTGATAAATCATAAATGCGTGGATAAATGGCATTATAATGGTATACACAAACTAGCCAGATCTCAAAGGTACCCCGTACACTGCGGCCTCCTGTTTGGGAACATTCTAGCTTTTCTGTTGAAATCACAGATGGGGAAAGGAACGTGTATGAGTCCCAAAGTTGTGTGCCGACATTGCTACATGAGATTGACGGCTATGTTGCAGGTAACAGGTCTAACAGGTTACATAGTAACGAATATCCGACTTTAAATGTTTCTTAAACGACGGAGCAAGCAGTATTTTTACCCAAAAACAAAATACAACAGCTCTGTTCTTCGTTCTCCGCTGCTTCTCTCGCTAGCCGTATGATGCATTCATGAACCTCAGAAACATCACAACTCAGCAAAACACAAATCCGACCACAACACCCAATTCGTTACAATATGCTATTGAACATTCAAAAATTTCAATGCCTAAAAAGTGTAAATAATTTCACAAAGACTTTAAAGTTACTGTATTTCATTGTAAAAATAGTTTTGATTAGTGATGGCAAAATGAAGCCCCATAAAGCAGTCAAGCCATGCAGGGAAATACTTCACACAGGTAGGGGCTTCAAGTTGATTAATTTCCTCGACTACGCCATCATGTGGACAGAAAAATGTATAACATGCTTGGTGCTTGCAATAAAACGGTGGAGTGTAAATCATGCTCCGAATACAAAACATATTATTTGAAGAGTGGTTTAACATGAATTGTTCTGTGTTACTTTGTTTATGTTTGTGCTCATACAACAAGTGAAAATGTGAGATAAGGAGGTAAAATAAAGTGTTAATTTTTATTTGAAAACAATATATTTTTTTCCAAAGATTTTGGACTCAGGCGGTTTCTTTTTTGCAGAGAATTTCACCTGCTTTTGAAAAAACTCTTTCACATGCTACTGATGAAGCACGGGTGCATGGATATGAGATCGCAAGTTTGTATAGATTTGGAAGCATTTCACTGCCGCTTTTATTTCGAACTGGGCTACTGTACACTCGAACCTAGTGAATCATTTCCTGAATCAGTCACGTGGTACACCCGCTTCGCGGGGCTTCAAACGTCACCAACACGCGAGTCATGTCATGTCATCTTCCACACCGCTTATGACTACACCCTGAACTGGTCGCCAGCCAGTCGCAGAGCACACACAGACACCGTCACTGAGCGGAAACTGATCTCACGCTACCCGCACACAACTCAGGCGTGTGTACCACTACACTATCAGCGACTTATCCATCCATCCATTATCTATACCGCTTATCCTCACAAGGGTCGCGGGGCGTGCTGGAGCCTGTCCCAGCTGTCTTCAGGCAGTAGGCGGGGGACACCCGAATTGGTTGCCAGCCAATCGCAGGGCACACAGAGACAAACAAACATCCGCACTCACAATCGCAACTAGGGGCAATTTAGAGAGTGCAATCAACTTACCATGCATTTTTTTGGAATGTGGGAGGAAACCGGAGTACCCGGAGAAAACCCACACAGGCACGGTGAGAACATGCAAACTTCACACAGGGAGGCCGGAGCCTGGATCGAACCCACGACCTCTGAACTGTGAGGCGGACATGCTAACCAGTCGACCACCGTGCCACCCTATCAGCGAATTATAGTATATATATTTTTGTTTTGTTTTTTGTTTGAAAAAACACATTTCTGCTTAATAACTAACATCCATCTGGACATCAGAACCAGAGTAGAGATTTTGCCTGCCTAAACAGCACATTTGAGTGGGGTTCTTCCTTAGTGATAGAGTGAGAAGCTCAGTCATCCGGAGAGGTTCAGAGTCAAGCCGCTGTTCCTTCGCATCGAAAAGAGCCAGATGAGGTGGCTCGGGAACTTTGTTAGGATGAGGAGAGGGATTGCTGGGCTTCTCTGCTGGAGCTGCTGGCCCCGCGACCCCATTTTTGGTAAGCGGAAGAGAATGGATGGATGGCATTTTCCTGTCAGATGATTTGACATTCTTATATATATTACATCCCCAACTTCACCCACACCTTTAGGACATTAATAGAACACATTAAGGATTCTTGTAAGACTGGATCATAATGAATGGCACGACGAGTGTCTCTCAGACGGTTTTATATATTACACATTTGTTATTATTACGCAATGTTTCAGTTATTTGCATTATGTGGTAGTCTCTTGACTTCTGTAATAACTATTCTTTTTATTACACCAGCGGTTTGGCTATTGGCCACCTTCACCTTTTGAACCGAGTTTGATATCTTTGAAAAGTATAAAAGTTATGAATGGGTTGACTTGCAGTCTTCTCTTGGAGTCTGTGTCAGCCTCACATCTTAGCCTTCAGCTTAACATCGATGACCTGTTTGCTACAATTGTGCTGATCTTTACGTGAAACTAAATGTCAATGCTCATGCAAATACCAAATTTCAAAGCAGGCCCACAACAACACACAGACAAGATATACTGTATACAAGCAGCAAGAGTGGTGACTTGAAAAGAATAAAACCAAAGAGTTGGCGGGCGAGCGCGCACTGACTGGTTGGTACTGAAACTGAGTAACAAGAAAATAAGGCAGTGCTGATGAGGATGTGTGGGCAACAAGTTGAAATATTGCTTACGTCTGTGGTTCTAAGTGCTCCGGTTAAAATGCTTCCGAGGTCACAAACCGCCTTTGGCAGCCACCAGGCTTTTCAATAAACCAGCACAAGAAATACAGAAAATCCAGTATAACGGTACTTACGGATGAGAGGCACACTGGCATTAGCGGTCCCAAGTTTATTGGTAGCGACACATGTGTAGTTCCCGTAACGATCCTCTGTCATGTTGGTCACCGTTAGGACTGATCTGGAACTGAGGTTCTTTATGTCGATGCTCGGGCCATTGATAATCCTGGAAAATTGAGCGCAATGCCAACACATTAAGTCTTTATTTCTCACCCACACGCACAGAAAATGTCAAATGGGAGGAGGAAGGTGTCAAGGACAGCACAAATGTTTGTCACCCTGACACTAAGTAGCATTTAAATACCCTCTTCAGCTAGTTGTTCCTCTCTGAAGTCTCATATCTGAAGCCTTTGGACTTTCACAATATTCTAACTAACATTGTTAGGCATCATTGTTAAACTTTGCCTACTCAGCATTCATTGCAGCCTGGTCATCCTGAAAAGGGGATTCCCCCACCTGCACCACCATCTAAAGCACTTATGTCAAAGTCAAGGCCCGCGGAACACATCCGGCCCGTCAGAAGGTTTTCCACGGCCCTTGGGATGATATTGCTTTATTATTAGATGCGGCCCGCAGCCCGCAGCAAGCCGATGTGGGTAGCAGAAGTGATCCGGTCCTTCGCGCTTGCTAATGACGTCACGCTGTAATATATACTGTAGCGTCTTCCAAGAACACAGACGTAGTTCAATTATCACATTTTATTAGTCCAACCGGTTACTGTGGGCCGCAGCCGATGCCAATACAGTACGACAACCATTCAGTCATGCTCTCCTCTTCGTCCTCCGCTACTGTCGCTCGCATGCCCTCCCATCAAGCGAGCCGCACGATGCATTCATCAACCTCGGAAACAACACAATTTGGCAAGACACAAATTCAACCACAACAAGGATAACCCAATTCGATACACTATTTCTGTAATATAATTCTTTGCATCTATGTTTACCACCTCCTGGCTGTTGTTATAACGAACATTACCGCTACTTTTGCGAGGATAGTCCTTCGGTCGTCTACATGCCGACTCATGACTTCACGTCAATTTTCGTGGCTTTCAGAATCGGATTGTGGTGAAAAGTTATTTGGAGTAAAACACCCTTTATTAAGAAATACTTCATGTTAGAAATCTTCCATCCATCCATTATCTATACCGCTTATCCTCACAAGGGTCGCGAGCGTGCTGGAGCCCAGCTGTCTTTGGGCAGTAGGCGGGGGACACCCTGAACTGGTTGCCAGCCAATCGCAGATGTTAGAAATCTCACGTTGTTTTATTATTAGTAATTGTTGGCATTTGATTTTTTCATTGAGTTTCGATGTCCATACATCCATACCTTGCCACTCTAAAATAGAGTCAGCTGGAGACATCATACCAATCATATGATCCTCTCCGTTTTACTTCACATTATGTACAGTTCATACAATCTTGCAGCCCGAGTCAACCAGAAAATTGTTTCCAGTTTGGCAGGAGAAACGCAAACGTTCCACTGATCTTGTTTCACAAGACGGGCAGCGGCTTCTTCTCGGGTCATAAGCGGAAGTGACGTACACGAGCTGCCTCGCAAAAGTAGCAATAATGTACTTTATTTTATTTTTAATTTAGTAACTCTGAACATAAAAACACAACAGCCAAGGGGGTGACAAACATAGACGCAAAGAAATATATTACAGATATATAAAGCATGACATCATCAGCAGGCGCGAAGGACCCGATCCAAACTGGACATTTTAAACAATTTCAATGAACATTCTATCAGTCCGGCCCTCGGCTTGTCGCAATTTTTTTTATTTGGCCCTCCGTCCATTTGACTTTGACACCCCTGATCTAAAGGTTTCTTATTTTCCCCCAGATGTTTTTTTTCTACGTTTTCGCTTTACAGTCCGGTGGGGTTAAGATCAGGAGATGGCGTTAAACAGGCGAGATACACCCTGACCTGGTCGCCAGCCAGCCAGTTGCAATATTTCAAACAAATAAAAACATTGAAATGAAAAGTAGTTTGTCAAAGACTGTTACGTTTTTCCAGCAGTGGCAAACTGGCAGCAGCACTGAAGTGAGTTACGGCCGTGAAACACAACAAAAAGAACAGACTGAGAAAACAAAAGTGGCCCTCAATTTCTCCTTCTTGGTGTTGTTGTTGTTGTTGAACAATGAAGACCCCATACTTCTATTCTGTAGTTGATAAAAAGTAAATTAAGATATCACCATGTAGGAAGTCACCAAAAGTAAAAGTCCAGAATTCTGGCACCTTGACACCTGAGCAATTTGAATGAATTGATTCCAGCCCATAATTACAATTATCATAACATGAGCTAATAATTGAAGTTGTACACTCACCAGGAGCTGTTAAATGATAGTTAATGGCCTTTCTTTTTTAATCCAACAACACTTGAATGTAAAATGACGGATGTACTGTATATGCAGAGACTGATTTTAGAGGATTGCCAAGGAACGTTTTATTATGATTCAAGGATAGGACGGAACACAATTGATTGTTGTTGGAACATTTATGTGGGATCTCCCTAGCAGGCAGCCAAACAGAATGAAAAAAAACAGATAAAGCCCCCTCCCTTTAATTATGCAAATATATTGCCTTTAGCATCTTATAGTCTTCTTGTTATCAGTGATAGAATACTGGCAAAGTTTCAACTGCTACTTCAAAAAACATTAGACTGCATGTCCTATGCATTGAAATGAAACAGGGGTTATTACAAGTACATATTACTTGTACATATAATACATACAATACTTATTGTAAAAAGTATCTACCTAATATATCTACCTATCTAATCCTGTTGCCTCTACTAACATTTGCCAAACATTACTTCACATCGAGACTTTTTTGTGGCCATGAGACTTTTGAGGCCACAACCCCAAAAGAAACACTTTTGCTTAAGCAATATCTGCTCACCTTTTCTCCCCTTTGTACCACTCAAATGTTGGCGAAGGTACAGCAGCTGCCTCGCACCTCAGCAGAGCAGTGCGTCCCAAACCAACACTATGACTTTTCATCTCATGGATGGAGGGGGCAACTGGAGAAAACAAACACAAATATGGTTAGAAAAACACATTTCTATTGTCCTTAAAATGAACATGCTTGTGACAATTGAGATGTTGTGTGCTAGACTGGGTGTTTTTTTGAGAAGATGATGAGAAATGATAGCCTTTAATACTGCAGTCAAGGTTCACATTTTGCAAAACTTATGAAAGAGGCAAAGCAGGGGAGGCAAGAGGGCATTCGTTGGAAAATGGAATGACTTGTACTGGATGGTGATAAATGGCTTAATGGGAGTTCAAAGACTCAATGGCAGCGGCAGGTTCTGTGAATGCAAAATGAGGCTCCTTTTATGTGAAGAAATGTGAAGGAAATTTCAATTCCATTGTCGTGAAGGCAGCCATACATGTAGACAATTTCTGAGGCAGACTATGCCTTTGTGTTCCAAATATTTACGTTGCTTGGAGTAGACGCAACCTTGAAAGAAATAGAATTCAAGTGCAATGACAAAGAATCTAAGTCTGACAGCGGTTTCTTGCATGTTCTATTCAAGATAAAATGTACTACATCCACTGTTATAGTTTAACACGTTACAAGTAGTACTGGATGGCCCTTATTGTGTAATGCAAAATGTTTTTCCCCACAATGTCCTCCTTTAGGGCCTTGCAAACCAACAAGTAGTGATACATAACTCAAGAAAACAGAGAGAATTCAATCTGATCTATATAGAGTGGTGATTTTGGTCAATGTTGCTGGGTATGTTCCTCCAATGGCTTCTGATAATCAGCCTTCTACCTAAAGCATTCTTACAGTGGAAACATCTGAGAAAAGAAATGATGAAGAGTGGAATGTGGACTGTACCCACAGCGTTAGCTCCTTGGTAACCCGTAAGAGTCTATAGACAGCTGACAGATGAGGTGGGATGCAAGAGATGTGTGCAGTGTGAAAAAGATCCATGGAAGCTTTTGCGAACGTGGACTATGATCGCGTAGGAGAGGCCGAGCGAGGCGACAGCGTGCTCTGTGATGATGGATTTCCTTCCACCAACATTCTGCTGCAACCTAATGAACACACTCATATGACTTGAGTCTGCTGATTTTATGTCCTTGCATCTGTGTGTCAATTATACCACTACTTCCGCTCTTCCAAGGATGGGCTGACTAATCTGAAAGACCTTAGGTAGTCATTCAAGTGATGGCTTTTCCCATTCATTTATCACTGTGGGGAACGTTAGATGCCATGCTGTGGGGTAGTGCCAGACTTTGACTGCCTTTCCGTGCTGGCTGTGCGTGTAAATGGGTGCCCAGGTTTTAAGTGTGCAAACCATTATTAAAAAAGTAATGACCTGATTCAAATTCTCACCCACTCAATTTGAATCCTTCGTGGTAATCACACCACACTATCAACTTGGAGAAAAATAAACATGAACACACACACACACACACCGTTACGACGTGTCTATGAAGATATGACATGAAAAGAGAATATAATTTCTAGTATTCAGAGTGGTAAGCATTTTAAACCACTTTTATTGACTCACAAAGTAAATATTACAAATGAAATAAACAATTAGTATTGATTGACAGCACAGAAATATTAGGCACATCACAAATAGCACAAAATCAATGGCTTTGCAAGTTCTCATAATCATCCAATGACGTCTTTGTGCTGCGGCATTGATTATCTGGAGCCTCTGAAAGCCAGATGGTGACGTTGTAGGCATGTTTGAGAATACAGAGGCACTTTTTCGGGTTAGCATTAGTTTATTGTCAAACAAATGAGTATCCAAATAATAATAATAAATCTGACCTAGACCATTGTTAAACTTCTCACTCATTGATATAGAAGACTGTTTGAACGCTACATCCATCCTTTTCCAATAGCGCTTAGTAGCCTCATTACGATTTTGTGTGTGCTGAAGTCAATCCTAGCTGATTTAACGTATCTTATTTACTCCAAAATAGATGGATGATGTGGCTGTTTTTCCCAGACAATTTGCTTTCTTCATTAGGATTTATTTCCTAATTACTATAGTTTTCTTTTAGCGTACCTGTCTGAGTTTTCAAGGTGGACTGCATCAAAGATCTTAAAAAAAATTGATTTCTCAGTGGGGTATGTGAATCTGATTTACCGTTAGCTGATCCAGTGAAGGACTGAGCATATATATAACCCATTATCTTCTCCTCTTATCAAGGGCACCTTACATAACTGTTTATCACAAGGTATCTAATCTATCCATTGGAATAATTCATAACAGTTCAGGCAAGCAAAGGTTGTGCTCACCATTTTTGCACCTTTAGAGAAAAAAATGACCACAGGCTTATAGGTGGTCCTGTATGATTTACCCGTACATGAATAACAATTCAATCGAATCTTTCAAATTAGGCCCTGCCACTCAGCTCTGTGAAGAATGATCACATCTATAAAAAGCTCTCCTGTCTGATAATTCCAATTTCAACTTAATGACATGTCTTACATCATCATATGACGCGAAATACGCCTTCAGTACTGGGGAGAAATGCAAAGTAGTGCACTAAAATTCCTGAAGGTCCAATAAGCCAGGTAATTTAGTGTCCTGAGAAGGCTGTGGTGGTGCTGTAAATCATGCTTGAATTCATGGTGACGCCACCAGATTGGGGTGAGGGGTTGGGCCCAAGAATAGCAAACACACACACACAGCAGAAAAATATGGCCTCCGTGGTACTGCCTGATGACAAATGGCCAGTTGTGAGTCGATTACAAACCAAATTCCCTTGCATCTATATTATGCTGAGCTTGTCGTCTACACAAATGCAAGGTCTCCAACTGTGCATCCCTGCAAAGTGAACAAACACCTGCATGTTAATGATTAGTAAAATGTTTGACCCTCAATGTAATATTCATGGCCAGGTCGTGTTCAGAATGCATCAAACCTTAATGTAAAATCATTCACCTTAAGAAGCCTCATGAGACTATTAATGATTAATTGGTGTGTTTCAAGACTGAGGGCCAGTTGTGCGTATGCAGGGATGTGTGAAGCTAAAAGTTACCACCCTCTGGCAATAATTTGTAGTGCCCAGATGTGAATAAACGATTAGCGATTGCCTAGTCACTAAATTTGATATCTTGGAAAATGTAATACTAAATGCTATAGAAGTTGTACTATTCAGAGGGAATATACTCTACCTACCATTATTGGCACCCATGGTTAAGATTGGATCTTTGGTTTGTAACAAATTCATTTTTTCTGAAGAATATAGGACATATATAATATAGTATAGTTTGTAATAACTTACTTTACAGAGGTACACCAAGTAATTTGTGTGAAGTCTATCTCTACTCAATGCATTCATTTTCATGCCTAGTTATACAGTTGTACTCGTAAATACCACATATAGTCATTTCTTGGTTTGTTTTTCTTTTCTTGACTAGTGTAATGAAATGAAAATAAAGACCTTAAGGAGGGTATTTTTTTTTTTAAATCTCAAAATCGTAATCCTTACCCATCCAATCTATATTTGTCTATTACTCGGGCCTCACCCTTGCGACATGCGGACTCTTTAGCCAGAGCGGATCACATATTACCATAGTTATGCCCAAAAAAATTGCTCAGTTGAATAAACCCATCCCTTTCGTATAATTTATTTATATACTTACTATTATTACTTGCAAAAAGTACCATGAGAACACAAGCATTTTAATTAAAAGATCAATTAACATCCCTATCTCTTCAGTCAGATTGGAAAATGAGTTTTCACTGCAATTAAGAAATGGACTCATCAGTGCATGACTTATCAGCTTACACACAGCGTCACTGTTCCCAACTGCCATCTGTGGGCTTCACTGGTCCCTCTATTTTTTCCCCATTGTCAGTCAGGAATGGTTCTGCTGCCAAGATTTATTAATTCAATAAGATTTATATTCAGAATAGCGAAAGCACATTGTGCTGCTCCTGTTTTATGTAATGAAAGGCATATAAATAACCAGCTTAATCCCAGAATTGTGTGGCTCCCACCGGGCATTCAATCTATTGTGTAATTCTAACACTAAACAGTTTAAGGTACGCTAATAATACACATATGTGATTCAGTGGTTATTAGATGAGGACCACAAAAGAAGTCCGCTGTCAATTGTTAAAACTGTATGCTACAAGAGCCTCTTCTCATGACTAATGATTTAAATAGTAATGACTACAATTAGTAGGAAACATGTATTTGAGCTTTTTATCTTCTTTGTATTAATGAATTCAAAGAAAGCTCACTGCTACAAATGCCCACCCCTTATAACTAACATAATATCAAATTACAGAGGTTTTGCCATCTTACAGCATTATGAGCACAGCACATGTGCTATGCTTATGCAGTGCAAACCGAACAAGTTATTTGTTGCTGTTGCTGAGCTTGGACTGGTACAATGATGCTCATCTTGCTATAAAGTAGCCCAGTTACAACAGACTTTTTCCTAATAATTTTTGGTGAGGACGAATTGACAACGAACGTTTGCATTAATTAAAAATGATTCAATACAATTTTACTATTTGAGTGTTCTTTTAATTGTGGACTACACAAAGTGCAGAAGAAGCTGAAAGTGACTACTATGAAGTGGAACTAACAAGACCATTTAGTTTGCAAGTGATCAAGATTCTGCTCATTTAATGTCCGGAATGCGGCAAGAAATCTAAATAGCAATCATGATGAGAGCTCTGGAGAGATGTAAAGGGACAGACTTACATCCCAACAGCTTGAGGGCAGTGACTCTACTTACAAATAGATCAGAATCCATTTCATTGAAGTCTTCTCTTATGAGTTGTAAGCCAGTGTTAATAGATACTGCATACTGCAGAGCAACTGGAACTTTCCCCTTCATATCAAATTATATCCTATCACTGTGCTTGTGTAGTTTAATCAACATATAGTGTTTTTAAATTTGATCATTGAGTAGGGTCAGCCACCTCACTGAGGCAGCTTTTCAAACACACACATATTCAAATGCAAGGACACAGTGAGCACACATTAAATAAAATATACTACAAATGTCATGTGTTAAGCAAATTTACAGTGCATAATGATTGGCAAAGAATAATGTTAGTACTGTGTAAATATACTTAGGCTCAACCAAGCACTGTTTAATTTTATGCCATTAAGAAACACAAATCATGTTTATGGGTGAAATAATGTCCTGGATATCCCTACCAAAACCCTTACCTCCTATACAGTACTTCTAAATTGGCCCAGACAACATGTAATCTTTTTAGGGGAACTGTGGGCTTAAAACAAACAATGAGCACAGTGATGTTAATCATTTCAAACATTTAAGGTGGGTATCTGCATTTCAATAATGATCAGAGTTCATCTTTACTGCAGCTGAAGATCTTTGAAGTTCAGCCAATCTAAAATTCATGATGAATAATTAAAAACGATCAGTGTTTTGTTACTTATTGTATGCTGAAAAACCTGTTTCTTTTATAAACGTGGATACTGTGTAAGTACGCAGAATACACAGCTGCAGAGCTAATGAGGAAAAAGGAGGCATATAGCTGGATGACAAACTTAAAAGCACACAGGTTTATGGGTATAGCAACCTCACAATAAAAATATTCCCATTGAGAATAAACCAAATGTAGATAGTTAATCTAGAACCACCATTGAAAACCTCTGCTCATGCTAGTAATTTTACTGCGAGCTGCACTTTGACGCTGGATAGAGCTACAACTATAAGTGGGTATGCAGGCGAAAAGGCACGCAAACACACACACACACACACACACACAGCCTCAAGGAAACTGTGGTCCATAAGGGTGTGTTGTCTCGTGCGCAACGTATCCAACGGTAATATCGCTCTATCCCTAGAGTATAGCACTTCAGTTTTTACCATCCATTTTCTTTTCACTGTTCATTATCAATCACAGAGTTCACTGGCCTGACTTCTGCGCAGGCAGCATGGGTCTGGTTCCTGCTCAGTGGTGGTTGTGATTGACTGGCAACCAGTCCAGGGTACAGTCCACTTCAATCTCAGTCAGCTGGGATAGGCTCACAAGATGATAGGGATCGGAAATTAATGGATGGATCGTCATCATCAGACCTTTTTCCTTCACCATCACTGGTACACAGGACCCTGTGATGGCCTCGGGAAAACAAATGCAAATCAATTCAACTTGAATTGGGGCATTTGACTTGTAAAGGAACCATAATACTATAGGAAGAGAAGCATGGAACAAACTTTTCACAAAAGCCACACACGATGCAAACATGACATCGACAACTCTGCCTGGCTGTGTTGCATTCCTGCAAACAGGCTTGCTGGTGGGGATTTGAGACTTCAACAGCTGGAGTAGCCCTTAAGTGGCTGTATGTGAAGGCATCCAAATGGAGCACAACAAATAAATTAGAGGACAAGACAGTTGGTTGCTTCCGTGCAGATGTGGTAAAAGCTTGTGCAAACTGTCAAATTACATTTTGCAACATGGTGCTCTTCAAACTTCAGAGTGCCATCCAATAAGGAGTGAGAACGGAATACTCTCACTGCAGAGTGCTTTCGAAAGCACAAAGGACGGTCAAAAAACTTTGATTGGTGAACATGGAAAGGCAACTATGTTTTGTGATAGCTTCACCTGAATTCACCTAGTAACAGACACAATTTGTCTTTGAGGTGGAGTCATTCATTTATTAAACGGTGTCTCACAGGGATATTTCATGGTGGTCCCTGTCTCATCCATCCCCGAGACTATAGATCCCTTACTGTAGAGTCATGCTTTTGAGGCTGTCAGCAGATCATGAGCCAAATAACCTGCAGCGAGGACGAATTATGTAAATTTGAAAAGTAGTTCTGAGATCACATTTTTAAGAAATAGAAAAACTCTAATAAAAGATGTTTTAACCAAGCAGGGATTTTCAGCAATCTGAACAAAAGTGTGAGGCTCAGGAGGATTTGAACGTTTCACTCTTATCTGATTAAAGAAAAAAGTAACACACACACACACACACACACAAAGTCCCTGTTTCAGTGTGTCACTGACTAACACCCAGTTTGCTGACGATTGACGGGACACTTGTTTTGAATAATGACGGACTAAGCACTGACCAAAGTGGATTTTTGTTTGTTAGTGTAATCGCCAGTAACTACTCCGTCAGCAACGGTTCGTCATTGACGGTCTGGTCTGTCAGTCTGTCACTGATGGATCCCCGTTTTGCTGATGTTTTGTTTTAGTTGGTGGGGGAACGGATTGACGGACCGACAGATATCTAACGGACTAACTGATGGACTTAACTGACGGACATACTTGACGATTACAATTTGGTTTGTCACAAAAAATGACGGACAGGCACCCTGGCTGCTGACGGATGACGAATGATGAACCAGCAAAGTTTAGTAAAATGCCCACCAATGCCCATATATATATATATATATATATATATATATATATATATATATATATATATATATATATATATGGGCGGCACGGTGGTCGACTGGTTAGCACGTTCGATCCCGGCTCCGGCCTCCCTGTGTGGAGTTTGCATGTTCTCCCCGTGCCTGCGTGGGTTTTCTCCGGGCACTCCGGTTTCCTCCCACATTCCAAAAACATGCATGGTAAGTTGATTGGATACTCTAAATTGCCCCTAGGTGTGATTGTGAGTGCGGATGTTTGTCTCTGTGTGCCCTGCAATTGGCTGGCAACCAGTTCAGGGTGTCCCCCGCCTACTGCCCAAAGACAGCTGGGATAGGCTCCAGCACGCCCCGCGACCCTTGTGAGGAGAAGCGGTACAGATAATGGATGGATGGATATATATATATATGGGCATTGGTGGGCATTTTACTATATATATATATACATACACACACACTCACACACAGTAGTACCAATTCACTCATCAGCAGATTATACAAAGACAAAAGGAAAAGGCAGCTAGTAATTTGTTCAATGGGGTCAAATCATGACCCCATTGTGAAACTTTAAGAAATTCAAACTGAGGTCAAACAGTAGACTCAATTAAGATGTCGCAATTTCTATTTCTAATGCTTTGCATCATAGAAAGCTAAATGACATGCTTAGTGTTAGCGGGTTTTACCATAGCTCCGTGCTGGGGCTTAAGTTTGTTTTCATTACTTGGTTATTTTAATTAGTGGCCTTAATCTGTAATTAGCCCTGAGGTTAACTACACTGTTATGCCCTCTAAATATGAATTGGTTTGAAATTGGAGAGAAACTGTTTTGCCACATAATTAATAAGACTGTTAACCCATGAAATGTCATGTGATTACTATGCTGTTATAATGGGAGAAAAAAATACAGCCACAATTGACTGATGACATTATTTGAATGAAGCAGTTTTGAGAAGAGTTCAACCTGCTGTCACAATGATACAATTTTATCCATGTGTGTTCTGTTTCTTCATAATAGCGGGCACGTATTGTGACAAAAACAGTGTGTAAATTAAGTGAGTGACATGATTTGACCCGAAGGGTTTAACTTCTTGTAATGCCCTAAAGTCAACAGTTCCCTTAGGCCATGCAATCCATTCACCCATGTAACCATTGTACATACCGTTTATACTCATTAGGGTTGCCGGTGAGATGGAACCTATCCCAGCATACTTTGGCCACAGCTAACACTGGCCTGGTTGCCAGCCAATCACAGAGAGGACACATATAGACAAAAAATACATTTACCCTTACGTTCACCCCATGGACACTTTAGAGCATCGACCTTCAACAGGCAGCCGCCAAAGTGTTCTTCCTTAACTATGTGTTTTGGTTGGATCAGCAAGTGTTGACCAGTGCTTGTCTCCATGCTAATGATAGCCTTTAGAAAAAGCCCCAAAGTCATTCATTTTAAGGGAAAATGTGGTCAACTCTATACTTTTAAATGCTCATAACATGTGTTAGTTTTGGGTTCATTTGTACATTTGCTATCTGACTGGTCCAATGCACGTGGCTTGTGCATAGGCAGTAACATCATGGTGGCTGTAGTAGCAGTCCAGGTAAAACTCTGCCGGTGGAATATAATGTGTGTCCCAGGGAATACGTTTTCATGAGTCGTATGAGTCAATGACAAAATGAGTAGCAACACACAAATATACAGCACGTTCTTTGTGAGCATTAGCCATTGCCTGTCACACCAAAATGTGTTAGTGTTCTACATGATATCAATTAATGAAAGTTACTATGTATGAAAGACAAAATGCATAATCATAGATTAAACATAATCATAGGTTTCCTCTGGTTTAGCGATCATGCATTTGATCTTTCAGCATAAGAGCATAATACAAGAATTGCTATCTTAACAGTGTCAATGTTGCTCACTTAACTGCACTCTTGATCAATGTCACTTGTAAGTGGACTCATTTGATCATTGTGATTATTCACCCAACGTTTGAGTCCATGGACCAATCTGTATCTAGTTATCATTTCTCTCAGAAAACCGCACACACGTTCATACACATTGGTACACACTTGGAATGCTGAATAATAGAGCAGAAATTCTTTACATTCATGTCTTGTGTTCTTTGAATTTCTATTAAAAACAAAAGTTTAATGAACTCCCTTTTGCTATATTTGTTTTGGATTAATGACAGGGGTCAAGTTTTGTATTCAACTGCTAATTTAAATTTAGGTCAAAATGGAAATCTTATTTTAGTTCATACTCTTGTTGTAGTTTTCAATGAAAAGGACATAGTCAAAACGGTAAGAGTAAATTAAAGAATTATCACATGGCCTGACCGACCTCAATAAATTGACCTTTGACTCATTGATAAAAATATTTGTGGCCCTGTAATATTTGTATTTGAGTACCCCAGCTTTCGTCTTCAATTAACCTAACACACATTTTGTAGAATGTAAGAAAGCCGAGTAACCAGACAAAACCCACACAAACACGGAGAGAGCACGCGAACTCCACACAGGAAGGTTGCAGCTGATATTTGAACTCCAAACTGTGAGGCAGACTAGATAATCACACAACCACTGCCAAATCATACAATACAACCAATATTTTTAGGAAAAATCACACAAAGGTTCTGAATTGGAACCACAGCCACACATTATTGTTTTCACATTCTCCTATTAAGAGTGCTTGATGTGCAGACTTTAAAAAGTGTGAAGCTGCAACATGAATTACCTTGGCATTAAGCCTTGTCATTTGATATTAAAGTTGGATAAACAATAAAACATATTTTATTGAAGTTAACTGATGATATTATAATTTCCATTGTCAACGGAGAGAAGAAAACACTTTCCAAAACCACTGCAGTACTTTCCATTTACCATTTGTGAAAAAGGAAGTGCAACTTGCATTTACACAATCTTTTATTTGAAAGTAGGTAGTTAGGTGGATAGGTATATTCATTTCTTGCTCCCTATAGCCACTCTTGTTGTATGAGCCAGCAACAAGGTTACTAATTTGGTCCTTTTCTACTGTGCGTGTACACGTGTGTTCACTTGTATATTCAGTGGCGTTGTACTGGCTTGTGATTTGCCAATTTGGAAGAGGCAGTGAAAGACTCGGCTGCTTGTTGATCTATTCATGCACTTGCCCTGTCCTACCATGAGTCACAGAGACTGGGACATGGTCCAAATGATTCCTTGCAGAAGAACAGTTGGACCGCGGTGAAAAGGAGACGGTGAAGATTGTTTACCATCTGGACTGACACAACTATGGTCAGCTCTGTGCATGCCCCTCAGCTCTGTGCATGTCTCATGTAATTATGGAACAAAAACGTCAGTCAGAAAACTACAAATGTGTTTCGTAAAATCAGAAGTTTGTGTTTGCATTCCTTTGTTTGTGATAAATCAAATGACCTTTCATGTACGTTTGAAGCAGGTACAGGCAGATTCATGTTGACCATTACTCAAACAGGATGTCAGGAATCATAAATATTAATGTCAAAAGAACGTGAGCATGAAAATTTACACTACATTGTAAATCTCTTTGTTCAAATCAAACCAAAACTGTGTAGTGTCACTGATCTCCCACCAGCATGTAAAAAAAAGAAAAGCATGTTTTTTTATTGAGTAAACAACATATTCTCTCGATATCAACACCAATTGTGTTTCCATAGTTTGGCAAACCTCATCTCTCATCTCATCTCATAGACTACACTCCACAATTGATCTGCATTTGCTGATTTTTCAATTAAACAGGACTAGATTTCTCACTGAGCATGAGCTTAAACTTAACAGTAAATTGGACTAGATACTCATTATTTCAGTATTCATATTTTTTGGTGACATTTATTGCTTGGTAGTGTGCTGTGGGATTTTTGCTATGTAAAATGGGTGTCTTGTATTAATAAAGGTTGGGAAACCTGCCGTAAACAACGTGGGAATATTGTGCTGAAAATCTGATATTTTGCCTTAATTTCAAAAACATTGGGTGAGTTTCTTGCGTAACCTCATAAAAATGTGCATTTTTCATTCATTAAAATTCATTACTTTTTCCTAAATCTGTAAACAACACGTGAGTGAATGGTGAAAATATAGTGGCGTCAAGATCATTCTCCGTGGGCTAATTTACAAATCACCAAAAGGAGGAAACCCACAAGGTCTGGACAATTTTCCACTATGTCAGAAATCAATAAAAAAGAATGAGCAACTGCGCAGTGACAGGAACGCTCTGACGATCTGTCAGCGCCTGATAACTCAGGGCAGGAAACACTGTCTTAACACTTGAAGAACGACAGCTCACTCCCACTCAACGTATGACTCTGGTGCTCAAGGAGTGGTGACTTTGTCTGACGGCAGAGTCTTCCTCATCAATTCACTCATCTTGAATGGAGAAGTCATATGCTTGTCGCATAAAAATGTGTCCTCAGACGACGAAACGCCTTATTCAAAATGGTGAATATCATTTTGGGAGCATACCACACTGGGTGCTATAACAACTTTTCATCCTTGAACCTGTTTCTCAGCAGAGGTATAAATAACTGGCATATAAAATCCCACTCAGACCCAGCTCATTAGCGCCAGGCATTACACAGAAATAATGGCCACAAGACTTAATTTCATAATGAAGCCAGAACCAAAGCGTCCATAACAATGAGCTGGAAAATGTACAGCACATACATTGCAGGGCTCAACATTGTGGTAATGATGAAAACTATATAATGGGTATATTATTTCTCAAGACTCAAGTTAAAAATCTTGCAAACAGGTCCAAGAGGAGCCACTTTGCAACTCTGCCTCGCCTCTGGCTTTTTAACTGCCTTAAAAGGGGAGTTTGGAGTTTATCAAAACAAATCATGTTTTGTCACATTTGTTAAACTGTCAGACATCCGAGGATTCAGAAGCAACATGGAATTGGCAACATTTCTGCTCGAGAGGCAAGTTTATCACCTCACCACCTTGTTGATTTCCAATTGATTGTACATTCCAAAAAATGAAACTTCAAACATTTATTATTACGGTAACGCTCCATTAGGAATCAGTCACATAGCAAATGTGGCTTTTGTCTTTTTTTTTTCCAGCACATGTTGAATACAGTGCACATCAATTGCATGTGCATGTTAGTAAGTGGCTTTGGTCAGAGAGCCGAGGGGCGGAGGGATTAGTGAAGTGAGGCTACAGTCAAATCTTGCTAGCACTTTTAAATCAAACTCCCCTTTAGGTTTTGCTAAAAGTGAGATAGTGCACAGGCTATCTATGCAGAAGCCCATAAGAATAAAAGTAGGAGCACTTTTAAAAAGGAAGACAGTGGTATCATTCCCTCTCATGCCACTTAGTTGTGCTTTTTCTGTGCCCACAGCAGCTAAAGCCCAGTATCATTCATTAATGTCAAGTCTCCTCATTACTGTCTCTTCACACTTTTGGAAGACTCATTAACTGCATAATGGAATAGCGCTTGGAACAGTCAGACCTTCCCTTAGCGTGAATTAATCACCTATATGCACAGACAAAAAGGGACTTATCACATTAAATATTAAGAAACACTAAGCATTCCACTTCTGCAACTTTTGGAAGGTGCAGTTTCTGGAAGTGCATCATAAGGGACATGGCACTGCTATCATTGAAGGCTGTGCCTGCGTCTTTTATAAGACAGAAAGGCTAGTGAGAAGCGTGTAGAGAATGAAGGGGTGTACTTACAGTTGACTGTGACTTTTACTGTTTTGGTGTCAGGAGAGGCGATGTCATTTAAAGCGCTGCATTCATAGTCTCCAGCTTGGTCCCTTGTGATGCCAGTGATGTTAAGATATTCACCGCTGTCATACTTCCTGGCTGTAAAGGGAGAAGTGAAGGTGCTTACTGCATGTCTACAAAGACCACATATACACATGCACATACTCTGTAAACTCAATATAGTATAGCTATCATCTCACAGTTACCCGTGGTTTATGCGAGGAATTCTTGGGAAGCAATTCAATAAAGTGTTGTAATAAACTCTTGGTGACCTTCCTTTCATCATAAAATAGCAGTGGATGAGCAGTGAACTCATGCACTCATATAGATGTTGTGGTTGGAAATTAAATGTTGACAACTCCACCTCTAATTTGCTTATGATTAACTCTACGCCAGTAAATGCATTTAGAGCTTCCCTTGCACCAAGGACAAAGAGCAAGCACATGTCAGTGCTTTAGCAAACAATGTCAGATGTACAAAACAGCACAAGGTGCATGATGGCAAGGATATTGGGAAACATAAAGGATGCGGGTGTACAAAAGGTGTCTTCATGAATCATAAGAGAAAAAAGAGTGTAACTTTGTGCTGATAAATTGCAAGCAGAAAAAAAAAGTATGGTCACTCTTTTGTAATCCATGATCCTTTAGAGCAGGGGTATCAAACTTTTTTTGTCACACGCGTAGTTATCGTAGTTATGGTGTCCCTCGGAGGGCCGTTTTGATTGTGAGCACATACAAATGATTGACTCATTATTGCATATATATAGCAAATTGATTGATAACTAGTTTTGAAATCAGAAGCCAGTAAATAATTGTTCAACTATTTTTCTATGTATTTTAAAGTGGGGTTTGGGAACAAAAAAGCTTGGAATGTCTCATATCTCAGTGTTGTTAATGGTGAAGGCAATTTGCAAGAATCATTAAGTCGACCACGGACACATAAAATGATGACGTGGGTTCGATATGGCCCCCGGTCCTTGGGTTTGATACCTATGCTTTAGAATCTGGATGGACCTTGGAGGGAAGTTAGGCTGCACCCTTGACAGGTTACCAGTCAATTAGTTGCAAGCTCATTAACATCATTAGCTTCCACTCATGAAGCCAATTTTGAGTCATTGTATCAGAGACGACTGAGTCAGCAGCCTGTTACAATGCGTCTGTTAACGTGTCCTTAATTTACATTTTGCACCCTTTATTCATTTTGCCTCATGCTAAACCATTTGCATTATCATAGCATTTTTGTTGTTTGCGGAAAATATCAGTTGTCTACGATGCTTTGCCCCAACATGGAGCCGACCACTAAGAGAGCATGACTTTAGGTCTTTATTCTTGAAAACGTTTCAAGAACCAGTAGACCAGTCGATAAGGTCTGTTTATAAAGTACAAAAAAATAACACTGGTACCATAAGGCAATGGTAATTAGGAGGAAAAAAAAACTAAAAGACTGATAAAACAAAAACTAATACACAAATAGATGGATAAGAACAACAAATAGTAATTAGCGATGTACCAAAACAACAAACAAAGTATAACAAATAAGTAGGAACATAAGTCACAAAGTACAAACACACAGATGCTAATGAGTAAGGAGTAAAGCAAGGGAGTACTACCAGGAAATTGCCAGAATTTACAGCAACAAAACACAGAGCACACAAAAAATATAAAATCCATCAAAAGCAGAATCCAATACCAAAGCGAGACAGACTGTATACAACAAATAAGAAGGGTTAAACTAATAATTTGGCGTATTCCTGGTGTGATCATAGGGCCAATGAGGGGTTTGGGTTAGGGTTTAAAAATAATTGCTCCCAGGTGTGCGCCTCCCTGCACCACCAAGGGTTCAGAAGTACGCTCCGAGCATGTACTGGTTCACTCCAACAGTTTGAAAACTCAGAGCGTTGTTCAAATGTGTCGTTCGGTAATTCATTGTACACCGAAAAAGGAGTGCCGGAACATGCTCTAGGCGCTCCAACTGGGGACACGGTGTGTCCAGTGTGTCAGGCAGAACAGGTGGAAACAGTTCAAGCACAAGTTGCTGATTGGTTTACAACATCGGCTGCGCGTTCGGAAATTAATGGGAGCTGAGCGCGCTCTTTCTTGCCGAACTCACCACTCTCGGCATGGTCTAAGGGCCAGAGGGAATTTCCGAATGTACCCTAAGAACAACACAGGGAGCACCGACTGACTGGAAAAAAAACAAAACAAAAACATTACTCAGACGTGACAGAGTAGCCATGAAGGCAGTCACTTTTGGGCACTGAGAGTCTGCAGTCTGTTAGAGAAGCTCCAACTCAATTTCCCTCTCATTTTTGATGCTTCTCCTACAACCGTGAGGAGCCACTGCCTTTTTCACCTCCAAAATGTTTATTATTATTTGTGCTTCATGTTTTCTGTTTAATTGTAGTTATATTGAGCACTTTGTTTCGTCTGTGGATGTTTAAAGTGCTCTATGAATAAAGATGAATTGAGTTGAAGTAAGTGAAGCCATCTGTGGTGCTCAGAGCTAGAAGGACCATTGGCACAGGTGACCCCTAGCACTATGATAGTATTGGGGTGGGGCTAGGATATGACTTAGTTCTTTTGTCTGGTGAGTGTGCAGTTCTTTCAACCTAAACAGATCCAGAATGAGGGTATACTGGGTATAAGGATGCTCATCAGACTTCCGTTACAAATGGAGGTTAGAAGTGGGATGTTTTGACAAGAAACATCGATGATGTGCTTAGTTCAAATAACCCTTAGGACAGGTGATCCCTGTGCAGTAGATCTTGGTGATGGGTGATTTCCAGGATGATTGGACTCGAGCTGGTGTGTGAGACATGGACCCATCCCAAGAAAGGGGATGTAAATTATGTGTGCGTACGATTACTATGGTTGTGTATGTGGTCTGGCTCCATGTCAAAGAACCTGGCTCGCTTGTGCCATGGTCAGTGTACAGTTTTTTTTTAAACCAAAACCTGGGTTTGAATAGAGCTTGATGGATGCTCTTTTTTTAAATTAAAAAAATATATATATATCATGCTCATCTACAACTGCGAGGAGTGATTTTGCTTCATATTGCTGGCTAGCACTAAAATAAAAGCCTTGAGAGTTTATTTTTCCTTTTTAAATGGGACGAGAACAAGTGCAGGACACCCACTAATTACAAGGACTACATTGATTGCAATTGCATAATGGTGAATCGTATATTTAATTAATCCATCCATTCTCTGAACCACTTATCTTATGTGCATATGCCGGAGCCCATCCCAGCTGCCATTTGTTTGACTTTGTTCCCATACCAGTCTGTCAAAATATGTGTATGTGAAAACGGTTCCAAAAGAAAGGTTGGGCACACCCACATTGGACCTCCAAACATACATTCAATATCAAGCACAGTATTCTGATTAAATTACTTTTATTGAATTTATTTCATACATTAGAATGAGATGCTCTCCTTCAAAGTACGGTCCCAGAGCGGTCCACACGGTCCCGACTGGCCGATTACACATCAACTATAATAAGATATTTTCTAATTTAGTGTGATTTATTTATTTATTATTATTTATTCATACAAGGATTTAAAGGACACAACTCTCACGAAAAATCCATGCCTCCATACAGCGTGGGGCCATACAGCAGTCATAAAACCAGCTGAGCTGAAATAAATACATTTAGCGCTATCCCAAAAAAACATATTTGAAATTAATTGACAAAGATGAAAACAACTTTTACTTAGTTTTGTAAATCAGAAAATGTCGTTTCAGTTAGTCCCCTTTTTTTTTTTTTTGGAAAATCTTGAATGAAAATGCTTTGGAGCCCCTCCAAGAAGAGATAAGTCATCTAAAGGGGTAACTCCATAATAAAAGAGTTTTATGGTTTTGACCAAATATAGTTTTCATTATTTTGTCTGATTGCATTAACAATGATAACCTTGCTTGAGAACAATTTGTGATGTACCCAGAAGATTGATGAATATTAGTTAGAAGAAATGGAATAACCTGTGGGACTGCCCCTGGAAAGTGTGGTTTCTTCTATTTCTGCGTGAGTGTCTGCCATTTGGGGCGGCACGGTGGACGACTGGTTAGCACGTTTGCCTCACAGTTCAGAGATCGAGGGTTTGATCCCAGCTCCGGCCTCCCTGTGTGGAGCTGGCATGTTCTCCCCGTGCCTGCGTGGGTTTTCTCCGGGTACTCCGGTTTCCTCCCACATTCCAAAAACATGCATGGTAAGTTGATTGGATACTCTAAATTGCCCCTAGGTGTGATTGTGAGTGCGGATGTTTGTCTCTGTGTGCCCTGCGATTGGCTGGCAACCAATTCGGGGTGTCCCCCGCCTACTGCCTGAAGACAGCTGGGATAGGCTCCGGCACGCCCGCGACCCTTGTGAGGATAAGCGGTATAGATAATGGATGGATGGATGGATGTCTGCCGTTTTTTTTTCTGTTCCCCCAGTCTCCTTGGTGAGTGTTGGTGAGCAAAGCCTCCTGTGTCCCCCCCAGCTAACAATGATGGGTTTATAGGCGCAACAGAAAGTGGAGAGAAGAAGCTGAATTATTTCATTGCTGGTTGTCCGTCTGTTGATGAATTAGAATTTTTACTGTCATTGCACAGTCTAAACGTAAGTACTTCTGTGATTTATGTTTTCTAGAATTTCTATTCTTGTGTAGTTTAGATTCCATGGATGTAGTTCTGTTATTTGTCTTTTTCCCACCTTGGCTCCATCCACTTCTTTGAGTTTAGTTTCTTATTCTACTCGTGTTAATGTCAAACTTTTGTTATTGTTGTTTCTTGTTTACAACTGTATTGTGTTTCACATTTATCATGCTCCCTTGGTTTAATGAATTATGTCTGATTGCTCTGTTTCTGTTGAGTCTGCTTTGGGGAACTTATAATTATTTTGTGTAGTGTTGTGTGTAATGTAAAATAGATACAGGTTCAAATCCACATTGATATTCACTTTCTTGACCCGTTATAAAAAAGACCTAAAACATAGACCATCTTTTAGCGGTAGAAATACTGCAGTCTGATGTGTCTTTTCTTAAAGTCACTTGAATTTATATAACAAGCTACTTTTTACATTGCGCTCTGGTGACTTTTTATCTGCTAAATACGTGTTGCGCAACTTGAAACTGGGGGCACTATCAATAATTAGCTTTCCATTTTCCTCACATGGTTGCCTTGGCAACAATGGAGTTCAAAGTCTCAACGAAGACATTAGTGGCTACACAATACAAGCAAAAGAAAAGAACATTTTTAAAAAGCTGATTCATAAAACCATACTGGATGAGGCAAAAAAAATCCCTCCTAATATAAAAGGAGGCACAAGGGGGATATAAAAGAACATTGGTTTAATTCTTTATAACAAAGCAGGGCAAGTGATGAACTTTGCAGAAGAGCAGAGCCACAGCATGCATTGTACATTTCAGTATGGTGTTCTAAGCACGTGACAGGGAAGCTGTTCTTTACAATGAAAACTGGGAAAACATCTACTTGGCACATTATTGCCCCATGCATTGGTCTCGGTGTGAAATACTGCTTCAACTACAAGAATTTAAGTTCTGGTAGATGCAGACAGATCACATAGGTCACTGATTAACACTAAAAGCAGTCTGGAATGCTCAAGGCAATCATACTGATACTTGCTAAGCTTCATAAATAGAATCTGCTGGTGCTGTGACGATGTCTGTATTTCCTGAAATAACATTGTAACCAGTTTTACCTGAAGCATTGCAATCTAGTAAAGGTCATTACACTGGTCGACGGCAAATTCAAATGATCCTAAATGTATTTTTTTACACGGATTAAAAAAAAGAACCGTTTTTTTTATCTCGTACATAAGGTTTTTGAGATATTTTCATTTTTGGTTTTTGAGTATGACCTATAAAAGCTTGCCAGTACCATGCATTGTAATGTATAGCTATGAAGTTTCAGAAAAAATATTCACGTGATGCTGAACCTAACCTTTGATTAGTAAATATTACTAAATCTATTATTATTATTATTATTATTATTATTATAATAATAATAATAATAATTATTATTATTATTATTATTATTATTATAAAAACCTAATGTGGTAGCGAAACAATGTGGGCAGATTTGGAATAAGCACCCAAAAAATATTTTAGAAAAGTTTACTTGCATCACTAAACTAATTAAAACTAATTAAAAAGAAATACAGGTGGTTGACTGGTTAGCACGTCCGCCTCACAGTTCAGAAGTCGTGGGTTCGATCTGGCCTCCCTGTGTGGAGTTTGCATGTTCTCCTCGTGCCTGCATGGGTTTTCTCCGATAACTCCGGTTTCCTCCCACATTCCAAAAACATGCATGGTAAGTTGATTGGACACTCTAAATTGCCCCTAGGTGTGATTGTGAGTGCGGTTGTTTGTTTGTCTGTGTGCTCTGCGATCGGCTGGCAATCAATTCAGGGTGTCCCCCGCCTACTGCCCGAAGACAGTTGGCTCCCTCGCGCCCGCGACCCTTGTGAGGATAAGCGGTATAGATAATGGATGGATACAAATAAATTATTACAATTAGTTAATGTTATAGCTGAAATCCACACCTCTTTAATAATTGCCCTCAAGGTAAACAAACAAAAAAAAAACAGGTGACACCAGTGGTTAGTTGCAGTTTTATTTAATATGCAGCAAAGGTTTCCAACATGCAAGTACTTCATATAATTTGGTTAGGTAGATTACACCCTGACTTGGTTTGTGTTCAATGCTAATGTGAGCCAGTTACTAATTCCATTCCCATTCACAGAACTAACCATCTACTGTAGACCAGACAATGGTTAGCAGCAGGTCTCACTTTTACTCTTATGCATGCATTCATACAAATAAAGGCCTCCTTGCAAATAAACGCCGAGTTATTTCTGCAGTTACACAAATAAATGCCCAAATCCACGATGAGGGACAAAACATACCGCATATAAATTATATCAACCGGTGCCCTACTGCCGATGTTATATGTTTATTTGTCAAGAACTATTCAGCTAAAACATGACTCAGCACTGACAGGTCAGTTCAATTTCTAGTTGAGCACTTCTTTTGCTTCTTTTGCTCATTCCATGAAGCAGAAAATCAAGATGAAATAATTCAACAAGGTAGCCAGATGATTATCACAACAGGTGGCTTCAAGAGGAACATGACATTCAAATAAAAGAGCCTAATTTGTTCCACACGATGTGCACCTAAAGTCATCATCTTCCAAACCGCTTATCCTATATAGGGTCGCGGGGAGTTGCCGGAGCCTATCCCAGCCGTCAATGGGCGAAGGCAGACTACACCCCGAACTGGTCGCCAGCCAGTCGCAGGGCACACACCTAAAGTCTAATCTTTGTAATAAAGCTGTCTGCTGTAGTGATATTTAGCAAAATATGCATACCTCTTCAAATTCTAAAACACTCAAAACTGTCTTCAAACAATCCATTCTGTCAAAACCTTTTAGAAAAAGTTGACAAAGACAAACCGGTTTATGCTGGTTAGGATACATGGATGCATGTGGAACAGGGATGTCAGCTTCAATTTTGTTGCATACAATTCAATTTCATCTTACATACATGTTACTGTACAAAATGTTTTTTAATAGTTTGTTTCTTTTCTGTGCATTCAATTACGATGCATTTTTCCATTGTGCGGTTTAATAAATTAAATACTCTAATAAACTAAAATACACATCTCACAAAACGGTGTCTTTTGCTGCAAATCCCATGCATCTTACCCTAAGTGGTTGAATAACATAGTTGACCTATGGCCTGAATGCACAACTCTATTGTGTGTCACTGTAATGAGGAATTGTGAAACTGGAAATCTGCAGTGTACACTTGTGTCTTTTACCAGGGCAATAAAATCAAAAGGAACTGACCCATGATGCTGACTATGCTAGATGCGTCCAATAACACTTACCAAGAAGCTCAATCAAATGCAGGTGATTTCACACAGGGATGTTTTGAGTGGCTTCAACGCATAAGCCATCACTCTTTATTTGCCACTGGAGTTGCATAGCTATAGTGAACTTTCATGGAAGAAATAATCATTACACACAATTCAGAGAGTTTAGTTGATAACAGCCTCAAAGCAGTCGTAAAATGAAGCATTGTCTGTTCATTGTAAAAGCCATCCAGGCTCCCGTTTAAACAGCAGTTATTTTTTCTTTGCTGTTTTTCACAGTTATTTCTGGGAGGAATGAAGGTTGTGCCCCATGAGAATTGTTTTCTCCAAGATTTACCGTAACATAAGAAAAAGATTCCCTCAGTCTTCCTGAAATGTTTCAGTGAAAGATTCCCAGTTTGAAACATAATATGACAGCGGTTTCCTAAAACTTAACATGGTCTCTTCCCTTTCTGTTTCTCTGAATCATCCATTGTATGACATTGCTAGCTCATATAATTAAAATATTATCCATAATCTCTAAAAGGGAAAACATCTGTGCCTATCAGTGATCCCAAAGGTAGTTTGAAAGTTATAAAAAGTATGAATATGATAAAGAATATCGATACTAAGTAGATCAGCGATTCGCTAGCTAAACGCAAACTGGGCGGAATGACACAAGTTTACAAAGTGAACTGTGTTGAACTTTTGACATTTCATATCCTTCCAACACCAGGTCCGCTTGCAACTTATTGCTATTTCAGAACATGAAATCCATCATCGAGCAAAGGACTTATTATTTCAAACATATTTACTGCATGCTTGTGTGTTTATGAAAATACATATAAATAAATAAGTGCCCTGTCCGAGAGTTGTGTCAGCATGTTTGAAATCACCTTTAACGTTGCTGTGGATCCTTGTGCATAAATAAATAAAACATACACTTATCAATCCAACAGCAGGGATAGCTGCAAGTATTATAAGTCTCCATTTCACAATGCCTCATCCTGTTATCAAACAAATTGAAGAACGGTTGTGCACAGCTCTTTCGCATCAGGGTGCTTTACTGGTTATCTCTTGCTTGTTTGTGCTGCTGTGCATCCTTGTGTGTAGAACACGTGCAGTGTACCACCCGTTGTGCACCTTATGGTAAAAATAATACGCCTGTTAAATAACAAGAATATACTGCAACAATCACTTTTAGCCAGTATTTCCTAGTTAATGGCACCTTTGATGACAAGACGGAATTCGCATAAAAATAAACAGGTTAGTTAGAGTACAACGTAAGTGGCATTTAGCGGTGAAAGGAGTCATTGAGTAATTCAAGTGCCAAGTTAATGCCTGTTTATTTGGTGTGCACTATTGGAAAGACAGGTCACGCCAGCCGCAACACATTTCTTCATACTTTTCATTAGGGTAAAATGCCGCCAATGTGCTGCGAAGGAAATAACTTGGAAATAAAATTCTACCAATTAATATGTGGACATCAATACGTTGGTTGGCTTTTATTTTGAAGTTGGCCCTCGCAGCCCGTGGTGTTGTGCTACCGTAATCCTGAGTATGAACAATCGTTTCGACTGGTTTGAAATGTCTTTGCGACTGGAGGGTGGCCTGAGCCCAGTTTTTTATCATCACACACTATTGCCATCAACAGACCACCATCCCAAAATCATCTTCAGTTGCTACTTAAAGACGCTAAAAAATGCTAGTTAATTACGCACACAATTGAAATAAGGACACTGAGCTGTTCTGTAAATTATGGCATCCAGTGAAAATGCATTTTTTCGGGGTATAGGCATAATTAGATAGCTATATCGCAATTGCACCCAACATACATTGATGCAAACAAAGTCACTCAGCTCTTATATAATGGATGAGGGACAACTCATGTTGTACGCCAACGTGCGTCGCAAGGCATCATTTTACCCTTGCTCAAAAAGCCAGGAAAACTGAAAAAACAGTTGTCAGTCTTTGTACGTTTTCAGCAATTTCTTTTAACTATATATCAAATATCTGAATTCACTTTACAGGGTATTTAAGTCACATACACCACCAGTACTAATCGGCACTATATTGATGTTAAAATCCGTTTGAGCAAAAAAACTCAAATCTACCGACAAGTAATGGAAGCAGTGCAATCAGAGATAATAGAGAATAGACTATTGGGATTAATGAATACAATTTCATGGAACAAATATTATAATTTATGTTGTATTTTTTTTATTGTGTTTAGAGAGGAAGAAAGCCAATAGCATAGATAAATTGAGCTAGGAGTACATACAACTATATCTGACACCACTGCTAAGCACAAGTCAATCAAGCTCAGTACATTGTAGGTAGGTAGAGTGGATCAGTGGAGGCATGTTTGCCCACTGAGGAATTTTGATTATGATTGGCGAGGGCATTGCAGAGATATGTCTTAATCCCCATGTCTATGTCTTGACTGCCAAATTAATTTTCCCAGTCAAATTTATTTTTCTAAGCTGTAATAAAGATATCCACAGTCCCACGTGGACAGCGTTAAGATTGAATAAATGTTGTAGAATGTAATGTAAAACACAGAGACAAAATAAAAAAGAGTAAATGTACTAAATGTGTTAATATGATAGTTGTTAATACTATCTATACTTAACTGTCACATATACCATAACATATGGCATATTGATTTATTTTTTTTATATAATGTATGATTGTATTTTTAGTGTCCGTCTTACACATGGAAACAGATTTGTTTTCTTATCCCTATGTAATCCAATAACATGATTGTGCATATTGATTAATTATCATATGTGAAATTGAATTTCATTAATCTACCTGGACAGCAAACAGTGTTTCAAATGATGATGTGTACAATGGGTTGAGAAAGTAAAAAAAAAAAGAGGAACCGAGCCTTGCTATATTTATTTGGTTGCATTATCAACTGTGAAATAAAAAGCCTTGTCATATGATTACACAAAATAGACAAAGCAGTAAGCAAAATAGACATAACTTTATCCATTGAAAAAAATATGACAAAGGGAATGGACAAAAAAATGAAAAATACGTCTTCACAGTTGTAATAATAAAGCAGCAGAGGACCTGCTGTGTGAGACACCATGGAGACACATTTTCGAGACACTATCCTAAAAGAAGTGTCACTCCAAGCAAAATTAAAGAAATCATAGCAAGGATAATCTTAAATTCAGTGCCGACACTGAAGCGGTTAGCAATTTGCCACATTGTGAAGTGGAGCTGTACACTTCCTCCAGGGCTGCAATACACAGATAGGACAGGCATCGCCGAGGATTCCATTACACCACCAATGCCGTACCCACCCACCTACACTCACGCACACACCCACACACACACAGATCCTTTTAACTCTTAAAAGGGAAGAGCAGCTTACACTGCTACACTGGCGTGAGGTGCCCTCTAGCCCTAACACAAGGTGTGGGTCTGAAGACATTTTTAGGAAACTGTGTGTTCCTTCACTGTTGTGTAACCAGGTTGACCGTGTGAGGCAGCCTGAATCTGGAATGGAAGTGTGCCAATGGAGCATTAAACCATGTCTGATTGCATGTGATGCACCTATGCACCTATAAAACTTATATTTGCCTTTTTGGTTTGAAAAACAAAAACAAAAACTAAATAATTACTTTTTTGTTCAGTTTTAAAAATGTATTTCCTTGCAACTGCTTAAATGTATAAAAAAAAAACCAATAATTTACAGAAAAAGAAAGTAATTGGACAAATGACTATTATACTCTTAACCATATAAACAATTACTTTACTATTAAAAGAAAAAAATGTGTAGCGCAACAAGGCTGGAACATGCTGATTGGTTGGAAAAAGCACTTTTGTGAGGTGAGATGCACATTTTCTATGTTTGTTAAGATTGCTTGTATTTCCCCCTGACATTTTAATGATCGACTGCACTTGTGACCACATGCAATGAGCAGCGACATCCCGGCCGTCCCTCTCCAGTCTCCAGGCATCACCACTCAAGCCAAGAATAACCGAACTTTTACATGTAACAGTTGCACTGAGTGAAAATCAGTCAGTCATGCCTAAAGGATGAAACGCTCGAATGATACGTTCCTAGCAACAGAGCTTATCCAATGTAAAGGACGCCAGCTAGCCCTGCATGAGTGTACATTAGTAAAACCTCACTCCTCTGAGCCTTGAAAGCCGCTGATTTAGCGGCCCAAGCTTACAAGCCGGTGATGAGATGATGCGGTGACGGCGTGGCTTCATTAGACAAAGTAGGTGGGGCTGGGATGGCGATCCAACACATCAAAATAACATTATAAAACCGATAGGGTTAGACAGCACAACATACATTTTTTTTATATAATACCACGTTTCATGTCGTAATATGATCACACAGCATTACATTCGCAAAGGGAGGAGTAATTTGATTGTTAGTTAGGAACAAAATCAGAGAGGTGGTGCGAAATAATGCTCCAATGGTATAAATCAATCGAAAATTAATTTGAGTAATTTCTTCAAAACTGTTAACAGAACCATTGGGGTGGGGCTACTGCAGTTTTTAAAAATTCAGCCCCGGGCCAGTTTAGTACCAGGGTTTGGTACCCGTCCCTCATGATTTGTAACATAATCTCCAGAGATTTTCTCCTCAGATGCTGTCAACCCATATGGGATCTAGCAAGATATGTCAGCACAGGCAATGGCATCAGTCACTGTACCGTGGCCATGTCAAGGCTGACCACATTGCTGACTCTCAGGACATTTGTCCCATCAAACAACTAGGCCACTGCTATTACCAATTGTCACGTTTCATGGAATTCATGCTTCATCTTCAAAGGAAACAAAGATGTGATGTTTTTGGGTTGTATCTGTAAGGGTGTGTGGCACTGACCGAGGAATGACCCAAAAGAAAGCACTGTATGTATTTGCACATCAGCTATGAGAGTGTGCATGTCCTTCTTCTCCCTCAATTGTGTCGCATTTGGCAATGTTTTAGTAATGTCCACTGAAGTTACCTTTTGAGTGTTATAATTATCTTTGGAATTTTAAATCTCAAAGCTCTTTTGATCAGCAATCCAGCAACACCAAAATGTGTTTATTAGAGGTCACCTCACTCAAAGCTGAGTACTCTGTAGTGGAGGCAATACCATCAAGTCCTTCCAGCTCTTTAAGGCTTTCAGCATATTGTAAGCAGGTATGTCAAGTGGTAGATTTATCATGCGAGAGTGGCTTCTGGGAATCTTACCAATGTACTTCTGCTAATGGTGTTTCTCATTGATAGTCAGTTTTAATTTAACCCTACAAGTTGATTCGGAACACATTTTAAACTCAGAGACCTAAAACATGAACTCCTTGTTTGGAACAGATGACATTAGGGCTATATGGCTGGCAAGATGAGTCTACCAGTCACAACGACGTCGACTATCAAAATCGTTGACAATTAATTTAATGGTAGACGTGTCGTTTGCGCAGTAATCCATGATCCAGGTCATCCATGATATAAACCAAAAGCACAGTGGGTAATGCAGTTTCATGGTTAATCCGTGTTTGCAACAAAGTCCATAGGTTTGGGCACATTTCACCAAAACTACTTAATACGATGCAAACTTACCTTTCATGGCAACATAGCGGCAATAAATGAGCATTCAACAAGGAAGCACATGGTGGCCGATGTCTGATTTCATTTCTGATATAGGGACAGTCGTGTCTGGAAGCTAGCATTGGCACGCACAGGTTACCGGGTGTGTTTGATGTAACGTTGTTGTACTTTTGTGGTATGCTAATATATTGTAGCGAAAAGGTTTTTTTCCCTTTCAGATACATAGCATATTTTGATTGTGCAGATCAATTTACTCATTTTACTTATGCACCCTAATGAAGGAAAACAAAACATTTTCAATAAAGGTTAAATTAGATAACAAAATTAAAAACCAATTCAAGTGTTTATTTTAGTTTTCTTTAGCACAGTTTTTGCATAGTTTTTGGTTCCATTTTAAAATGCACTAAACATTTACAGCGAAAAATGTTCAGTGCACCGTATCACCTTCAATTTAAATTGCTCCATCATTTATAAACATGTCAGGAATGCTGGTACAATCAAAGTTGCATGTACCATGATCTTAATTGTCCTTATTATTCATTTGTACATACATTAAATAATTCAAGTTGTAAGCTAATGATAGTTATATAAGAGCACCTGCTTGCAAGATGCCGCGGTTTACATGTGATCCGATTGTCGACTAATCGCAACTACTGTTGTTAATTATTTGACTAGCAAAATAATTGTTTCTGGCAGCCGTAATTACCTATGAATCTTTTTACAGCTGGGCCAAATCACAAAACAGATGAAGATCAACAAGAAATATTCATGTCATTCTCATGTTCTACTGTTAATCCTGTCAGGGTCACTGTTGAGCCGGAGCCTATCACAGCTGACTCTGGGCAAGAGGCCCTGTACACCGTCACCCTTGACTGGTTACCAGTCAATCAATCAACATACTAACAAACGTCCACACTCACATTCACGTGAGGGCGATTTATAGTATCCAAAATGTATGGCTTTGGAATGTGGGAGGAAGCGAACGTACTGGGAGATTACCCACGTAGGCCTGAGCCGAGATTTGAATCCCCTCAAATGTCTGGGAATTGGATTGTCAAGAATGGTTAATTAAGCTGTTACACAAATGGCTGTGATTCTTCCAGACATATTCTGGCACTGTTGTTCTTCTGTTCAGCATTTAACGACAAGGCTTTGTCTCTTGAAAAAAAAAAAAACACAAAACATTGCTTGTGCACAATTTTATATTGCAATTTGCATCTGTTTCAGAAAAAAGGCCTTCATTTTATAAGTCATTTATCTCTCAATAAATAGTTTATGATCACAATTCAGTGAATGCTCAAAATGTATTAATTTGTCAAATGGCATTCATGTCGAGAAGCAAATAATGCAAATTCTAAATCACGGGGGGAATAGGAATTTGACAGTAAGTCAGGCCAATTTATCATTCTGTTAAACTTCACTGAATGGTGCAGAAGAACTATCTAGAGTGTGAAACAAACCCGCTTCCACTGATAATGGTTCACTGTTGAAGACAGAAAATAATGACAGCCACGTTTTGACATATCTGTGACTGTAAAAAGGCCTTTCAACAGCTTTCACTTATAGAAGTGATACAAATGGCCAAAGTGCATTCACGTCTGTGTAGAGGACAAAGACCTTCGCTACAATAACATGAAACGTGTTACAGCAATCAATACAATAGGCAAGTGGATGGACTTAGCCTTCAAATTGACACTTGCAGACAATGACAAGTAGTTTAACTTGTGGCACATTGCTGACACTTTTTCAAATGGGCACTTATACCTGAGATGAATATTTCCTTACACACTGCTTGCTCATTCAAGTCACCCTATACTGTAAGAACTCACCAAAGGAAACTGCTCTGCATAGCCAAAGGATTTTATGGTATTCCTGTAAAAGGACATTAGGCTATTACAACCTTCCAGTGGTCCCACATCCTTTGGACAAATCGACACAGCTACAATAGTCAACTCAAAGATCCAATGGCTAATGGCTTCGTTTCTGATGTGCTTGGAGACAGCCTGTGATTACATTCAGGCCTGCACCCTTTCATTCGGCCAGCATATAATTTTCTTCCGCGGCAGACTTCAAAGTGTGGACACTTCAAAGCAGGATGAGTGACTGCCACTCGGACTCCGAGGATGGCTCTTTTGATCATCTTCCGAAAACTCTGCTAACACAATCAGCCAGGCGCACCACGCAGGAGGATTTGACAGCCAAAAGATAAATGCAGTCATCCTCGCAGCTATCAGATAGGCACGGCCAGCTGTAATCCATTAATATGAAAATTAGAGAGGAAAAGAGTAGGTGATCTGGAGTTGGAATTGAGGGCCTTACACAGTTATGGTTTCAAAGTGTTATTTATTTCCATATTAAATGAAAGGATGTAACGCAAAAAATCTTAATGATTTAACTAATCTAATCTAATCTAATGGCAAATTTACAGCACTGTTTTCTCCCAGTCTTGAACTTCACTTCTAAAAAGTGAACTCCACATATTTTAAAAATGATATTTGCCTTTGCTCTTGGCCTTTCTCTTCATAAAAGCAGACATATGTTGTCCATATTTGACATAAACTAACTTTAAAGGTCAATTTCAATTCCAGCATGCCTCCAGACATCTCTGCCCAGCTCACATTTTCAACCATTTTCCTTTGGGATTATTTTTCCATTTTCAGAGGAAGAGATGCATTGAAATGTTCTGTGGGTTATCGTCACTCCTCAATGGTGGTCACTTTGCGACGACTACAGGCAGCCTACAATTTTTGGTGAAGGATGACAATTTTAAACGTGATTCAACGATCATGAAATTCCTCTTGCTCTTTTAAGAAATACTTGTTTTTTTTACATTTTAGGGCAGATGATTGTACTCTCAGGCACAGCGATAAGAAAGAAGCTCAGTTTGGCAATGTAGTCATAACTATGGTTTATACAAAATATTGGATGTTGCAATACATTGCATCACAATTGTTGGCGCTCTCTGCAGGTCTTCATTTATTGTATGCTTGATGTGTAAGAGGGGCTGTTTCTCCTACTTTTCCATTCTTCAGTAAGACAGATATCACAGTTGTTGTTTTCCAACATCTATCCAGTACCACTGACACCGGTGTACGGATGAGTGTGAATATTTGGTGATGGTCGGAGGGGCCGTAGGCGCACACTGGTAGCCACACTTCCGTCAGCCTGCCCCAGGGCAGCTGTGGCTACATACGTAGTTTACCACCACCAGAGTGTGATTGTGTGAAAGGATGAATAACGTATCCATTGTAAAGCGTCTTTAAGCGTTCAGAAAAGCACTATATAAATCTGATGCATTATTAATTATTATTATTATTAATTATGATGAGGTTTATTATTATCATCCATCCATCCAATCTCTGTACCGCTTATAGTCACGAGGGTTGCGTGTGTGCTGGAGCCTAACTCAGCTGATTCTAGGCAAGAGGCGGGGTACACTTTGAATTAGTCCCTAGCTTATCACAAGGCACAAATAGACAAACAACTATTCACACTCTCGTTCGCACTTACGGGCAATTTAGAGTCGTCAATTAACTTACTATGCATGCTTTTGGAATGTGTGAGGAAACAGGAGTACCCAAAGAAAACCCACACAGGCATGTGGAGGACATGCAAATTCCACAAAGCAACACACATGACCTCTGAACTTTGAGGTGGATGTGCTAACCAGTTGGTCACTGTCCCACCCTGTTGTTTAAGAATGAATCAAACGAATCATCAACTAACGAAGTCGTATTATTATCATTATTATCGGCTAACTGAATCCGAATAAATGCATATAAATTTTTTTAAAAATAGGCCGAATCAGAATTAAATTTCATTCGGATTGACGGGGTGGTATGTTATTTCTGTCAGTCTGGTTAGAAGTCATGTGTATGACTCAATCAGAATAGCCAGGCTGCGACGTGTCACCGGATGCTCTGTCTTGACGTAAATGCACAGTGACATTGTCGTTTATGTACTTGAAAATATGGCGGCTTCCAAACACATCTGGTCTGCAACGGGACAGCTTGTCTTTAATTACTGGTAACTTGTTTTTATCATTGCATGGACATTGGGGACAGAGCCTGAATTGGCAGACTGGAGTCGTGGGTCCCCTTTTTAAAAACGGGGACCGGAGGGTGTGTTCCAACTATAGGTGGAATCAAACTCCTCAGTCCTCCTGGCGACGTCTATTCATGGGTGCTGAGAGGAGGGTCTGTTGGAAAGCTGAATCTCAGGTTAGGGAGCAATGTTGTTTTCATCCTGGCTGTGGAACAGTAGACCACCTCTATACTCTCGATAGGGCCCTCGAGGGTGCAAGGGAGTTCGCCCAACGAGTCTACCGTCTTTGCGTTCAACCGTGTACAGGATGACCTTATATGGGCTTTTGGTCCCTATACGACCGATGTCAGAGTTTGACCTCCTTTTTTTTCATTTTTTTTTTTTTTTGTGGATGTGGGACTGATAGGGTGAGCATGCTATAGTGTACACTAACACAAAATATGTAGTGAGAATAATAATAATAATAAGAAGAAGAAGAATGCACACACAAACTAAAAAACATATTTTTTGGTTCTATTTCCCCCCCTACAACCCTCGCGGTCGACTTGGGAGCCGTCAGCAGTCTACCTGTCAACCGCGATCAACTGGTTGTGCACTCCTGGTGTACAGTAAACACACAAGCTTCTTGGTATATTGGTTTTTGGTTTTTTTTGCTGTGTTGTTTAATGTTTTTATTTTAAATCTTAAATCAGCTCTCAGGAATAAGATGAGGGTGGGGTGAGGGGCATTGCTATCTGCGGAATGAATGTCTCTACTTTGAAGCTAGATAGAAATGAGTGGAAACTGGCCAAATTTAATAACTCAAGAGGATAATTACAGTAATCATATATAATAGGCCTTGCTATTTTTCTTTATTTTGTATTGTGTATGCCTTATATGGACAGCAATGTCATTGCAGGACTTGCCTTTCTGCATGATGCATTGTGCTCAATTATTTTTACATCTACTGCCATCCCACCCCTTCACTCATGGATCCAGCCAACCACATAACCTACATCTTTCATCTCAGCCCTGCTCCCCGTTCTACGTCTCAATGCACAACGCAACTACCAGCCATCTCTCCTCAGTCTTTCACCTATTGATCCCAACCATGATTCCTCATTTCCTCTCTAGGTGCAACCATCCAAATAGCCGTACATCCACCAATTCATTAGCATGAGTGTGTGTGAGGTGACGTGAACTCACCTAATGGGGTTATGTGTCTCCAAGAAATGGCTGGCTCAGGTTTCCCGCTGGCCGTGCAGATGAGCGACACGTTGCTGCCCTCGTTTACCGTGATGTCAGAGGAAATGTCATATATCTTGGGAGGAACTGTGAAAAGAAGGAAACAAAATATACATAAAAAAGATTTAAAACATGTATAAAATATAGTATGCAATCAGACATTTGAAAGAAAGGAACCACAGAGGCAGTTGTTCAGGGTTATTGAAGGAGGCTGATGACATAATAATTAAATGAGCGTTCACTTTCAGAAAGGCACTCAACCACCCACAAGATTGAATGTCGGTTCCTTAATTGACATGGCTATGTATAATACCGGATATAATGAATAGAGCTGGTTATCATGATGGGCAGTACAGTGCCTGAATCCTGAGCACTGAATAGGAATCAATTCATTAATGTTGCATTAATTTTGTATTATATTGCATTTGTATTGATTGTGCTGCTCATACAAAATGAATGGTTGGAAGCATTCATATTCATGGTATCTATATATCTACATAATCGATAGCATTCTAATCAACTATAACATTACAACATTGACTACACTTCAATGGAGAAAGAGTACACAGTACATGCAAGAGGATCTATCCATACATCTAGCATAATAAAAAATGTGCATCCATTTAGCCCACAGATATCAGACTCAAGGCCACGGGGCCAGATCCGGCCCACAACATCATTCTATGTGGCCCGCGAGGACAAATATGTGTGTTGACTTGACGTTTCTTTGAAATTGTCTTCACTGTTAACACAACATATAAGATATTTCAAGCCTTTGTTACCAATACTTCCTTTAAAATACATTGGAAAATAGTTTAACAAACTATTAACTGGCTTCTGATTTCAAAACTAGCTATCCATCAATTTGTTGTGTATAAGGCGAACATACATTTACATGGGTTCACAGTAGTACCGGCCCTCGAGTGGAATCAGAACTATGATGTGGTCCGTGACAAAAATGAGTTTGACACCCCTGATCTAGCCGATGAATATATCATTTGTGTGCTAACCTGTTTCTAAGAGGGCATTTGCATACCAATTTCAATATTTCTCAGATCTGCTTGCATTGTAAAAGCCTATGCAACATATTTTCCAGCCAACATGTAGATGACGTGTTAATAAATATAAATAACTCCAATCAGAATAAGAGTATTTGGTTTGCTACACAAGAAACATGCGACACCACCAACTTCCAGTGTACAGTAATTCAAAGTTCTGTGACCATGTTCCCATCTCATAAAATACTTGTATAAAGCATGAAAGTGAAACATTTACAGTCCAAAGCTTAATTCCTGTAGGTGCAAGTCATTGCCAAAGGCAACTCATTTGATCGTACGGTATTAACTTTCTGATAGTACTGGCACGGTTCCAGCTAAATTAGTTTGTTCTCATGGATATGATACTGGACTGCACAAAAAATGTTGTAATGTCACCATGTTGATACAGGAATCCATGAAAATGCAGTTTTAAAATGCTCGCATTGTAGCAGTCATGGAAAAGATTGACATTCGTAGGGGTGTGGCTTTGGTCAGAAACTCAAGGAGGCGGAGGGAGGAGTGAAGTGATGCTAAATTCAAATTAGGGATGCCGATCCAATACTTCTGCAATGCAATGCAATGAAGAAGAAAAATACCACATCCAAATTGTCAAATGTATCTTCATTTTTTGTCATTTGATTAAGGGTATCCCAAGATAACTTTTTTTATATGGTTATGAGCCAGAAATTGTTCGAATCAAGTAAAGAAGTAAAATTTTTTTCTTGGCTTTGGAAATTAAGAACATTAAAAAATCCGATCTCTTTTAGCCGATACGGATCATCTGAAAATCACGTGGTCAGCCCCGATTTCCGATAATGTCGACTGGATTAGGACAACCCAAATTCAAAGCTTGCTCGCAGTTACAAAACTGCAAATTCCGCTTTTAATTACTCAGAAACGGATTATGCATGATCTATCTTGGATCCAATAAACAACGGACTATTAAGGTCATACAATTATTGGGAACAGGATCAACATTTTGGGGACATGCGCTTTTGAAGTTGTGCATAACCTCAACCTTTGAAGCAGTCATGCATGTGTTGTCTTGCGAGAATGAAATGATTGACTGCAAGTGTTTTGTTTTCTTTTTTTTCCCCTTCAGCACTAATTCAGGACCAGCCTCAAGAGAAACCACTGCAAAATCAGATCAAATCAGATCTAACAGGGTTGGTTTTAGAGACTCTGCTCTATTTGTCATCAAGTAAGTGTTATCTGTATTCTGGATCTAATGTGTGCTTGTATAGAGTAAGATAAAAAAAAGGAGTCCTTCAAAACACTGAGTTTACAGACATCTGTTTATTTGTTTTTGTGAGACAATGCAAAGCCCAACAACTGTTTAATATTTTACAGGTCTGCAATGCTTAGAACCCTGAGTTCAACCTACTCCAAAAAATGTTTGGTAGCATTTGTGGTTTGTCAAAATGACATTTACAAGAACAAAATCAGATTTAATACACGGTATACTGCACTGTAAAAAAAATAGATGGAGGCAGTGACTCTAAAGTCTGAACCAAGCGTGTAAAGTGATAATGAAACAGTACAAGAAAAGTGAAGACATTTCTATTGAGGGGAGCCAATTATCAATCACTGCAGGACATCAAATCATAATTGTCAAAGTTCTGATCTGTTGGAGTTTTATCAACTTGAGACACCCACACACACAAATCAAGCCACCGACCATGGCATGTGAGCATATTTAAATCAGCCCTGTGTGTGCACAAATAGTCCACACCAGCAGAGGCTTATGAAACGTTCTTTCTTTTTATCAGTACCATTTGATTCTCCAAGTGAGCTGTACCACAGTTGACTGTGCTAAAAAGTATTCAGCCGTTAAAAACCCCCTTGAAGCCTGCTAAAAGATAATCCAATGTGAAGATGACTCAACACTTTTCAGAGTTCCCCTTTCAACAAACACGCAACACATACTCGGAGCCTTGAGACCGCTTTTTGGACAAGCCTTCTGGATGACTCATCATTAAAATAATCAATACATGGAGCCATAATGGTTTTGGGATGGGGGTATATAAAACATAACATCAAAGACTGCAGCCTATCTTCAAACAAGTTATCAGCAGCTATAAACTTTTTAGTGGAATGAGCACTATTCTACAGCAACAGATCCACATTGAAGTGAGATGAATTTGCTCGTGAACATTTGGTGGAAATATAGCCTACCTGTGTTGGATCTTGGGTTATTACTTGTCAGATTATTGTGTTTACTTGCTTTAGGACCCGACTGTTGACACTTCCTCTCTGTGTCAGGTAGCACAACAAAATTGAAAATGTTGTAGTTATCTACTGATGCTATCGCTTCTTTGTGACGACTACTTGGATTTTCAAACATTGTGATGAAGAGTGCTGCTAAACCTCTTGGCGATGACGGCCTCTCAGATAATTTTGTTTGGTTTAATTTGTGCCAACAAAAGATGATACAATGTCACATAAAGTAAATAAAACATCAAAATTTAGTAATGGTCACAATGAATGCCAACATATACTCATCCTTCATCCTTTTCCTTATACCTTTTTTGTTAAACAGTTTATTTTCCATGTACATGTTTCTTTCAACACAGGGTGAGGGCTTCCACTGATTATGCACAGGCAATGGCCGATCTGCTCCATGAAAAATTGTCCTGAGAGAAAAAGCGAAAATATGCCAACTAATGAAAAACATTTAGACAACATGGCACAATGCATTATGTTGACCATGCCAGTTAACTGAAACACAACTTCAAATCACCTTCAAAGCTCAGTCTTTTTAAATGGCATTTTTTTCACCTTCATATTTAATTAATTATATGTTAATACAGTATAAATCACACCACTGTGACTGACTGGCAGGCTACATTAAAAGTGGAATGCTTTGGGTCAAATATTTGTATCCACCAGAAATGCAAGAATACAATATGGGGCAGAATTGTATTTATTTCTTTATTTTTAGCTTTGTGGTGTTAACGATGATTTTTATAAATGTTGCTTACAAAACACTCATATTATTTATAACCACAAAATCCCAATCAGTTATTATTAGTGTAAAACTATTTTAGTCATACTCATACAACATCAATAACAGTGATATTTCCACCAAACAATTTAACAATGTAACCCTTCTCCTTCTCCTATATATACTACTTGTTGTTTTCTTAGCATGCTAATTAATTAACAACACAGTGATTGTCATGTTTACCCATTCTCCTCTAATTTCCCCTCCTCTAGCCCTCTGGGAGGTGCAAAGAGCGAGGTGCCAAAGCTGATCCAGGCAGCATCGTGTCTCTCTCTCTCTCTCTCTCTCTTTCTCTCTCTCTCTTTCTCTCTCTCTCTTTCTCTCTCTCTCTCTCTCTCTCTCTCTCTCTCTCTCTCTCTCTCTCTCTCTCTCTCTCTCTCTCTCTCTCTCTCTCTCCCTCTCCCTCTCTCCCTCTCTCCTGTCAAACACAGCGGGTGAAAAAAAATAAGCATCTAATGATGCCACCTTGAATTACAGAAATGCTTACAGCTGCACTATTGAAATGCATGGGTATTCTTCTGGAGCTGCAAAGTAGGATACACGCAACTGAGCTCCTCTCTCAATTCTGACAGACCCCGCCATCCCGACTTTCACCACCAAATACAACACCCCATTACTGACGAAACGTACTGACATCCAGTTTTCCAATTAGAGTGCAGAGGAGAGAACTGGCCACTTGGTCTAATTGACCTCAGTGTAAGTGCAAGGAGGAGAGGAGTTGTTATTCACATTGTGAACCACAACAATAAAGAAAGAGTGCTGCTTAAGATGTCCTTGGTTCTTATCCATGCTAAGAATAATGGAGTTATGGTTTCGCTAAAACTACAACACAAACTGATCTGAGTGTAGATCATTTTTGAATCAACAATATGCAGCAATAAAATGGTAGTTAGGGGAGGGATTTGAGTTGTACGTTTAAACTCGGCTAATTAGATATTGCTCCAAGGCGTTGTTTTATCAGACATTGATGAAAAGTATATGAATTATAACATACCTGTAAACTACACCACTATGTGGTGGTTGTAAAATACGCCTCAGTAATGAGACAGCTATTCCTAGAGGTGTTCACTACCAACACTGCAGCACAATAGACCAAATTCTAACTTATTAATTAGGTGGCAGGTCCTGAAAATAAACATACACACTGACAGATTATGTTACACCAAGGGATTAGCTACTGTATTTTTGTAGGCCCGGATCATTGGAAATTCTTTCAAGGTAGAACAGAAATTTAAAAAAGGGAGAGAGAGAACTGTTAATATTTGTCATAGGTTGCGGGTTAAAAAGGTGGACCCAAACGCAGGGAAGCAGGGGGATAAGTTGGAGAGCAGGTTGTACTCCCCCAAAAATATTTATTTTCGAAAAAAAAAAAAAAAAGTCAAACAACGCATGTCATGTCATGTCATTTTCCAAAGCGCTTATCCTATACAGGGTCGCGGGGAGTTGCTGGAGCCTATCCCAGCCGTCAACGGGCGAAGGCAGACTACACCCCGGACTGGTCGCCAGCCAGTCGCAGGGCACACATAGACACTGTCACTGAGCGGGAATCGATCCCACGCTGCCCGCACACAACTCGGGCGTGTGTACCACTACATTATCAGCGGACTTCAAACAACGCATGTGGAATCAAAAATATCAACGATTTAAGTATTAATCTACAATTCAGGAATTTTTTAACTAATGAAAAAACACTGAATTAGAGGGTGTTTCCAAGCTTTTGACTGGTACTAATCTATATCTAATAGTGAGGGGGCACTTGGCAATTCATACTACAAAAACTGGTGCCCTTACAAATAAATCTTCCACCCATTCATTTTCTATGTTGCTTATCCTCTTCATGGGTGAGCTGAGGCTGATCCGAGCTGACCTTGGAAGAGAGGCAGAGTACATCATGGACTGCTATGAAACAGAATACTGTAATTTAATTTTCCCCATATCTAATCAAGGAAATCGAGGCAAACGGCCACTTTTTTTCACCTAATAAATATATAATTTATGGAACCTCAATTTAACGGACTAATTGGGGTTAATCACCTGTTAAAGCCGATTGTCTGTTAAATTTTTCATGGCCTAAAAACATCCAATACAGTGCAAATTTATTGTATATAAATATAAAAAAAATATTGAAACAGTTTGAAAAGTGTTAAAGTTTATTGAAACTTTTGGGGGTGATAATGGCATGCAGTTGGTGACACTCATGAGCTGTGAGGTTAGCGTGCTTCCTCTTTTCACCTCTGTTATGACTGGATTCCATAGATAAGGGCTGGCAAAAACAACCGAATACTGTAACAAAAATAGCATGTTTGAGACACATGTACATGACAAGCGACCGAGTAAACAACAGCCATAGATATGAATAGGTAGATACGACACCCCCATTTTGAGCTGTGTGCCTACAGTGACACTAAGCTAATGTCAATGCTTTTTACTGTCTTTAATAGTGACGTCGCCCCTGCCAACATGGTCACTACATACTGGCAGATCTGTTAGCCCGATCTAGTCTGTACTGCATATCTGTCACAACAGCAGCAGGATCCATAAATATGTGTACAAGTCGCTGTCTGTTAATTGAGCCACAGCGCCAATAAACAACAGCAGGCAATTTTGTTAACTAACATACTCTGACAACTATTGCACCGTACAAAGGTTGTTTTGAGTGGACTGGATTTTAAATCATAAGTCAGTTAAATGATTCTGTTATTCATGCCCCTCAAACAGTTATCACCATCATGCTTAAACCAGTGGAAATGCAAGTCCGATGAGGCTTTTCTGTAATGAAGTGTTTTTACTGTAGATGGCTTGGGGGAAAAAAAATCCTCGCGGAATTTGCTTTATTCATTCATATACAATGGGTGCTTAACACTCACATAATTCTTGGTGTGAGCAGATATCATTTCGGTCGTGATACTTTTTTACAGCAAAACACGCTAAGCCATAAAGTAACCATAAAACGGAATACAGACAGTCGTGGTAAAACTAAAAAGTATGTCCCGTCAACCCCCCCCCCCCTCATCCATTGAAGTGGGCCCAGCAGCAATATTGGCAGACTAAAAGCGAGAGTAGCAGAGTGGAGTGGCAGAAGCCAAGATATAACCCTTATCAGCCTTTATTGCTTGTCTGCTTGGCATCCCCTCATATTCCTCCTGCTTATGGCTAAGACACTGGCTAGATGAATAAAAAATGGAGATGTGAGGAATGGTGGCAGAGAGCAAATGACTTAAGACACAAATACATTCCAAGCAAGTGCACACTGGCTTATGAGCATTATTCCATAATGGAATCATTATCAAAGATGAATTCTGCGATTCACCCTCCTAATGTTCCACAGAAATTTGCCTGAGGGAGTGATGATTGTGTGTGATGGTGTGGTACAGTGTGATATCAAGTATGTCAGCAGACACGTAAGCTGTTCTAATACATCATTTAACGTGTATGGAAATTGTTCTTTTCCTCTACAGCAATTCACAACATCTTTTGGAACACAGAGGCATTTGGTGTCCAAATAGATGCCCGATAGAACATTTTTGTTCTTTACAGTCGCACAGAATAGAAGTCTTTGAATATTGGACTCCATGCAATCTACTTGCTGTTATTTTTTTTCATTTATTAAAAGTGAGTGAATTTGCTATGGCAAATAGTTGGTCAGCCTGATGAGCACAAACAAAAAAAATAGTGGATGTGCAATAAAACAAAAAGTCACTTCACGCAGAAAGGATATCTCTTTTTCATTGGATTAGGAATGACGTTTGTAATAATAATGTACTTAATATTCCAAACGTTTAGCATAATACTGTGTCATGAAATGAAAATGCTTCTGCAATTGTTACATCCCATACACTGACTACCTTTCAGTTATGGGTTACTGATGCTAATGAAGGTTACAATTTACTCTGGAGTCCGCTGATAGTGTAGTGGTACACACGCCTGAGTTGTGTGCGGGCAGCGTGGGATCGATTCCCGCTCAGTGACAGTGTCTATGTGTGCCCTGCGACTGGCTGGCGACCAGTTCGGGGTGTAGTCTGCCTTCGCCCATCGATGGCTGGGATAGGCTCCAGCAATTCCCCGCGACCCTGTATAGGATAAGCGGTTTGGAAGATGACAATTTACTCTGTTGTGAATTTTGCGCAATGGGGAAAATGTGAATTAAAGGAATCAACTGATGAAAATGGATGTTTTTCAAATACCACGAGTGGCAATCTTCAGAAGGTTAGCAGAGCTGACCATGTCATTCAAAGATACGCTATCACCCACTTAGTGACATTACTTTCTAATTTATTCACACTAATCTTTCAGTCTTAGCATCGTGCTTGGGATAAATAACTGTCCTTTGCTCGGGCACTACTTTTTACATTTTCAAGATCACTGGTTATTTTCAATCAGCAGCATGTCAAGATGAATCTGAGATTATTTGAAATCATCTTTAAATAGACACTAAAGGTTTGCTTCTTTTCATTCACAACACAATTTCAGCCTTTGTCCAAGCAGCAAGGGCTGTGTGTGATCCTCTCTTGAAGTATTTCAGTGTGTGTGTGTGCGTGCGTGTATAAAATCAATGATCTGATGGGAGGACAAAAGCTTCATCCCCATCTGTCACAGACCGGAATGCAGCGTGAAAGGTCAGAGTTCAACATTTTAAAGTCCAGGTCATGATTAATGTGGAGGGAGCTTTTGCCAGCTTGCTACATGCTGTCATAACACAGAACTCTTCACAGTAGGTGTTGGATTCTGCTCTTTAACAAGGTCTCGTCCACTAAGACTACGGGGTGTGTTAATAAGCCATTTGATGTCATAGTTGATACTAGTTGGAGAATCGATTCAAAATCCCCCAAAAGTTCCTGCAATTATAAAATCTGCTAAATATTCATTAGCCCTCAAAAATAATGCTCTAATTAAAACCTTATGCATTAAAAAAAAAACAAAAAAAAACACAAGCATCTTAGATTAATCATTCACAATCAATGTGTTTACAAACTAAGGGTTTATGAAGGGAACCTCGCAACTTTTATCCATTAACTAGCCGGCATATGTTACCAGGCTGCTACTTCTTGTGGTTAGAATAACGACTGTATTGGCTGCATGTCTGACGCAATATCCAATAGAAACGACCTATGCTCACAAAGCTCTATTAACACACAAAAACACATTTGACAGAGCTCAAGCGCATTTTTGACGAATGCAAAAAAATAACTAAAAACGTTAACTTTTTCAGACTTTTGGTTGTACAGTCTCACTATTCCAATCATGGATACATGCTATGATTAAAATCAGTACTGTCTGTATGGAGCCCAGTAGCCAACAGGAATGAATGTAATTTTTAATCGGTTGTGTGCGTTATATAGTAAGTCTCGCTCACTCCAGTTATTGCGCATGGGGGGCATGTCCTGAATTGGTGCAAAAAAGAATTCTGTCTAAGCTTAACCTTGAACATGTACACTTTTTAAACCTAGATTGCTTATCAAGCAAATTAAAATGTACGTTATTGCTCAACACTGTAGTGTTGTGTTGGATCTGTGAACAGTGGAATTTAAATGCATCAATTATGATTAAAAATGATTGATTCGTGCTGTAACAAAATAATAACTTCGGCCTATATCAATTCCTTCTTTCTCCCACCCATATAAAACCACATATCCATGCATCTGCATATTCTGTGATTTATTATTGGAAATCCCTATTTGCTGAGGCATGGTAATTTTTGAAAGACTTTTAGGAACTTTCAACTCTCCTTTTGGCAGCTATAACAAGTGTCATGGGGGAAAAGAAATAAAAATCTCGCTTGGGCTTGTGGTAGCCGTCACCATCAGGGCCTGAGTGAAACTGTCCTTGTTCATGCACTGGTAATGACATTAAGCCATTTCCTTAAAATATTCATGTCAATTTCTAATTAGATTCTTGGGTAGGGATGAAGTCTTCCTTTTCAAAGTTTAAACACTTTTTTTCTTTGATTGCATGGTTCCTGTCCTGATTCATGTTACATAATGAGTCATAAAGTATGCCAGAAGAAATACTGTGACTATGGCTGTACGCTGTACACTGAACGAATACATGGACTTAACAAGTACCCATGGATACTTTAGTTTGTTGTCAGCTGCCACATTCATTCTCTGATGGCACCCATTATCGACCACAGCGTGGTGGGACATGAACGTGTCTGAACAACACGTGTGGACTACAGAAAATCCGGTCCCACTGAGGTGTTTGGAAAGGCCAAAGTCATGAATATTCAATAAAGTGGTCATTATGAAAAACCCTGAGCTTGTGCTTTGCAGAATACAGATGTCAGCCCATCCCGTTTGGTTAGACTCTCCCTTTGGACTGCTTGTTCACCGATTCCTCAAATAAAGGCCTTCATACAGAACACCAGCAAATCTGATCTTGGTAAATATGTAAGTTCAATGATTTATCTATGTCTTTAGATTCAAATGGTTTGCCATGCTTCAGCAATGATGTCAAGTATCAGAACCAATAGTTGACAAGGCGTGCTCTTGATTTGCACTCAGGCCACCTGATTAATTTGATTTTGACAGGTGGACATCCTCCACTGCTGGTGGTCAGTCTGTATTCAGCGTGAGGCATGCAGTAGTGCTGCAGGGACAGAGAGCACAGCCTGTGATATTTATCTGCCCAATTAAGGCCCGTGTTTCTCCAAGATGGTTGCCAATGCTTCACCCCCTGAAAATCTGTTTCACTGCAATTCTAATTGTGATAGAGTGTATGATAAACAAAAGCCTGAGGACTGTGGACTGTGCTTTAATCCACACAGTAGACGAAGAACTCATTCAACTGGGTTCACTGAAGCACAGCCATTCTAGAAAAGAAAATGGCTTTTCCAAAATGGTTCCCATGAAATAGGAAGCATAGGATTGTCTGAAGATATTTACACAAGAACAATCTAGTGCAGACAGTAGTTTCTGTTTCTTCACTTTTTTGAAAGGTTCCATGACAGCAATCTTTTTCAAACGCTCTACACGCTCTAATGAGACTGTAATTCATACCGTTCCCAATGGACGCACTAACTGTTAGTGCTCTTCTCGTTTCCAAAGGTGTATTTTTTTTACTTTTACATGACATTGGAAATTTAAGGTTGAAATGTGTCTCCACTGGTCACAATACATGTCCTTGGGCCCTACGTACATTTATACAGTTGGTGCCTTGAGAAACCACTGACCTGAATTCTGAGTTTTTGAGATACAAGCCGTACAGGCCGCACTGCACTATAAATTGCAGCTGTCCATGTTGTAACATGGGATATTTACACAGGTAATCACAGTAAGATATTTTTAACTTTAATTAAAATGCACATGGGTGGCACGGTAATCGGCTGGTTAGCACGTTCGCCTCACAGTTCAGAGGTCGTTGGTTCGATCCCGGCTCCGGCCTCCCTGTGTGGAGTTTGCATGTTCTCCCCTTCCTTGGGTGGGTTTTCTCCGGGTACTCCGGTTTCCTCCCACATTCCAAAAACATGCATGGTAAGTTGATTGGACTCTCTAAATTGCCCCTAGGTGTGATTGTGAATGTGGATATTTGTCTCTGTGTGCCCTGCGATTGGCTGGCAATCAATTCAGGGTGTCCCCTGCCTACTGCCCGGAGACAGCTGGGATAAGCTCCAGCACGCCCCGCGACCCTTGTGAGGATGAGCGGTATCGATAATGGATGAATGGATAACATGTACATGTAAATTACCCTTCAAGAGCAGATTTTCTCTGTATTTGTGGATTATATAGGCCCCCCATTATCTGCATAGCAATTTGATAGACTGGACTTTCTTGTACTCAGTCTAAGGACTAGGTCTCGACTCTATATCACTTTTTCATGTTTGATACCTACACCAATACTACAGCCTCAAGGATTGACCAATACATCTAAAAACACTGTGGTTCACACATTCAAACAAGTCCACATGTCTCATGCTGCATGAACCTCGGACATTTTACTTAGACTTTGGTACCTCCAGGAGAAGCAAGTCAGCTGAGGCACTGGGCAGATGTGTAGGGATGGAGCAGAGAGGTAAGGTGGGCGAAGATCGTTTCAAGATTTAAGTAAAATGTAAGTGACATAATTTATTAGTCATTAACACAAAATGTGTTGCTTTCCACATACACACTCTCACCACAGTTTCCCTGCAACATTAAAAGCAGGCTGTTAGAATGCCTCACTACCCCACTGAGATGCTTACAAGGCATCCCCATTTGGAATGTTACTCTAAATTACTTACCTTAATTGTGAGCACTTGATTATAGCACATGCACTGTCATGAGGGTCTTTGTGTACAAAATGCACATCAATAAAAAAATAACCATAACAGGAAAAAAACACCACAAACAAGACAATGTGTGGAAGAAATTATCTTCTAGGTACTATAAATGAAAAAAAAAATTAGGAGTAGGAATACAATATTGTTTAAATATATTTTCGATAGCATTTTTCCTCATTTGGATTACAGGTGATCTGATCACCAGCCAATAGCAGGGCACAGACAAACAGCCATTCGTATTTATGACAGCTTAGAGCAGGGGTGTCCAAACTCTGTCTTCAAGGGCCTGTGTCCTGCCTGTTTTCCATCTATCCCTGCTGCAACTCACCTGATTCAAGAGATCATGATCTTTATCAAGCTTCTTCAGAGCTTGCTGATGTGCTGATCATTCAAATCAGGTGTGATGCAGCAAGGAGAGCTGGAAAACAGGCAGGAAAGCAGCCCTTGAGGACCGGAGCTGGACAAACCTGGTAGAGTCTTCAGTTAAACTAAGAAGCATGTTTTGGGAATGTGGGAGTAAGTTGCAGTATGAAGGACCCACGCAAGCGCCCGGAGAACAAGCTCACTCCCCATAGAAATGTTCCGAAGGAGATTCAAAGATGGGCCTCCAGACAGACGTGCTAACTTTTATCAAAATGTGCTGCATAGTGTCGTGTTAAGCATGTTTTTTGAGAGCGACACCTGGAAGTGATGGCGCGTGCATGGGAATGTTTTTAGCCGGCTAATGAGCATTCAATTGAACTGTTGTGCAATCAGTCAATGAAGCCCATCCAGGCAATGCATCTACGCCTTTGTCGTTACTGCACTGGTGGCCTCTGAGGCCGTCCTAGCATGAACCGAGTTTGCAAACTCGGGGCTCTGGACCGGAAGGACCAACCCTTGGTTATCATAGCGCTAGCAAGCTGTTGCAGCAGGACTTAACCAAAAGCGAAAGCGAAAAAAAACCACCCTGGGTTCTGCTGTTGGCCAGTGTTCAAATTCAAGTAAGTTACTTTAAACTAAAAAGGAAAACCTTTGCATACGTTGACGCTGCTGTTTTAGTGCGTTGTTGTACATTCCAAAATGTTTTAAAAAAGTGAATATGAAGCTTGGTAAAGCACTTTGGCCAGTGGTGTAGATAAAGCGCTACATACAGTAAGTGCACTCCATTCAGCATTTACCATTACGATCAAACTGGAATTTTCATTTTTTTGGACTATGACGTGTTTTTCGGCAAAAGTACAAAAAGCAGAGGTTGCAAACCCAGGTCCAGAAAGTAAAAAGCCTCCCACAGTTTAGCTATGGACCTGGATTTGCCACCTCTGACGTTAACCAACCCATTTGAGTTGATTCGGGATTTGCTGGTTAAACGGTAAACGGGTGAGAGTCGGAGCTCTAGTAAGGACGATAGCTGCCAAGCCTAACCATGTTTCAGGCATAAATCTACCTTATGAAGACCATAAATCAGGGGTAGTGTTGTTTTACGATTTTTGCAGACTGGGCCTGTAAGGTATGGTTAATTATCTCTAAATACATTGTGTTCGGCATTCAATTGTCTTTTTCTATGTACGGTGAGTGATACTTTGCTCTCCCATAGCTCTTTGTTAGCACATCCAATTATATATTGCTTGACAGGCTTCAAGTGACCTCAATGCAACCAATATGGATAGGTGTGGGTTGCTGCTTCTCGAAAAAGACCAAGAGGTGAGGTGGTATTTAAATGCAGAACATTTATCTCGCATTATATACGAGATGTACACATTCATTTGAAATCGGAGATGTTTGCTTTTCAGGGCGGTATTTCGACTAGGTAATGTAAAAATCTATTTTAAGTACACCTACTAATTATGGGAGTGACAGATTTATTGCACATTATGAATCAGCTGTGATTAGCTAGGCCACATTATTTAATTATGCCCTTTCTCTTTTCTGAAATGGTGAATGAATCGACAACCTGGAGCTTCAAACCTTCACATGTTCCTTTGAGTCATCCTACAGGGGTGGGTGGTGTTATATATCTCCATATTAATGTCCCTGATCTTTTTCATCATATGCCGGATTATGTCTTGACATTTGTAGATCTGTTAACCCTTTAGAGGACTACATCACGTGGCATCATCTTGTCTCAACATAATTAAAAAACAAAGTAAAATACTACATTCATGTTATACTGTAATGCTATATAAATCCGTCTAAATTGCCTTATTATTAATGACTTAAATAAACAGCAGCATACATTGTGTTGGTGAAATGTGTGAATACATTTCAACAGCTTGGCCCAAAGGCATGTGTTGTGATTAAACAGACTACCAAGGGCCATGAGAGCGAAACGCCTCACCCCCCTCACTGTGACAAGATATTCTTAGACAGGGTGCATATTTAATGCATTAACACATCTACAATCTTAATTAACAGAGAGGGATAGTGGCTGCGTGGTGTGGTTGGAATGATAACAATCTCTTATTCCTCCGTACAAGATGAGAAAATGGTCAGAAGGACTCTATAAATAGGTCAGCACGTGTAAAATCTTGCTAAAAAACATTACATTTCACTAATTCAGCAGATCTCAATGACCTTGATGTTTTTTTAATGTGTTAGCTAAATTTGGATAGCAGCAGTGATCATATTCTGAAAATGGTGAAATGAGAAAAGTAGTATTATATAAAAACATCCATCGTACCATATAACCATGTAATGTAGTTTTTATAATGCTATATTGATGTGTGGAATTGGTATTTGTGTACTGGTGGTGGCGACTCCGCCATGATAGCAACATCAACATGAAAAGCTGGAGAAATATGAAGGACTGTGATTGGCTGGCAAACAATTCAGGGTGTCCCCCGCCTACTGCCCGAAGACAGCTGGGATAGGCTGCAGCACGCCCGCGACCCTTGTGAGGATAAGCAGTATAGATAATGGATGGATGGATGGATGAAATACAAAGGACTGAAAGAAGAACCAGAGAAAATGTGGAGGGTAAAGCCAACAGTGCTGCCAGTAGTGATGATGTGTGTGGCGATAACCCCCAAGATGGGTGGATGGCTCCAGCAGATACCAGGAACAACAAACGACATCTTCATGCACCTACGGGCTCAGATGACCAATCACGCCTCAACTGTTATTTTAGTTTTAGTCATGTAACGTTCGCAAAGTGAGACTTTAGGCATTGTGATGTAATTTTCAGTCGATACCAAGTGGCAAAATGGCCACGCCCTGAGACGCATAAAATGGGTGGATTTTGCTGCTTAACCCTCTCAGACTAAAATTAAGTTTCAGTAATAGTTTAAGAGTACCTCTGAGTAAAAAAAAATCATAATATGAATGTATATTAATTAGTGGACTAGCAATTAATGCGAATCAACACCTGCCTGAGTCCGCTGATAGTGTAGTGGTACACACGCCTGAGTTGTGTGCGGGCAGCGTGGGATCGATTCCCGCTCAGTGACAGTGTCTATGTGTGCCCTGCGACTGGCTGGCGACCACTTCGGGGTGTAGTCTGCCTTCGCCCATTGACGGCTGGGATAGGCTCCAGCAACTTCCCGCGACCCTATATAGGATAAGCGGTTTGGAAGATGACATGACATGACAACACCTGCCTGAATCAACACCTGCCTGCTGACAAATTTTAAAAAATGGCTGGACTAAGCATGGCCGGAAGTGGATTTAAGTCCGGCCCACTAATCGGCCCTCATGTGCTTGACGTGGTCGCGGGGCGGCCAAATTTCATCTCAGCCTACTCAGTGAAAGGCTTCTTTTTAGGCTTCTTTCTACTCCTGCGTCGGCGCGAGCGACAACTGCCGCATTGATTCACATGACTGACGCATTGTGCTGTTGGCGACAGGTCTGCAACACATGCCACGCACCCATCAGGAATTGTTGCTGCTCTGATCGGTCCATTATGTCACATGTTGCGATGACATATAGTTTTTTTGGGGGGCGGGGGGCGGAATGGGGCGGGGGGATAATTTTTATGAATAAGGGTCGCGACCGGAAGGGTACCCAGGTCAAAGGTGGAGGGTCGCGGCCAGACGGGCAAAAAAGGGTCAAGTGCCTAGCACTGGATTTCACGAATGCAATATTAATCTGAATACTGTGTTTGGACTAGTAGGGCCGCATAGAACATATTGTAAAGAAAAACCTTGACTTGACCTCCTGCTTTAATTTAATAGAAGCAATTATAATCGTTACAGCACAAGAGCTGCACACTCCTAATATAAACGGTACATATTGTAGTACTAGGGCTGTAACGGTAAACGTGGGTGTATTAATAAATTTCGGTATGGTATGTTCGGTTCGGTTCACTTATTAGCACTTATCTACGCATGGGCGCGACTCACTGTTGCATGCGTGAGAGGAGGGTATCGGCACAAAAGAGAGAGCCAGAAAAGAGCCAGAGCTCGAAAGTCACTGTGGTCTCCTGTTTGGGAACATTCTGGCTTTCCTGTTAAAATCGCCGATGGGGAAAGGTACGTGGAGGAGTCCGAAAGTTGTGTGCCGACATTGCTACATGAGATTGGCGGCTATGTTGCAGATAGCACGTCTAACATGCACGGCATCATCCAACTGTGAATGTTTCTTAGACGATGGAGCAAAAACGTCAAACTTAAATAGCGAGATTTATCATATTGTAGCGTCTTCCAGGAACACGTTGTCAGACGTAGTTTAATTATCACATTTTTATTAATCCACTCGCTTGCCATACGATGCATTCATGAACCTCGAAAACATAACAACTCAGCAACACACAAATCCGACCACAACACAGATAACCCAATTCGTTACAATATGCTGTTCAACATTCAACGATTCCAATGCCTAAAAAGTGTATACAATTTCATAAAGACTTTTTAAAGTACTGTATTTTCTTCATTATAAAAAGGCTTTTAATACAGTTATCAATAATTGTAACTGTTATTGTATGTATTTTTTTCTACACAAAAAGTGTATATATGTACTGTAATGACAAATTGTCTTTAACTTGAATACTTAGATGTGTCATAGTCATAGGCTGTTGCTGCTGAGTATTTAAAGATTGCAGTGTCTTAATAATGTTCAAAATTAATAGATCTTTATTGTTAGTGCATTTTTTATTCTGGTGTAATTCCTTATAATATCACCCGAATGGTTCGCTTTTATTTATTTTTTTCAAAAAAATGTACCATTTACTTATCTTTTCAAAATAAACATATTAAAAAAAATCTGTTTTTTGTACCGAAAATATACCGAACCGAAGTTTCCAAAAAAACGAAACTAACCGAAATGTGATTTAGCGTACTACACCCCTATGTAGTACACAAAATAATGAACTGGGCTCAATACAGATTGGTTAGTTTGGTGTTGCTGAACATTGGTTGTTTATTTGAATTTAATTAACTTGAATAGGTTGGGCTTTGGACACATTGTTACATGCAGTTTTTAATGAACTTGACAAAAGCTACAGCTGTGTATCAAATCGAATCGTAGTGAAAACTGTCACTGTAGCTTCAGCTGGCTTGTGCCATATGGCCAGTTGTGAGGAGCTGCTCTGACCTGGAACACCCTCGGTAAGATTCCCATTACAGAATGTTGTACAGAAAGCCAACAACTACAATAACATGATGGTCCTGTAGTGATCATTACTGCCTGCCAAGCAGGTGACGCCAAGTGGATCACATGATTTTTGGAGGCTTGGTGTAAATAGGAAATATTTGCAGAATATGAGCAAGGAATCATTTTGAAGGGGTTAGATCCTCCGCATCTTTGTGGTTGATTGTTCCGTGGTATCATTTTGACATTCATCTTTCTTGGTATTAAAATTGTTAGACTTTGATTCACAGTCCTCTGTCTGGCAATTCATAGTCATTCATGGTATAGCATGCATGAAAGTCAAAAGAGCTAGCAGAAATTCGAAGAGAACTCATCAAAGGCCTCCCCAGCCACATCAGATGAGGATTCACCTCAGGATTCACCTAATCTGATTTTGATCATGTGGTTTCTCAGTTGCAGTGACTTTCACATAATGGTGATGTCATTGGAAAACCTTGCAATATTTCATTGCCATATAGAGTGGTACCTTGATGTACGAGTTGAATGTGCTTTGTGACTAAGCTTGTAACTCAATTTACTCGTTTATCAAATCAATATTCCTGACTGAAATTAATTGAAATTGCAATAATCTGTTCCGGCCTGTAAAAACCACCACAATTTGTTTGGTTATGTTTTAAAAAGTAAAACAAACTAAAATGTACCATATTTTCCGGACTATAAGTTGCGTTTTTTTTTCATAGTTTGGCCGGGGGTGCAACATACTCCGGAGCGACTTATGTGTGAAATTATTAACACATTATTACCTGTATATCATTTCAAATGTTATTTTAACCCACATACAGAACATAAAGGTAAATCCTAAAAGCTATTAAAATGCATGAATCATTCAAACGGTTAAAATCTAATATTGTGTTAAATAAGTAATTAAATTAGTATGATAAAAAGACAATTTGACTGTCTATCAATCTATCTATGCAAAATAGTGTACTGTTCCTTTAAAAGGCGCCTTGCTTGGCAGTGCATGGTCTTGCATCATCAGCCAGCCACACACACACACACGCATGCACGAGAGCGGAAGAGAGAACAGATAATTACGACCGAATACAAAAATACTTTTGGAGACTTGGAAACATTCTACATGGTCGGCGATAAATAAAAGACTTGTTTAATTGATCTACGGCCGTTTTGGTGAGTTTAAAGTTATCTTACTGTAGCTTTCTTGTAATGCTACATGTGTGGATGTTAGCTAAATGTTACCATCGTAGCTCCGTGGAAATGATGTGTACTAAGCGCACAATTTTATTCATTTGATTTATATGGACACATTTATTTGCGTTACGCGATAGAGATAAAGAATGATTTATATATGTTTTTTTCTACTGTATTATGCATTTTATGGCTGGTGCGACTTGTACTCCGGAGCAACGTATAGTCCGGAAAATATGGTAATGTAAATTCATTTTATAAAACATAATTATTGGACATTGAAAGAAGCCAGAATTCACAACTGTGTGCCTATGCTGTGTGTCTTCAAAGAAGCCATTGCCTGGTGATTAACGTCAGATACATGGCCGGTTAGACTCTGTGAGCCTCTGGATGTGAGTGTTGGCCTACCGTAGCCGCTTAAGACAGTTATAAATTTGTCTTTGAGTGTTTGATGGTTCAAAAGGGCTGGAAAGGCATCAGCAACTGTAAGTCATATTTTCACTTCAATCAAAAGCAGGGGTGTTGATCATATTTTGGCTAAAAGCACAACCCCCCTCAAAAATAAATTGTAAGGAAGTTGGGATGCTCACAAGTTAAAGTCCCACTGATTAAAAAAAGTATGAGGAGGATGAAAAAGTAAGCACTGCTAAGTCTACATGGTACCAATGGCATGGTCCTGGGCACGTATTAGAACTGATTTAAATTCACAGCCCTTCTGCGAGTAACCCTTTACTAAAGGGAGGTGAGCGTGAGATTCTCCTCAAAAGCCTCTTGCCTCCCAGTGTAATGGATAACTACACAAGCAGGCACGATTGTTAAAAAGACACTTACGGCGTATTCATACCAACCACAGCTCCACTTCATACCCACTCGCTTTTAAAGTGCAGAGCAAGCAGGTGGATGTTGGCGTATAAAAGCTTAGAAAAGATGTAAAAACAACACAGCCTGAGAGCACTGCAAATTCTGAGCTCATGTTCATGGTCGGTGATGGGTTTTTAACTGGTATAAATTAGGGATGGATGAACTGCCCTCAAAATTATGGCAATATTTGTAGGCAGTATTGTATTTTTGAGGATATCGAATAACATTTAACAGTAATTGCAGTTTTACAGGCTTATTTGCGCAAACAAAAATGCTCTCATCACCAGTACTGATATCTGTGTCTAATGTGCGTCTATATCCTGCTTGTTCTCCATGATGTGATCTAATGATTGTGCTACAGTGAATTAACATACACATAGCGTAACCTCACAGCGGTAACAGGTTTTGGTTCACCCTTCTTCATGCAGCACACACAAAAAAAGTCAATACCCACAGTATGCCTTCTCATTTATGAGCATGAAATGTCGTTACGTAATTATCCATTTGGCATTACTGTGAGTTCACTTTTAATTTATGGCAGCACAGACATGCGTTGTGTGTTTACCAGGCTGTCCAGACGTGCGTAAATTGACGCATTGTTCAAACTGTTAATTTTGGGCCGTCACAACAGATCACACAAAGCTCCGACAAACAGACTGAGGGATAGCGTCCTTTCCAAAGCTATCACTACAATAAAATAAAATCATAACTATACCCACCCAGCACCAGACGTGTTTTGGACGTTGGATTTTGGGCTTAATCTGGTCTTGGACTTGAATTAGCCCAGAAATAGTCGTTGAAAATCAGGCAGTGTTTGGATCATCCAAATGTGTCCAAATTTAGTCCAAAAATAGTCGTTGAAAACTGGGTTGTGTTTTAGCCCCTCCAACATAGTCCAAATTTAGCCCAAAAATAGTCGTTTAACTTTGGGTTGTTTTTAGCCCGACCAATGTGGTCCCAATTTAATCCAAACATAGTTCTTAATAATTGGGTTTTGTTTATCCCCTTCATTGTGGTCCAACTTTAGTCCAAAAATAGTTGTTGATAATTGTGTTGTGTTTAGCCCGTCCAAAGTTGTCCAAATTTAGCCCAAAAATAATCGTTTGAATTTGGGTTGTGTTTAGCCGTCTTTGTTGTTGTATTATTGTTTTTTTTATATGTAAAGTTCTTTGTTACAGTTGCAGCTGTTGTCAAATGTGCTGTATAAATAAAGTTGTATTGCTTTCAATGCTGCATGATGTTAACAAACTATCGTCTCGAAAATGTAATTTTTCTTTGCTATCGTAATTGGCATTTGTTCAAGATATTTAAAATATATGTCACTCCCGCGCGCCATTTTGAATGGGGATGGACTTCCTGGCTGGCAGCTAATCAGAGTGATTGTCACTGACACACTTTGCAGACTGACATTGGTGTTTTATACATTCAATTCATATCGAAAAAGTACCATCCATCCATTATCTATACCGCTTATCCTCACAGGGATTGCGGGCATGCTGCAGCCTATCCCAGCTGTCTTCGGGCAGTAGGCGGGGGACACCCTGAATTGGTTGCCAGCCAATCGCAGGGCACACAGAGATAAACAAACACCCACACTCACAATCACACCTTGGGGCAATTTAGAGTGTCCAATCAACCTACCATGCATGTTTTTGGAATGTGGGAGGAAACCAGAGGACCCGGAGAAAACCCACACAGGCACGGGGAGAACATGCAAACTCCACACAGGGAGGCCAGAGCAGGGATCGAACCACCGATCTCTGAACTGTGAGGCGGACGTGCTAACCAGTCGACCACCGTGCCGCCCTCTAAAAAGTACCATGACACTAAATATATGAATTTGCCACAATTCTAAACACATGCATTCTACTATGAAACCATGACTGAGCACCGCACAACAAACAATGACCTCCCTGCCATGTTAACATATGCATATCACCGAGTAGATTGAGATCGGCTGCCTCGTGACCGTGTCACACGCATGAGGGCCGATTAGTGGGCCGGACTAAAATCCACTTCTGCCCTTACTTAATTGAGTCCTTTTTTTTTCCAAATGTGTCCGATCCGGCCCAGGGACGGACTGCCCGGCTCTGTTTTTCACTTTTCAACCAGATTTAGACTGTAAAAGGATGTCTTTTTAAAGATGTCTTTTCAACGACATGAAAATTACGTCTTTTCACCTTTCACCTTTCAACCCAATTTAGACTGTAAAAGGATGTCTTTTCAATGACATAAAAATTACGTCTTTTCACCTTTCACTTTTCAACCAAGTTCGGACGTTTTTTGAATGGACGTTGAAAACGTCTTTTCAGCCAATCTTTGCTGGGTGGGTAAGATCTGCTTTAAGAACTGTCTTAATCATCAACTAGACAAGTTCCTGTATTCTGTGGCTGATTGTTTTGTATTTTACCAGTCCCTGAATCTGGTGGATGGGCGCAGCCTACAGCGCACGCCTGCTTGGCATTTCAAACAGCTGGGTATTTAGTTGCTGGATAAATGCAAGCTCGTCGCAGGAATATTGTTGCTTTTTGCCTACGCCGCCAGTTCGAGCATGTGCTTGAATTTTCTGCCAGTTCTCACATTCACATAATCTCACACATAAGTAATTCTGGTGTTTTTATTCTTGTGTCAAGATGTGTTTGTCTTCTGTTTTGTCTCCTGTCCGTTTCTAGATTCTGGTTGTATGTGACCTTTCTTGTGTCGTTCGGACTGCATTTATATGTCTTCTTCTCTATATGGCGGAGTTCTTTTGTTAGCATTTTATTGCGATTTCGTTATATTGATTTCCGTTGAGTACTTTTATCTATCCTATTTCCGTGTCAAGCTTCCATTGTGCTCAGCAGTTTTTCATTTTCACATTCATCCTTGCTGGTGTTCTCGTGCTCCCTTGGTTGAATAAAGCATTGTACTTGCGCTTAAGTTTTGTGTAGGCTCTGCTTTGGGGATTGAATTTCTGGGCACACGATCGTGACAAAAATCACTGGTATTCAGTTTAGTAATTGCTGAACTTTCGCGCAATAATGCGTGTACTTCCGTGTAATATGATTTATTTCCCGTAACATGCAATAACTTTTAATACTCTTACCCATTTAAGTTCATTATTATGGTAATTTCATTTCATTTCATTGCACATTGACAATAAATATGTTTTATATATAGGCACCAATGAGTAGCAACCTCAAATTTCATTGCATTGTATACAATGACAATATAGACAATTCTGAGTTATGCATACTTTCAGCACTGGCATTGTTTGAGTCAAAACAATGCATGTTGTTGCTTACCACTTGCTATAATTACCATGATAGTGTCACCAAAAATCACAAACATAAATATTTACAAGCACACACAGACACACCCACGCCCCCCCCCCCCCACACACACACACACACATGCACACACACGTAAATTTGGGATGGATTAAACTAGTGACCCCATAACATTTAAAGAGACACTTTAAATGTCCCAATCAGGCCATGTAAGCTAAATCCAATAATTTTCCAACGAATACAGCTCATCACTAGTCATCGCCCTGTTGTGAATTAAAAAAGTGAAAGCTATTAACTCTTCTGACAGCTTGACTGATAAGTCCCTCATAAATATTCCTTACCAAACAGTTATAAACCTCTGTTTTACTGCAATAAAGAAATACAACATGGCATAGGAAAGATAGATTTTAGAGAAAGCTGACGAGCAACAGTTTGATGATAGAGCATACAAACTCAGCCAAGACTGCAGTGAATACTTCCCTTGTGCTCACAGCCTTTTAATATTTCAAATACAGTCGTTGACCATGTTACAGATGGATGCACAGAATTACATTCCATTTTGTCCTCCAAGGATCTATGTTGCATGTTTATGATGTGAATAGCTATACATTTGAACACCTGCTCTGTAAGTCAGTATCACATTCAGAATACTACCACCCAATTCATCTCATTGTCAAAATAATCACACCATGTATTTTTTTTCCTGCTATGATTGATAAACTAAAGAGACAAAATAAAAGCTGCCTTCAAGCCTCTATTTTGTGCTGCACAGCATTCAGCAGAAAAATATACCCCACAGTGTTGGTTCACATCCACCAAAGAAATGTATGTTCAAAATTTCTGTCATTCTGTAGAATAAATTGTCAAAGCACTGGCTCTTCCACTAAGTCCAAGATAAGAAGAAAGCGACATATATGGTGGCAGATACACAGGATTTGTGTTTATGTAATTATGAGTGGCATGAATTAGTGACTTGAATAGGACCTCTATTTGAACACATCAAATGTCAGTAAAAGCTTTGATAGCCTAATGTTTCTGTGTGGCCTTTGTCACTGGTTCAGATTGTCGTGGACCAGCAATCTGAATACTGTGCTGTTTGTTTTGATGTATGGCTATTGACTTAAATGTTTTTAAACCATGCAAACTTTAGACTTTAGACCCTACTCAAAGAACACAACCGCAACATGAATGAAAACAATTGTGACAAACATTAAAGTTAATATGAACATACCTTTTACGATGAGGTTGAGGAGTTTGGGCCGTGGGTTGCGCTCGCTTTGAATTGAGCATGTGTACTGACCATCGTCCGTTACATCCACCTTCTGAATCTGAAGGCTGTACTCATGCTTGTCACCAACGCTGGATACAATGGACACACGTGGGTCTGCGGACCACTGGTCATTCCCTGCAAATATTATGCTTGAGCGGTTCAGCCAGGCTCCTTTTGAGATCCCATCCAACAGGTAGCACCTGTAGGAACAAAGAACACTTTGGTCAGATGTGTGGAAGTGCTGCTTAGAAGTGTTTAAAATGAACTCGTATCATGTACGTATGTTCATTATGTCTTATACATGTCGACTTTTATCAAGCAAGAATCAGAAGCCTCTCGTCGACAAATGTTTGAAGGGTACCTTCTCCAGACGGCATGTTTCCCTTCCTTCTATAAAGTTTTAACAGAATTTACATGAGGGCCCATAGAGCGCCACGTTAGTGTAGTCAGGAGAGCTGTGTGTATTGGGTAATTATCCTCCAGGAAGACAAATGACCTGTGAATGAGTCCAAGCATTCTGACACTGGACAGAACATTTCTCTCAAGAATGCCTCCATACTCTTCTTGAGATTTCCTTGTACTCGCAACAGATTCAAAACACACTTTTCCCGACGCTTGATGTAACGTAGATTCTTCCTCCCTGCTTCACACTAGGCATAGTGGCATCCGTTATTGCCTTTGTAGACATGGAGCTCTTGTGTTCCAGTTTTGTCACATTGGTCCAAAGGATATTCTCCCAGAAGCTTGGTGGGTAACCCATGTGCATTTTGAAAAACTCCAGTCTTGTGGGTGTCAAGATATTTCAGTGACAATTGTGTTTCTTTTTCTGTCATTACCAGAAGGGTAGGTAGGAACAATTTTGCCTAGTACGCATGCTAGTCAATGGTAGTGTAGAGGTTCTCAAAGCTGAGTTTAGTGCTCCAGCCGTTGGAATCATTTCCCACTCACTGTGCTTATCACAATCACCATTTGATTGACTGGTGGCCAATCCAGACTGATGAACTTTCTCAATAATTCAGGTAGGTAGGCGTTATAGAAAATGGAACGAAAGCAACATAATACTACATTTTGAACTACCGGTATGTTCCACTGTTATGTTTCACAATTTTTACTCAGTTTTCAAGTCTTGCTCGATGATCCATCATGGTATCCGTG